>NC_041388.1:263971524-264287013 GCF_002162155.2 Triticum dicoccoides
TAGACTGCAGCTAAGCCCCCGAGTGGGAGGCTGGCTCGCCACTCGGTAGGATTTTTCAAATACTTAGGCGAGTACTGGACTGCAGCTAAGCCCCCGAGTGGGAGGGTCGCTCTCCACTCGGTAGGATTTTCAAATACTTAGGCGAGTACTGGACTGCAGCTAAGCCCCCGAGTGGGAGGGTCGCTCTCCACTCGGTAGGATTTTTCAAATACTTAGGCGAGTACTGGACTGCAGCTAAGCCCCCGAGTGGGAGGGTCGCTCTCCACTCAGTAGGATTTTTCAAATACTTAGGCGAGTACTGGACTGCAGCTAAGCCCCCGAGTGGGAGGGTCGCTCTCCACTCGGTAGGATTTTCAAATACTTAGGCGAAACGGGTTCGCAACTAAGCCTCCGAGTGGGAGGCTGGCTCACCACTCGGTAGGAAATTATTTTTACAAACTTAGGTGAAACGGATTCACATCTAAGCCACCCGCTGGGGGATTTCTCACGCAAACAAAAGCAATAACAATCACTGGGAAAATTATACCGCTCTTGTCTTTGATAAATAAACTACAGAAGTTTTTCTTATTACATCTCATCCGAGTGAGAATTCAAGTATAAAAGGGGCGGAGCAGCTCCGCATTCCAGGCTCGTAGCTCATCAATCTGGCAATCGACATTATAAAGGTGGTATGCTCCATTGTGGAGAACTCTGGTGACTATGAAGGGACCTTCCCAAGTAGGAGCGAGTTTGTGTGGTTTCTGTTGATCCACTCGGAAGACCAAGTCTCCTTCTTGGAAGGCTCGACTCTTCACATTTCTGGCATGGAATCGATGCAAGTCTTGCTGATAGATGGTCGATCGGATCATGGCCATTTCTCTTTCTTCTTCCAGGAGGTCGACTGCGTCCTGCCGGGCTTGTTCTGCTTTATCTTCAGAGTAGAGCTCGACTCGGGGTGCGTTGTGAAGCAGGTCACTTGGCAAAACTGCTTCGGCCCCGTAGACCAGAAAGAATGGGGTTCTTCCGGTCGATCAGTTCGGGGTTGTCCTCAATCCCGAAAGGACTGATGGAAGCTCGTCGACCCATGCACCTGCTGTGTGCTTGAGATCGCGCATCAATCGAGGTTTCAGTCCTTTGAGAATTAGGCCGTTTGCTCTTTCCGCTTGTCCATTCGACTGGGGGTGAGCGACCGAAGCGTAGTCAACTCGTGTGCCCTGAGAGGCGCAAAAGGCCCTAAATTTGTCGGAATCGAAGTTTGACCCATTGTCAGTGATGATGCTGTGCGGAACTCCATATCTGAATATCAACTCTCTGATGAAACTGATAGCAGTGCAAGCATCAAGATTCTTGATAGGCTTAGCTTCAATCCATTTGGTGAACTTGTCGACTGCTACTAGCACATGAGTGAAGCCGCTCCTGCCTGTTCTCAGTGGTCCAACCATGTCCAGCCCCTAAATAGCGAAGGGCCAGACAAGTGGAATGGTTTTCAGGGCTGACGCGGGCTTGTGCGACATATTGGAGTAACACTGACATCCTTCACATTTTTCGACTATCTCTTTTGCCATTTCATTGGTCCTTGGCCAGTAGAATCCCGCTCGGTATGCTTTGGCCACAATGGTCCAAGAGGACGCATGATGACCACAGGTCCCCGAGTGGATATCATCAAGGATCATCTGACCTTCTTCTGGTGTTATACACTTCTGACTGACTCCAGTCACGCTTTCTCTATACAACTGTCCCTTTATGACTGTAAAGGCCTTGGATCGACGGACGATCTGTCGAGCCTCTTCTTCGTTCGCTGGGAGTTCTTTCCTTAGGATGTACGCGATGTATGGTATTGTCCAGTCGGGAGTGATGACCAAGACTTCCATGATCAGGTTGACCACAGCTGGAACTTCAACTTCAGTCGGATCCGTGGCACTTTTTGGCTGCGGGGCCTCTTCAGTGAAGGGATCCTCCTGAACTGATGGTGTGTGGATGTGTTCCAAAAATACATTGCTGGGAATGGCTTCTCTTTTGGAACCTATTTTTGCCAAATCATCAGCTGCTTGATTTTTCAGTCGGGGTATGTGATGAAGCTCTAACCCCTCGAATTTCTTCTCCAGCTTTCTCACTGCATTGCAATAACCAGTCATGGCTGGACTTCTGACGTCCCACTCCTTCATCACCTTATTAACCACCAAATCTGAGTCGCCATAGACCATGAGGCGACGGATGCCGAGTGAAATGGCCATGCGCAACCCATATAAAAGTGCTTCATATTCTGCCTCATTATTGGAGGAATCAAAGTGGATTTGAAGAACATATCTGAGCTTATCTCCTTGGGGAGACCAACACCACCCCGGCACCGGAACCATTTAGCATTTTGGAACCGTCGAAGAACATGCTCCAATGCTCCGAGTGAACCTGAGTTGACAGTTGCTGTTCAATCCACTCGGCGACGAAATCTGCTATTGCCTGGGACTTGATAGCTCTCTTTGCCTCAAACTTGATATCTAGAGGAAGGAGTTCAATCGCCCATTTTGCCACTCGACCAGTTGCATCTATGTTATGCAGGATCTCTGACAATGGAGCGTCGCTGACGACTGTAATGGAATGATCAGAGAAGTAGTGAGCAACTTTATTTGTGGTCATATAAATCCCATATACAAGCTTCTGATAGTGAGGATATCTTTGCTTCGATGGGGTCAAAACTTCAGAAATATAATACACTGGGCGCTGAACTTTGAAGGCTTTTCCTTCTTCTTCCCGCTCGACCGTCAGTACCGTACTGACGACTTGTCCCGTGGCTGCAATGTAAAGCAGCAAAGGCTCTTTGCTGATTGGGGCAGCAAGCACCGGCTGGGTGGAGAGCAGAGCTTTGAGCTCTGCAAATGCTGCATCACCTTCAAGAGTCCACTCGAACTTGTCTAACTTCTTCATCAATCAGTAAAGAGGCAATGCCTTTTCACCGAGACGAGAGATGAATCGACTTAAAGCGGCCAAGCAACCAGTAAGCTTTTGGACGTCGTGCACTGGCACAGGACTTTTCATTCGGAGTATAGTACCAACTTTTTCTGGATTTGCATCGATTCCCCGTTCGGAAACGAGGAAACCGAGTAACTTTCCGCCAGGAACGCCGAATGTGCACTTTGATGGATTAAGCTTGATGTCATACCTCCTGAGGTTGGCAAAGGTTTCAGCAAGGTCAGTCAGCAGATCGGAACCCTTCCGTGACTTGACCACAATATCATCCATGTATGCTTCCACATTCCGACTGATTTGAGTGAGCAAACACTTCTGAATCATCCTCATGAATGTGGCTCCAGCATTCTTGAGGCCGAATGGCACGGTAACATAACAGAAGCACCTGAATGGAGTGATGAAAGCTGTTTTGATCTCGTTAGGCCCATACAGACGGATCTGATGGTACCCAGAATAGGCGTCTAAAAAAGACTATCCTCATCTTCACCATTAGCATACTTGGTGGCAATCTCCATCATCCGATTCAGGGACATGTCTCCGGTTCGACCGAATTTCAGATTCAGTTCTCTGTACTTGACGCCTTCTTTGAAGGCACAGACCGCTTGATGGTCAGGCACATTCTCTACCGTGTGATGTAACGTGATCCATCTCTGGATGTAATCCCTCAAAGTTTCATTTGGCTTCTGCACGCAGGACCACAGTTCCGTCAGCCCTACTGGTCGCTTGCATGTTCCTTCAAATGTGGTGACAAACACTCGGGCGAGATCTTCCCAAGTGTAAATGCTGCTGGGTGCTAACTGATTCAGCCACGCTCTAGCCAAGCCTTCCAACATGAGAGGCAGGTGCTTCATGGCCACTTCATCATTGCCACCGCCAATCTGGACGTCCACTCGGTAGTCTTCAAGCCAAGTATCGGGCTTGGACTCACCAGTGAACTTACTGACCCCAGTCGCCAACCTGAAGTTGGGAGGAATCACAGCGGCCCTGATGGCTCTACTAAAGCACTCTGGCCCCGAAACATGTACTCTGCTGCTGGTAGGTGCATATCTGTCGTGACCTTCTCGGTGAGCTCTGTTCCTGTCGACCAAACCTTGAACGAGAATGGATCTCGCATCAAAGTCTGGTTCCCTGGGGTCGACTGGAATCCTTCGCCCAACACTATAAGGGCGCCTGTCATCCTGCTGTCGAGGCACATACGACCCGCTCCTCGGGGGAGGGGTGGGCACTCGACGTCGATCGTCACGATCGAATCGATGATCATACTGCTCATGGTTCCCGTACTGATTCCGCCGGTCCCCATGTCCCTCACGCCTCGGGGGCGATCTTGGGCTATGAGCCGACTGGACTGTGTCTGCAGCAATGGATCTGCTATGGATCCTGTTCCGCGACTGAGAAACAGCGGAATTCTGGTCTCCTGCTGCCCGGAGTAACGCTCTGATCTGCAGCAAGCCTCTGCCAGCCTCCGACTGGGAAGGCTGAATCGACTCTGCTATACGGGCTGCAGCTGCTAAGTTTTGAATCGGAGTTCGATATACCTGCGGGGGCGGAAAGAGCTGATGTCGACTGGATTTTGGAACCCGTTGTCGCGCACGCTCGTCAAGTGCTCGCTGGAGGTTCTCTAGTCGGGTGCGCTCGGCCAAGTTTGCCATGCGCGCGTCCTCTAAGGCACGAGCCTCGGGGGTTTCTCCAACGATAGGAGTGTGCAGTGCATCCATGTTCCGGCGACGAAGTTCTTCTCTCAGCAGCGACGTGAGAGGCTCGGGGAGATATTCCTCATGGGGACGCGACGGGTCTCCTCCACTTGCGCCTCCGTCGGTGCGGGGAAAACCGGGAGGACTAGGTGGTCCATCGACCATCAGAACCTCCACTGCCAGATCACTGCTGTCGCACTCGGATGTGGTCTCTGTGGAGCCAGTCGACAGGTCGAACAAGCCGTAGAGGGATTCGTCGGGCTCGATCGCCGCGACTTGAGGGGTGGCCGACTGGCGTGCCACCGCGTGTCTCACCCACCACTGAAATCTCGACCGACCGGAGCGCTTGCGCCGGCGGGAAACAGGGAGGGAGGACATCACAGGAGCCGACCGATAGTGGGTCGACGGTTGCCGCAAGAGGACGCCGCGGACGCACGCGCGAAAGTGCGTCGCCCCGCGGACAGGGAGTGCGTCCACGTCGAGCGGAGCCTCCTGAAGCCAAGCGGAGTCGTCGGTGATGAACGTGAGCGTGCCGAGACGGATCTCGCGGCCCTCCACCAAAACTCCGCCAGAAACCATGATGATTTGGATCGGAAAAGATTGCAACTCCTCCAACAAATCGCTAAAACACCTACCCCACGGTGGGCGCCAACTGTCGTGGTTCTAAGTCTGACAGTAATGTAGGGGGGTAGGTATGGAGAGGCAAGATCTTAGCTATGGAGAAGTTGTAAGCACACGAGGTTTACGAGTTCAGGCCCTTCTCGGAGGAAGTAATAGCCCTACGTCTCGGAGCCCGGAGGCGGTCGACTAGATTATGCATGTATGAATTACAGGGGTGCGAACCCTTTACACTAAGGAGGGGGGTGGCTTATATAGAGTTCGCCGGACCCCTCCGGCCCCTCAGTTGTGCAGGGTCTTAAATACATTAAGGTCAGGCGTTACTGGTAACGCCTCTAATAAAGTGCTATGATGACCATAAAAGCTACTTAATAACCAACCATTACCGTGCGGAGTGCCTTTAGGTCTCCTGGCCGTCGGGTGGTTGGATCTTGGTCGAGTGATTGCTTCTTGGTCGAGTGTTTTCGAGTCTGTCGAGTGGAACACCTCCAAGTCGATTGGAAGGTGATTTCTTCTTGAGATGTCCTTGGGTAGGGCAGTTGGGACAGGTCCATGACCCTACCCTAGGTACATAGCTTCATCATCCACTAGTGGTGCGCCTAAAGAAAATGAAGAAGTCAGGGCAACTGCATCAGTTGTGCCTGAAGAAACTCAACCAAATTCCTCTGCTCCTCCTGCGCCTACCCCAACTCCGATCTTTCCATCTGCTTCAGATGTGAAGAAGACTAAGGCTGCAGAGTGTGCAACAGTGAAGAAAAGGAAGGCATCAGCTTCGTCAGATTCTTCAGCTCCGAAGAAGATGAAGTCTTTGACTAGCTCGTTTGCAAACCCAATTGATGTTGTTCCTATCTCAACCATGCCATCAAAGGACCTTGTTCCTTTTGGTGAAGAATATGTGATTCCAAGTGAACCCGATGAAGAGAATCCCTCTGCTGCTTCGTCAGAGCAGATGGATGAGGAAATTGAAGTGGATACAATCCCTTCAACACCAGTTGTCTCTTCGCCTATGCCTTAGTTTACTGCTGAAGAGGCCGGCGTTGAAGAAATGGAAGATGAAGATGTGGACATTGGCTGTACCACACCCGTGCTAAGTGATGACTTATGGGAAAGTCAGCACCCCAACTCTCCACTCTTCACACCATTGCAACAAACCCCTCGGTCCCCAGTAACTACTGTACAAATGGGATCTGATGAACCACATGCCACACCGTCTGTCCATGAAGAAATTCCAGCCACTAGTGCTGAAGAACATATAAATGAAGAATTGAAGTCCCAGGCTGCCACTGAAGAAGTACCTGAAATTCCTCAGCCTATGGAACCTGAGATTGAGATCCCGGAGGTTGTGATGCAATTGACTGACACTCCTCACCCCAAGCCAAAGGATTCATTCTCAAAGAAGCAGAAATTCAAGGCTAATGATTTCTTTGGCGAGCACGTGTTCTTCACTGACTACAACCCTTATGATTCTGCTCGTCTTAGAAGGAAGCACTTCTGGACTGCCAGCCATGCCAACTTCTATTCTTCACTGCTTTTCAACAAGGACAAAATCTTTTACCATGAGCATATTCCTCATGTGGACATGGAATCATTGCCTTGTTTCACTCCTGTGCTCAGTGTGCTTCATGACGCAGGCCTCCTCAACTTTTGCACTGACATTGTTGATTGGAATGAAGAGCTCATTCTTCAGTTCTACGCTACACTGCATATCACAGGTGATCCTGGAAATATCAACACCTGGGTCTTGGACTGGATGACCGATAATACTCATTATAAGGCACCGGCCTCTGAATTGCTTCACGCCCTACCCATCAGTCCACCCAGTGAAGGAGCTCGCTGCCTGTACCAAGAACCTGAACTCACTGCTCATTACATGCAAGTGTTAATGAAGCCTCTGAAGCCCGATCAAGCCCCAAGAACCAAATTCCTCGTAAAGGATTTACTCTATGTGCCCAGAACCGTCTATCACATTCTGACGAGGACAATGAGTCCCATCAAAGGCCATGACTCATCTGATGAGGAAATAGTTGGCATCATGAAGAATCTGCTATTCAACATCATTCATAGCATTCCTATCAACTATCACAATTTCTTCGAGGACTCTAGCAAATGCCGCACTTTCTCCGTTTGAGCTGAAGCCTTATGCACCTTGGATTGTGAGATTCCTCATGACAAGGTCTTCACTCAACTTCAAGGCTGATTTTCAGAATCACCTCAGCTACTTGCCCCCAATTGAAGTCCTCAAGCAGACTTTTACTTCAACTGATGAAAAAGGCAAGGCTCCTGCTGTCATTGATGAAGGTATTCGTCCATTGGATGGTCAGTTTCACAAAGCTGCATCTTATTCCACCAATGATGACTCTGCCACTCATGATTCTGCTTCCCATGCCTCCAAGCCAAATCCTAAAGCCACTGCTCCTCTTGTGATGACTGACCATAGGCTTCTGCTTAGTCTTCACCAGAAGGTGGATCGAAACCATAAATGGGTTAAGCGTCAGTTTGGTTCATTTATTCACAACATGACCGCTAGACACAATGCGGTGAAGAAAAACCATTACTATCTCCATGAGGTTTTTGGTCGCACCTGGGCTATTCTGTCACATGTCTATAGTGAAGAAGATCTGAAGAAAATGGGTCTCCAGGAATATTTCGACTAGTCTGCACCTCCACCGAAGAAATTCAAGAAGGTCAAGGTCCCTTTCTTGGTGGCCAGCTCTTATTCTTCATCGACATCGATGAGCATGAAGACTTGGACGACACTGCGGCAGGCCCTTCATCAACAAACGACCCCAACAACGCTGGCGCTCCTTCATCAACTTGATATTCTTCAGGGGCGTTAGTCCTCATTTTTGATCCTTTTGGTCATTTGATGACAAAGAGGGAGAAATTTGAGTTAGTCTTCAAGTGGGTCTAGCTTATATGGGCGTTTTTTTGCTAAGTTATAACTCTCGTTCTTCTAAAACTTTATTGGATCGAGTTGTAAACTTAAACCGGATGGTGCTCTGATACTTTTGATGCATTTTTCTGCATGCTTATTCCTCATATATGTTAATGCACGCATGCTGAATTACTCAGTCACTATATTTTATCATGCATTTCAAATTCTTCATATTATGTCAAATGCGTGTATGAATTAGAAGATATAGGGGGAGATCTCCATGATTCTATTCTTCAAAGTGTACAATGCTTCAAAAGCAAATTCCTCACTGTGCACATCTTCAGGGGGAGTTCTTCTATATCTTGCAATCAAATTCCTCAATATCAGTATTTACACTTCATATGTTTATCCCCGTTGAAAACTTAACCTATATTGTTATCAATCATCAAAAGGGGGAGATTGTAAGTGCATCTAGTGCCCCTTAGTGATTTTGGTGTATTGAAGACTTATAGGTTAATGGAATAATGTATTCATGAGTGTACACAGGACTATAAGACTATGAGGAGTTTGATATTTACAGAGAAAGTCGACCCCTAAAAATGAAGTTCTTCGACTGAAGACTTTGAAAGTGAAGAAATTGGTGTGACCTTGAAGACTTGGTATTCACTCAAGGAACATGAAGCGTGAAGACTTTTGTTTTCGTAGTTTCATTTTCTCCTTCTTGAGTCATAGGAAACACCGTACTGTTAAAGGGGGTCGAGGAAATACTAAGGAAAAATTTCCATGTGATGCACAACTCAAAATCCTACACCTACCAATCCCTTTGAGTGAAGCCATTGGAAATCTCATACAGTTCAGTCATATTCTTCACTGACAGAGACGAAGTTCTTCTGGTCTCTGAGGAATTTGTTCTGATTGAGGAGTTAGGAATTTGCCAGTGCGGATTGCCTACATAGTGAGGAACATGATAGCCTTGAGGAATTTGATACTCAAATTTCCGACCGTTGCTGTGCCTTGTGCCAGCTGTCCCAAAATATCTACCCACCTAACGGTCATATCATTGAAGGGCATTTATGTCTTATCATGTCGGGCTGCTCCCTAGTCTATAAATAGCCGCCCCCTACAACCACTAGCTGGTTGGCTGCTCCAAGAGAAACTGGCACTTGTCATTTGAGAGCATCCCATCCTCCGAGGACTTTGAGTGAAAATCATCAAGTGAGGAAAACCCAAACCCAAACACCTACAAACCCCAAGTGATTGATCATCACTGAAGAGATTGATCCTGCGTGGATCCGACGCTTGTTACCTTTGAAGACTGTGCATCTTCCAGACGGTTAGGCGTCATGGTATAGAGCATCCAAGAGATATTGTGGATCGCCAAGTGACCGAGTTTGTGAAGGTTCGGAAGTCACTTGAAGACTTACCACGAGTGATTGGGTAAGGTTTGTGTGACCTTAGCTCAAGGGGAATATGGTGAGGACTGAGTGTTCTGAATGCGCGTTCAGGACTGGTTGTCCGGGACTGTGTGTCCTCAGGTTTAAATACCTAGCCGCCCTAACGAGGCGTACAACTGTCACAGCAGTTGGAACTGGTCTACCAAATCATTGTCTTCACCAAGGTACCTGGTTCCGTTTCCTCAACCCTTCCATTTCCTCATTTATGTGTTGAGTGCTTGTTCATATCTGTTTGGAGACTTTGACTGAAGACTTTCTCAATTTCCTCAGTTCAATTTCTTCAGTCTGTTTGTCTTCATCCTATGTTATCGTGTGTTTACACTTTCCCTACTTTGTGCTTGTCTTCACTTCATCATGATGACCATGCTTGTGTTCTGTTATGTTTACTTTTGAGTACTTATTCTGCTGCAGGTAGTTCTTCGCTAAGAATTTCCTCACCCTGAAATTCCTCAGTGAAGAATTCATAAAAATCGCCTATTCACCCCCCTCTAGTCAATATAACGCACTTTCAGATAGTTAGAACAAAATATGACTCTATGTGAATGCCTCCGGCGATGTACCGAGATGTGCAATGAATAAAGAGTAACATGTATGAAAGAATTATGAATGGTAGCTTTGCCACAAATACGATGTCAACTACATGATCATGCAAGGCAATATGACAATGATGGAGCGTGTCATAATAAATGGAACGGTGGAAACTTGCATGGAAATATATCTCGGAATGGCTATGGAAATGCCATAATAGGTAGGTATGGTGGCTGTTTTGAGGAAGGTAATGGTGGGTGTTATGGTACCGGTGAAAGTTGCGCGGTACTAGAGAGGCTAGCAATGGTGGAAGGGTGAGAGTGCGTATAATCCATGGAATCAACATTAGTCATAAAGAACTCACATAGTTATTGCAAAAATCTATTAGTTATCAAAACGAAGTACTATGCGCATGCTCCTAGGGGGATAGATTGGTAGGAAAATACCATCGCCCATCCCCGACCGCCACTCATAAGGAAGACAATCAATAAATAGATCATGTTCCAACTTCATCATATAACGGTTCACCATACGTGCATGCTATGGGAATCACAAACTTTAACACAAGTATCTCTCAAATTCACAACTATTCTACTAGCATGACTCTAATATCACCATCTTCATATCTCAAAACAATCATAAAGAATCAAACTTCTCATAGTATTCAACGCACTTTATATGAAAGTTTTTATTATACCCATCTTGGATGCCCATCATATTAGGAGTAGTTTTATAGCCAAAGCAAATTACCATGCTGTTCTAAAATACTCTGAAAATAATATAAGTGAAGCATGAGAGATCAATAATTTCTATAAAATAAAACCATGACCATGCCCTGAAAAGATATAAGTGAAGCACTAGAGCAAAATTATCTAGCTCAAAAGATATAAGTGAAGCACACAGAGTATTCTAATAAATTTTGATTCATGCGTGTCTCTCCCAAAAGGTGTGTACAGCAAGGATGATTGTGGTAAACTAAAAAGCAAAGACTCAAATCATACAAGATGCTCCAAGCAAAACACATATCATGTGGTGAAAAAAAATACAGCCTCAAGTAAAGTTACCGATAGGCGAAGACGAAAGAGGGGATGCCTTCCGGGGCATCCCCAAGCTTAGGCTTTTGGTTGTCCTTGAATTTTACCTTGGGGTGCCTTGGACATCCCCAAGCTTAGGCTCTTGACACTCCTTATTCCAAAATTCATCAAATCTTTACCCAAAAACTTGAAAACTTCACAACACAAAACTTCAACAGAAAATCTCGCGAGCTCCGTTAGTATAAGAAAATAAACCACCACTTTAAGGTATTATAATGAACTCATTCTTTATTTATGTTGGTGTTAAACCTACTGTATTCCAACTTCTCTATGGTTCATACCCCCTGATACTACTCATAGATTCATCAAAATAAGCAAACAACACACGAAAAACAGAATCTGTCAAAAACAGAACAGTTTGTAGCAATCTGTAACTTTTGAATACTTCAGTAACTCCAAAAATTCTGAAAAATTAGGACGGCTTGAGAAATTTGTACATTGATATACTGCAAGTGGAGTATGTATTTTATCGCTCTCAGGTAAAAAACTAAAATTAATTTCATGAGCGTAAAAGTTTTTATTTTTTCTGCAAGATCAAACAACTATCACCCAAGAAGATCCTAAAGGCTTTACTTGGCACAAACACTAATTAAAACATAAAAAACACAATCATAACAGAAGCTAGATGAATTACTTATTACTAAACAGGAGCAAAAAGCAAATAACAAAAATAAAATTGGGTTGCCTCCCAACAAGCGCTATCGTTTCATGCCCTTAGTTAGGCATAATATTTCAACGATGCTCACACGAAAGATAATAATTGAAACACGAACAGAGAATCATAAAATGTGAGACAAATAAGTTTAAGTCTAACATACTTCCTATGCATACACATTTTGTAAGCAAACAAATTATCAAGACAAGCGAAAACTAGCATATGCAAGGAAGAAGAAAGAAACAATATCAATCTCAACATAACGATAGGTAATTTAGTAACATGAAAATTTCTGTGACCATATTTTCCTCTCTCATAATAATTACATGTAGGATCAAATTCAAATTCAACAATATAGCTATCATATAAAATTTTCTCTTCATGATCCACATGCACAAAAGTCTTATAATCTTCCAAAATAGTGGGATTAACATCAACTAAAGTCATGACCTCTCCAAACCCACATTTATCAAAAATTTCATAAGATTGAACACTCTCCGAACATCTGGGATTATTTTTACCTAAAGTTGACTCTCTTCCAAACCCACTTTCAATACTATTGAAAACATTATTATCAACATCAAATTCATCATGAGGCATAAACAATTTTTTAGGATCATAAGAAGAATCACCCCAATCATGACCATAGCAATAATTAGTGGACATAGCAAAATTAGCATCCCCAAGCTTGGGGTTTTGCATATTATTAGCACAATTGACATTAATAGAATTTATTATAACATCATTGCAATCATGCTTTTCATCTAAGGAGCTATCGTGAATCACTTCATAAATTTCTTCATCATATTTTCTTGATTCACGAATCTCAAACAAAACTTCATAAAGATAGTCTAGTGCATTCAACTCACTAGTAATTGGTTCATCATGATTGGATCTTTTAAAAAGATTAGCAAGTAGATGGGGATCCATATCAATAGATTTTTAGCAAGCGAAGATGCAAGCAAATAGAAGACACGGGGCACACAAGCAAAGAAGAGATCTGGCGAGAAAACGGCGAACGAAAAGGAGGGCGAATAAAATGGCAATTTTTCCGAAAATTGTTTTAGAAGTGGGGGAGAGGAAAATGAGAGGCGAATGTCAAATAATGTAATGCGAGGGAGAAGAGTTTATGGTGGGTACTTGGTATGTCTTGACTTGGCATAGATCTCCCCGGCAACGGCGCCAGAAATCCTTCTTGCTACCTCTTGAGCATGCGTTGGTTTTCCCTTGAATAGGAAAGGGTGATGCAGCAAAGTAGCGTAAGTATTTCCCTTAGTTTTGAGAACCAAGGTACTAATCCAGTAGGACACAACGCACAATTCACCTAGTACCTGCACAAACAATCAAGAACCTTGCAACCAACACAATAAAGGGGTTGTCAATCCCTTCACAGTCACTCGCAAAAGTGAGATCTAATAGAGATAGTAAAGTAAATGTTTTTGGTATTTTTGTTTTATAGATTTGAAAGTAAAGATTGCAAAATAGTAAACGAGATGCGATGTAAATAAAAGAGATGTAATATAATAGGAAAGAGACCCGGGGGCATAGGTTTCACTAGTGGCTTCTCTCAAGATTGCATGTATTATGGTGGGTGAACAAATTACTGCCGAGCAATTGATAGAAAAGCACATAGTTATGAAGATATCTAAGGCAATGATCATGAATATAGGCATCACGTCCATGTCAAGTAGATCAAAACAATTCTGCATCTACTACTATTACTCCACACATCGACCACTATCCAGCATGCATCTAAAGTATTAGGTTCATAAGAACGGAGTAACACATTAAGCAAGATGACATGATGTAGAGGGATAAACTCAAGAAATATGATATAAACCCCATCTTTTTATCCTCGATGGCAACAATACAATACGTGCCTTGTTGCCCCTACTGTCACTGGGAAAGGACACCGCAAGATTGAACCCAAAGCTAAGCACTTCTCTCATTGCAAGAAAGATCAATCTAGTAGGCCAAACTAAACCAATAATTCGAAGGGACTTGCAAAGATATCAAATCATGCATATAAGAATTCAGAGAAGAACCAAATAATATTCATAGATAATCTTGTTCATAAATCCACAATTCATCGGATCTCGACAAACACACCGCAAAAGAGTATTACATCGAATAGATCTCGAAGAACATCGAGGAGAGCTTTGTATTGAGAATCAAAGAGAGAGAAGAAGCCATCTAGCTAATAACTATGGACCCGAAGGTCTGTGGTAAACTACTCACGCTTCATCGGAGAGGCAATGGTGTTTACGTAGAAGCCCCCGTGATCGATTCCCCCTCCGGCAGATCGCCAAAAAAGGCCCCAAGATGGGATCTCAAGTGTACAGAAGGTTGCGGCGGTGGAAAAGTGGTTTCGTGGCTCTCCCTGATGTTTCTAGGGTATAAGAGTATATATAGGAGAAAGAAGTACATCGGTGGAGCTACGAGGGGCCCACGAGGGTGGGGGTGCACCTACCCCCTTGGGCGTGCCCTCTTGCATCGTGGCTTCCTTGTGGAGTTCCAGACTTCGACTCCAAGTCTTCTGGATTGCTTTTGATCCAAGAAAGATCATCGCGAAGGTTTCATTCCATTTGGACTCCGTTTGGTATTCCTTTTTTGCAAAACTCTAAGATAGGCAAAAAATAGAAACTAGCATTGGGCCTCCGACTAATAGGTTAGTCCGAAAAATAATATAAAAGAGCATATTAAAGCCCATTAAACATCCAAAACAGATAATATAATAGCATGGAACAATAAAAAATTATAGATTCATTGGAGACGTATCAACGCCTTCGTGGAGATCCAAAGGAGGAGGCTTGAGATGGAGGCGGAGAAGCAAACGAGGATGCTTGAGATGGAGGCGGAGAAGCAAGCTAAGATGCTACAGATCAAGGCTACCAATGCCAAGACCAAGGCAAAATAAGTGGCTCTCGCTAGCATGATGACGGGGCTAGAGATCACGAAGGTGGATCTCAACACCGTGTCACCAAGGAGGAGGTCATGATTTGAGAAGATGTAGGCCGACATGCTCAAGTTCGACAATGAGTGATCTATGGCAGCGAGCGCCATCCTTTTTTATATGCTAACAAGTGTGGTCGGATGACCATGACCGCGATGGCATGGTCGAACTCCCGCCCCTTTTTGTGTGCTGGCACATGTGCCGGCCGCTGGCAAGTGCGCCAGCATGAGCTATGTGGTGTTTTTTTGAAGCTAGCATTGTATGCCAGCACTGAAGGAAAAATGCCCTAGAGGCAATAATAAATTTGTTATTTTATATTTCCTTATTCATGATAAAGGTTTATTATTCATGTTAGAATTGTATTGATCGGAAACCTTAATACATGTGTGAATACATAAACAAACAATGTGTCCCTAGCGAGCCTATACTAGACTAGCTCGTTGATCAAAGATGGTTAAGGTTTCCTAACCATGGACATGAGTTGTCATTTGATAACGGGATCACATCATTAGGAGAATTTTGTGATGAACACGACCCATCCTTTAGCTTAGCATAATGATCGTTCAATTTTTATTGCTGGTGCTTTCTTCATGTCAAATACATATTCCTTCGACTATGAGATTATGCAACTCCCGAATACCGGAGGAATACCTTGTGTGCTATCAAATGTCACAACGTAACTGGGTGATTATAAAGATTCTCTATAGGTATCTTCGAAGGTGTTTGTTGAGTTGGCATAGATCGAGATAAGGATTTGTCACTACGAGTACCAGAGAGGTATATCTGGGCCCTCTCGGTAATACACATCATAAGCTTGCAAGCAAACGACTAAGGAGTTGGTCACGAGGTGATGTATTACAGAACGAGTAAAGAGACTTGCCGGTAATGAGATTGAACTAGGTATGAAGATACCGACATCGAATCTCGGGCAAGTAACATACTGATGGGCAAAGGGAATTACATATGTTGTCATAACGGTTCGACCGGTAAAGATCTTCGTAGAATATGTAGGAGCCAATATGGGCATCCAGGTTCTGCTATTGATTATTGACTGGAGAGGTGTCTCGGTCATGTCTACATAGTTCTGAAACTCGTAGGGTCCGCACGCTTAACGTTCGATGACAATTTAGTATTAAATGAGTTAAGTGATTTGGTGATAGAATGTTGTTCGGAGTCCCGGATGAGATCACAGACATGACGAGGAGTCTCGAAATGGTCGAGAGGTAAAGATTGATATATAGGAAGATGGTATTCGGAAACCGGAAGTGTTTCGGGGGGTACCACGCACTTATCGGGTCACTGGAAGGGGTTTCGAGAACCCCCGACAAAAGATATGCGCCTTATGGGCCAAGAGGGGAAACACACCAGCCACAAGGGGCTGGTGCGCCCCCATATGGGTTGGCCTAAGGAGGGGAAGGAAAGGGGAGATGGGAAAGGAAATTGTGGATTAGGATTCCTACTTCCTTCCCTCTCCCCCTCTTTCCTTCTCCCTCGGTTATATATGGCAGGGGGCGCACGGCTTGGGAGGGACTCCAAGTAGGATTCCTCCTACTTGGGCGCCTCCTATGGCTGCTCCTCCCTCCCTCCCACCTATATATATATGGGGGGGGGGGGCTAGCACACAATATACAATTGCCTAGCCGTGTGCGGTGCCCCTCCACCGTTTACACCCCCGGTCATATTTTCGTAGTGCTTAGGCGAAGTTCTGCGGAGAGCACTTCACTATCACCATCACCACGCCATCATGCTGACGGAACTCATCCACTA
Organism: Triticum dicoccoides; assembly: GCF_002162155.2. Lineage (NCBI taxonomy): Eukaryota > Viridiplantae > Streptophyta > Magnoliopsida > Poales > Poaceae > Triticum > Triticum dicoccoides. The sequence continues at coordinate 263,988,103 of NC_041388.1, forward strand.
CCTCGACATCTTGCTGGATCAATAAGGCGAGGGACGTCACCGAGCTGAACGTGTGTAGAACGTGGATGTGTCATGCGTTCGGTACTTGATCGGTTGAAGTGCAAAGAAGTCCGACTACATCAACCGCGTTGTGAAACTCTTCTGCTTACGGTCTACAAGGGTACATAGACACACTCTCCCCCTCGTTGCTATGCATCTCCATGGATAGATCATTGCGCGTGCATAGAATTTTTTTCTATTTTCCATCCAACGATTCCCAACAGTGGCATCATGAGCCAGGTCTATGCGTAGATGATATGCACGAGGAGAACACAAAGAGTTGTGGGTGGTGTTAGTCATACTGCTTACCACCAACGTGTTATTTTGATTCGGCTGTAGTGTGGGATGAAGTGGCCCGGACAAACCTTACATGTCCACGCACATGAGACCGGTTCCACCGACGGACATGCAACTAGTTTTGCATAAAGGTGGCTGACAGGTGTCTGTTTCTCCTACTTTAGTTGAATCGAATTTGACTACGGTCGGTCCTTGAAGAAGGTAAAAACAGCAAACATGACGAATCACCATTGTGGTTTTGGCCGTAGGTAAGAACGGTTCTTGCTAGAAGCCCGTAGTAGCCACGTAAAACTTGCAATAACAAAGTGGAGGACGTCTAACTTATTTTTGCAGGGCATGTTGTGATGTGATATGGTCAAGACATGATGTGATAAATGTTATTGTATGAGATGATCATGTTTTGTAAGTTATCGGCAACCGGCATGAGCCTTATGGTTGTCTCTTTATTGTATGAAATGCAAACGCCATGTAATCGCTTTACTTTATCGCTATGCATTAGCAATAGTTGTAGATGCAACAATTCACGAGACGACCACGATGCATCGATGGAGATCAAGGTGTCGAGCCGGTGACAACGGAGATCATGACGATGCTTTGGAGATGGAGATCAAAAGCACAAGATGATGATGGCCATATCATGTCACATATTTTGATTGCATGTGATGTTTATCTTTTATGCATCTTATTTTGCTTAGTACGACAGTAGCATTATAAGATGATCCATTCACTAAATTTCAAGGTAAAAGTGTTCTCCTCGAGTACGCACCATTGTGAAAGTTTGTCGTTTCAAGGCACCACATGATGATCGGGTGTGATAGACTCTACGTTCACATACAATGGGTGTAAGACAGTTTTGCACATGCAGAATACTTGGGTTAAACTTGACGAGCCTAGCATGTACAGACATGGCCTCGGAACACTGGAGACCGAAAAGTCGAACATGAGTCATATAGTAGATATGATCAACATAGAGATGTTCACCATTGATGACTACCCCATATCACGTGATGATCATACATGGGTTAGTTGATATGGATCATGTATCACTTAGAAAACTTGAGGGATGTTGATTTAAGTGGGAGTTCATTAGTAAATTGATTAATTGAACTTAATTTATCATGAACTTAGTCTTGATAGTTTTGCATATCTATGTTATAGATCAATAGCTCGCGATTTAGCTCCTTTATTTTTAATATGTTCCTAGAGAAAAAATAAGTTGAAAGATGATAGTAGCAAAGATGCGGACTGGGTCTGTGATATGAGGATTATCCTCATTGCAGCACACAAGAATTATGTCCTTGATGCATCGCTAGGTGACAGACCTGTTGCAGGAGCTGATGCAGACGTTACGAACGTTTGACACGCTCAATATGATGACTACTTGATAGTTTAGTGCGCCATGCTTTACGGCTTAGAATTGGGGCTTCAAAGACGTTTTGAACGCCATGGAACATATGAGATGTTCCAAGAGCTGAAATTGGTATTTCAGACTCATGCCTATGTCGAGAGGTATGAGACCTCTGACAAGTACTTTGTGAAAGATCGTGGATGTCGCCTAGAGGGGGGGGGTGAATAGGCGTTTTAAAATAATTACAATTTAGGCTTGAACAAATGCAGAATAAACCTAGCGGTTAATTTGTCAAGCACAAAACCTAAAACAAATAGGCTCACCTATGTGCACCAACAACTTATGCTAAGCAAGATAAGCAACTATGTGATAGCAAGATATATGACAAGAAACAATATGGCTATCACAAAGTAAAGTGCATAAGTAAAGAGATCGGGTAAGAGATAACCGAGGCACGCGGAGGCGATGATGTATCCCAAAGTTCACACCCTTGCGGATGCTAATCTCCGTTTGGAGCGGTGTGGAGGCACAATGCTCCCCAAGAAGCCACTAGGGCCACTGTAATCTCCTCACGCCCTCGCACAATGCAAGATGCCGTGATTCCACTAAGGGACCCTTGAGGGCGGTCACCGAACCCGTACAAATGGCAACCCTTGGGGGTGGTCACCGAACCCGTACACTTTGGCAACCCTTGGGGGCGGTCGCCGGTACCCGTCAAATTGCTCGGGGCGATCTCCACAACCTAATTGGAGACCCCGACGCTTGCCCGGAGCTTTACACCATAATGATTGAGCTCCAAACACCACCAACCGTGTAGGGCGCCCAAGCACCCAGGAGGAACAAGCTCAAGGGTACCAAGCACCCAAGAGTAATAAACTTCCCAACTTGTAACTTCCACGTATCACCATGGAGAACTCAAACCGATGCACAAATGCAATGGCAAGGGCACACGGAGTGCCCAAGTCCTTCTCTCCCAAATCCCACCAAAGCAACTAATGCTAGGGAGGAAAATGAGAGGAAGAACAAGAAGGAGAACACCAAGAACTCCAAGATCTAGATCCAAGGGGTTCCCCTCACATAGAGGACAAAGTGATTCGTGGAAATGTGGATCTAGATCTCCTCTCTCTTTTCCCTCAAAAACTAGTAAGAATCCATGGAGGGATTAAGAGTTAGCAGGCTCAAAGAAGGTCAACAATGGGGGCAAAAACGAGCTCAAGAGTTAGAGAACCATTGGGGAAGAACACCCCCTTAAATAGGTCCCCACGAATCTGCCTGTTATGTACAGAATAACATAGGAGCGGTACAACCTCTATGATCACAGGTACAACCGGTAACAGGCAATAAGCGGTACAACCGGCCTACAACCGCCCAACAACCGCACCACAAGAGAGACCGGTCCGGTGGTAGAGCGGTACATGACCGGTACAACCTCCGGACCAATTCTGGAGCGGTACAACCGCTCCAAACACCGGTTGTACCGGTCAAGCGGTACAACCTCTCCATGGGGCAGTACAACCTCTCTGTGAAAAACAGGCAATATCAGAACAGCCACAACTTTCGCATACGAACTCCGAATTCAACGAAACCAAGTTTGTTGGAAAGCTAATGACAAGGGCTAACACAATCTTGAGAGAAATATCAATAAGAAGCAAATGAGAAAAGGACCATAATAAAATGGTGAGAACCCTTCCTCGGATATGACCGGTAAAACCTCCAACACCGAAAACATCATAGAAGACGCATGCGAACTCCGTTTTCGATGAACTCAAGCTTGTCATCAAGATGACCATAAGACCTAAGACTCACAAAAGGAACCAAACAAGAACCAAGAAAGATGATGCAAGGATGCAATGGTTTGAGCTCTCGACTAATGATACGATTAAGCTACTCCATAGAGAGCCCCCGTTGATAGTACGGCAATCGATCCTACAACCTGGTCTCCCAACTACCACTATGAGACCGGTAAAATAGAAAACCTATTAAGGGAAAACATTTGCCTTGCACATAGTCCACTTGAGCTAGATGATGATGATCTTGACTTCCTCAAGTTGGACCACCTTTCTTGATTGTGTTGGCTCGATGAAGACTAGTTGATTGCTCCCCCATACTCCACTATGGGTGAGCCACTCTTTGGCACATCTTCACAATTTCATTGACACCACAATGGACGACAAGCTTCAAGCTTGATTGCTCCCCCATACTCCATTATGGGTGAGCCACTCTTCGAGTTGCTCCACTTAAACTTGCACACTGCAAACTTGATGACGATCACCACTTGATGTCATCCTCCATGGGTTGTATGAGATCTTGCTCTTGACGCAAGACCATGGAAACATACCTAACCCCACAAAGAACTCTCACGTAGACCATGGGTTAGTACACAAAGCGTAATGGACAATGCTTACCATACCATGGGATAACTTGATCCCTCTCGGTACTTCTTCTACGCTTTGTGAGTTGATCAACTTGATTCACTCTTGACTTAGTCTTGATCAACATTGAATCTTTCCAACTCTCTTCATTTGGATGATGTCTTGAAGGTAAACATGAATGATCACACAATCTTCTTCTTCAAGACATGCTTGCAATAAGCTCAACTCACACATGACCAATCTTTGGATAATTCCTTGAAAAGCACTTTGTCCATCTCATAAACTCCTTGAAACCAACACATGGACTTCAAGACAATCCTATGGACAAATGCTTCAAATATAATTCAAGGCAACCGTTAGTCCATAGAGATTATCATCAATTATCAAAACCACACATGGGTGCACCGCATGTCCTTTCAATCTCCCCCATTTTGGTAATTGATGACAATCACTTTCAAGAGAGTTTACATAAGGAATTTTTTATCACCATGCAATGCAAAAACCAATAATGCATGTGTATGAGATGCAAATGCTTAAGTACAAAACCAAAGCAAGAAGAAAAAACTCTCTAAACTTATCCACAAAACTCTCTGAAACTTCTCCCCCATTGGCATCGATTGCCAAAATGGGCGAAAAGCTTAGAAGGCCAATATAAATTGTGTTCCTCCATAAGTTGTGTATTTCTCAACAAGAGAGTGGAATGCCATACACATATCCAAAGGTAATACTTGGAGGAAGACCAACTATATTGAGGCACCAAGATTGCTAAAGGAAGATAGGCCACAAAGACATAACAAAGAGAGACACAAGCAATCAGAAGATACCAATTGAAGCAAGTAATCAACGGATATCAATTGAACCAACTAGACCAAACATCCTACGTGCCACAAGAATAAAGATATTATGATATGAGCAGAGGATTGTGCTAAAGAAACTAGAGAAGCTCCCCATGATTTGTGCACATCAATAATTTTTGTATTTGGATACAAAGTGCACAAAATAGGATCATAGCTCCCCCAAAATCAATAGAAACTTACAACAAGTGTAAGTGAGCATATAGGAAACAAAACCTAGTACTTGCAACAAACACATGGTTGAGCAACAAGTAAAAGAGGCAACTTAAGAAAGGGCTCAACCAAAATGATGTGTGTGAGTCAAGGCAAAACACTTGAGAAGACTAAAGTACGGATGAGCATTAAGCATCAATAAAGTCTTGAAAGAATGAGGCACACAGTGCAAGGCCTATCATTCCCACACACAACTAGCAAATGGGTTCACAAGCTTACTAATAAGCATATAAAGAACCTATGCTTGTGACAACCCGTCGTGAAGATAGAATATGAAAGCCTCATCAAGACAAGGGATACCAATTAAGATGGCAAAAGCCTCGTAAAGATAAGCATGAGGAAAATAATCTTCACCACACAAGAGTGCATCAAGATGCAACGATAGAAGACACGCACTCAAGGCAAAAGCTTTCACGGAGCCACCAAAGAAATAACATAAGAAAGACAAGGTGGACGTGAAAGAAAGGATATCAACTAGATATGCAACTTATCTCAAGTGTGTAAGATTCTAGGTAGACAAAATCATGATGATATATATCTACAAAGAAGGATGTACACCCGAAATAGTTACAACACGAGGAACAAGATATCCAAAGGGAGGTCATACATATACCAATAAGATATTTGCTTGGAAGCATAGCACATGGCTAGATATGGTCTTATTGTACATAAATAAGTCCACACACGAACAACAAAGACATCACAACTATCAACAAGAGATCATTGTTGGGATGCTTTGAGAAAGGAAACAAGTATCACAAGAATGAATGAATAACATGCCATGATACAACCTACACAAGGTTGATGCAAGAAATGTGTGCATGAAGAATATGAAGATACTTGTTACCAAGTTAACATTGGAAGGATGTAGTAGATACCAATTGAAGGTAGATAGTAGTTCATTGATCATCCTAGCTCGACTCTAATAATCACATGATGACAACACCTTCCTTGTGAGTGAGCCGAGCATCCAATGTATCTCCAATTGTTCCTAGAACAACAACACAAACAAAATGGTACCCAAACTCATTGGGACCAAAGAGTTAGAAACACCAACAATACATAGGACAAACTCCACATAAATATGTGCATATAGAAAAGGAAATGAAATTCATGCACATCTCATCCAATTTGAGACTTGGTGGAGTTTCCCCTATATATTGGGTCAAAGAAAGAAAGCATGCCAAAGATACTACACGAAGTTAATATGCATGCTCAAGACTTTCAAGAACCGATACCAAATGACAAAGAAAAGCCAAGTGAAGAAAAGATACCAAATGAATAAAACATCACTTGGAGGATATCCATAAAAGATACATCAAGGAATGAGATATCCATTGATACACTCAAAAAAAGGTATCAAACTCCCAAAAGAGAGGATGGTTCCAAACAAACCAAGCTCTCTACAAAGTTTCATGATGGCACAAAGTACCAAAATGAAAACGGCTTGCCTTCCACCAACACACACTTGATAAGGATTGCAAGACGAGTGTTTTATAGAAAATAGGATAGCTCCCCCAAGACTAGTGCATTGAGAGAATTTGCATTTGAATACAAAATGCACAAGGTGGGATCACCACTTTCACTATATCTAGAAAACACTAAACAAGATCCACAAGTGGTATGGAAGACAAAGGGAGATGATACAAACCTTGGCAAGAGAAAAGGCAAATAAAAAACAAAAGCCAATGTAAAGATGATCAATAAATTCTACCACAAAAGTGAGTACCAATTGTCAAAAAACAAGAAGTAAATGGAAATAATTCCCGGTGGTAGATAGCAAGGATATCCGACATCATCTTCACAGCATACAAAAAGCAAATTTGAACTTGTAGAGCTAACATGCCACCTAGGAACAAGATAATTTACAATATCAACTCTAGATGAAAATATCTCAAATGTACACATTTTCTAGGCTAGTAATATACACGTAGCATATTACTCCCGCATAATGTGATACCAATTAAAGATAGACAAGAGGCAATTAAAGGATCCAACAAGAGATAATTAATGGACTATTTAGAATTTGAATTTCTCATGAGAAGACATACCACATAGTGACTAGATAAGCTTGTAATATCAATACTAAGTGGTATTCCCCATGTACCCACCTTTATAGGATTGTGAAGTGCACAAAGCACATCACTCCCCCATAATGGGATATTCCATTAATCTCTCACAAGAGCCAACTAAGAAATAAACAAGATGCAAAAGGCTCAACGCATGACACACACATACATGATGGGCAAACCAACACACACATACTTGATTGCTCAAGATAATCAAGTTGGAAGCACAACACATGCAAGAAACAAAACCAAAACATGCAAGGGGGCAAGTAACTTTCAATGTAAGCAATTGAGGTACAAGTTACCGCAAGGAGGCACATTGGATATAAGATATAAACTTGACGATTCAATTGACTTGGCTTGAGACAATAAGAATGATGAAGTCCCCTTAATTCTTCATAATGTAGCCAAGTCTCCAATGACCTCCAACAACACCTATTGATCAAGTATGAGCTAGTTGGTCCCCAACCAAGTTGGGTCCTAAGAGGTTAGTCACAATAGGCTTGGCTACCCAAATGGTTCTTTTCTTGACACCACTTTGAGCACCAACAAATTTGGCAAACACATTGCCAACCTTATCCTTCCCAAGAGAATAGATATCATCAATTAGAATAGGGTTGGATAAGGTACCATTTGTGCATGAAGAAGCAACGTGACCTTTTTCACGACATAGGTAGCAACGTCTACTCTTTACTTTCTTCTCACTTGATTTCTCAACTTGAGAAGCATTTGCTTGAGTTTTCTTGGGAAGAGGCCTTTCTTCAACTTGAGGTTGAGAATGAGAGTGTACTTGTGGCCGCTTCCCTTGTTGCTTGTCACTAATGGGCTTCTTCTTCAATGGGCAAGATCTAACATGATGCCCTTCTACTTTGCACTTGAAGCAAACAATCTTGGCCGAATTCTTGACTTGTTCTTGGCCCTTCTTTTTGTTCACCTGGGACTTCTTCTTCTTGTTGGAGTTTAATCCAAGTCCACCTTTGTCATTGGGGGATTTTTGCACACTCAAGATATTGTTGAGTGTGGATTTCCCTTCATGACTCTTTTCCAAGTCTTTCTTCAAAGAAGTGACTTGGGCCTTGAGCTCTTTGATTTCCTCTACTTGGTTAGTCTCAACACAAGTACTAGAGGAAGTATAAGCTTCATCGTTAGAGCAACAAGGTAAGGAAAGCAATTCATCAAAAGATGTACCAATATTGTGAGTGGATGAATTACAAGGACTAGCACATGGCAATATAGCATTTTGACTAGAAGTAGTGCTAGTATCCACATGAGGCTCACTAGATGTTACCTTAGCAAGCATGGCCTCATGAGCTATCTTTAGCACATTATGGGATACTATAAGATCATCATGATTGCTTGAGAGCTTTTCATGGCTTTCTTCCAATTTCCCATAATTTCTAGATAGCAACTCAAGTTGAGCCCGTAGCTCAACGTTCTCCTTCAAAATGGATGCTTCACAAGTAATAGAATTAGTAGCACAAGCATCATCATTAACAACAATAGGAGAGGACAACTAGGCAAGCTCTTTTAAATAAGAAGCTTTAAGTTGATCATGAGACTCGGTGAGTTTGATGAGCTCACCCTTGATGACCCTTGAGCCATTTTCGAGGTGCTCAAAATCCTCAAGGAGTCTAGCATGAGCAACTTCAAGCTTAGCATTTTTAGTTTCAGAAACATTGGCCACCTCAAGAGCTCTATCATGAGATTCCTTCACTCTAGATAATTCTAGAGCAAAAGTCTCCTCAAGAGATTCCTTGGTGGTTTGTTCAAGTTCAAGAGCTTGAGAGAGGTCCGCAATCTCATTAACGTAATCACGCTCATGACCTTCCATTTTATCAATGGTGACTTCATGCTCCTCAAGACGAGATTCCAACTCATCAATATATTTCTTGCCCTCAATTGCAATAGACATGATTTCCATGAAGTTGGAACGAGTAATTTTATTCTCAAGAAGAGCTTTAAAAATCATTTCCCCCTTAATTTTTAAGGACGCAACATCATCATTCTCTTCATCATAATCAACATCATCATCACTCTTGCCATCATCAATATCATCACAAGATATATTGCGATTCAAAGTGGGAGATACCTTTGAAGCCTTGGCCATAAGGCAAAATGCAATAGATGGTGATGTAGGATCCCTTGAAGCACCATTCAAGACCACATCTTGTTCCATGGAGTGTTGGGTTTCCTCTACATTGTTAGCATAACAATTCGAGGAAATATATGCATTTTTATCATGGCAACAAGACATAGTAAACATATCATCATGAGATTTAGTCAAGCAATTTCTACATGATATGCAAGGACTATCAACACAAGCATGTGAAACATTTGGAGTTCTCGGAGTGCTTAAGTCCACAGATGAAGCATTGCAATAAGAAAGTGATGAAGGATTATTAACAATAAGCCCAATATCATCATTGCAATGTACACCACTACTCACCATGTCATTACCTTGTGGCAACCCACATGTAGGTGAAGTATAAGAAGTTGAGAAGGCAACACGGACAGAGGTGGAGGGAGAACAATCATCCCCACAAATCTTGGACACACCATATTCATCTTGAAGCTTTGTCCACAACTCATGAGCATCCCGGAACGACATGAGTTGAAATATAACTACATTGCTCAAAGCATCGAAAAGCACATTAGAAGCTTGAGCATTGAGATAAGAGTTTTTCTCATCCTCTAAAGATAATCTTTGTGGATCCTTTGGAGGAGAAAAACCTATATCTATAATTCGCTCTAAATTTGGGTCCATGACCCTAAAGAGAATAAGCATGCGAATTACCCAAACATCAAAATTTGTGCCATCGAAACTAAGAGTGTCAGAGAATCCTAATCCCCTGGTCAACATCTTTACTCTCTAGGCGGTTAAGCCTTACAAAGAGAGATGTGGCTCTGATACCAATTGAAAGATCGTGGATGTCGCCTAGAGGGGGGGTGAATAGGCGTTTTAAAATAATTACGATTTAGGCTTGAACAAATGCGGAATAAACCTAGCGGTTAATTTGTCAAGCACAAAACCTAAAACAAATAGGCTCACCTATGTGCACCAACAACTTATGCTAAGCAAGATAGGCAACTATGTGATAGCAAGATATATGACAAGAAACAATATGGCTATGACAAAGTAAAGTGCATAAGTAAAGAGCTCGGGTAAGAGATAACCGAGGCACGCGGAGACGACGACGTATCCTGAAGTTCACACCCTTGCGGATGCTAATCTCCGTTTGGAGCGGTGTGGAGGCACAATGCTCCCCAAGAAGCCACTAGGGCCACCGTAATCTCCTCACGCCCTCGCACAATGCAAGATGCCGTGATTCCACTAAGGGACCCTTGAGGGCGGTCACCGAACCCGTACAAATGGCAACCCTTGGGGGCGGTCACCGGTACCCGTCAAATTGCTCGGGGCGATCTCCACAACCTAATTGGAGACCCCGACGCTTGCCCGAAGCTTTACACCACAATGATTGAGCTCCGAACACCACCAACCGTCTAGGGCGCCCAAGCACCCAGGAGGAACAAGCTCAAGGGTACCAAGCACCCAACAGTAATAGGCTTCCCAACTTGTAACTTCCACGTATCACTGTGGAGAACTCAAACCGATGCACAAATGCAATGGCAAGGGCACACGGAGTGCCCAAGTCCTTCTCTCCCAAATCCCACCAAAGCAACTAATGCTAGGGAGGAAAATGAGAGGAAGAACAAGAAGGAGAACACCAAGAACTCCAAGATCTAGATCCAAGGGGTTCCCCTCACATAGAGGAGAAAGTGATTGTTGGAAATGTGGATCTAGATCTCCTCTCTCTTTTCCCTCAAAAACTAGTAAGAATCCATGGAGGGATTGAGAGTTAGCAAACTCAAAGAAGGTCAACAATGGGGGCAAAAACGAGCTCAAGAGTTAGGGAACCATTGGGAAAGAAAACCCCCTTAAATAGGTCCCCACGAATCTGCCCGTTATGTACAGAATAACACAGGAGCGGTACAACCTCTATGATCACATGTACAACCGGTAACAGGCAATAAGCGGTACAACCGGCCCACAACCGCCCAACAACCGCACCACAACAGAGACCAGTCCGGTGGTAGAGCGGTACATGACCGGTACAACCTCTGGACCAATTCTGGAGCGATACAACCGCTCCAAACACCGGTTGTACCGGTCAAGCGGTACAACCTCTCCATGGGGCGGTACAACCTCTCTGTGAAAAACAAGCAATATCAAAACAACCACAACTTTCTCATACGAACTCCGAATTCAACGAAACCAAGTTTGTTGGAAAGCTAATGACAAGGGCTAACACAATCTTGAGAGAAATATCAATAAGAAGAAAATGAGAAAAGGACCATAATAAAATGGTGAGAACCCTTCCTCGGATATGACCGGTAAAACCTCCAACACCGAAAACATCATAGAAGACGCATGCGAACTCCGTTTTCGATGAACTCAAGCTTGTCATCAAGATGACCATAAGCCCTAAGACTCACAAAAGGAACCAAACAAGAACCAAGAAAGATGATGCAAGGATGCAATGGTTTGAGCTCTCGACTAATGATACGATCAAGCTACTCCATAGAGAGCCTCCCTTGATAGTACGACAATCGATCCTACAACCCGGTATCCCAACTACCACTATGAGACCGGTAAAATAGAAAACCTATCAAGGGCAAACCTTTGCCTTGCACATAGTCCACTTGAGCTAGATGATGACGATCTTGACTTCCTCAAGTTCGACCACCTTTCTTGATTGTGTTGGCTCGATGAAGACTAGTTGATTGCTCCCCCATACTCCACTATGGGTGAGCCACTCTTTGGCACATCTTCACAATTCCATTGACACCACAATGGACGGCAAGCTTCAAGCTTGATTGCTCCCCCATACTCCATTATGGGTGAGCCACTCTTCGAGTTGCTCCACTTGAACTTGCACACTGCAAACTTGATGATGATCACCACTTGATGTCATCCTCCATGGGTTGTATGAGATCTTCCTCTTGATGCAAGACCATGGAAACATACCTAACCCCACAAAGAACTCTCACGTAGACCATGGGTTAGTACACAAAGCGTAATGGACAATGCTTACCATACCATGAGATCACTTGATCCCTCTTGGTACTTCTTCTACGCTTTGTGAGTTGATGAACTTGATTCACTCTTGACTTAGTATTGATCAACATTGAGTCTTTCCAACTCTCTTCATTTGGATGATGTCTTGAAGGTAAACATGAATGATCACACAATCTTCTTCTTCAAGACATGCTTGCAATAAGCTCAACTCACGCATGACCAATCTTTGGATAATTCCTTGAAAAACACTTTGGCCATCTCAACTCACACATGACCAATCTTTGGATAATTCCTTGAAAAGCACTTTGTCCATCTCATAAACTCCTTGAAACCAACACATGGACTTCAAGACAATCCTATGGAAAAATGCTTCAAATATAATTCAAGGCAAATGTTAGTCCATAGAGATTGTCATCAATTACCAAAACCACACATGGGGGCACCGCATGTCCTTTCACTTTGCCTACAAGGTGGAGGAGAATAGCTTAGCCAGTGAGCATATGATCAGAATGTCTGGGTAGTATGATCGCTTGAATCAAGTGGGAGTTAATCTCCCAGATAAGATAGTGATGGACAGAGTTCTCTCGTTACTATCACCAAGCTACTAGAACTTCGTGATGAACTATAATATGCAAAGGATGACTGAGGGAGTCCAGGATTAGGGGGTGTTCGGGTAGCCGGACTATACCTTCAGCCGGACTCCAGGACTATGAAGATACAAGATTGAAGACTTCATCCCGTGTCCGGATGGGACTTTCCTTGGCGTGGAAGGCAAGCTTGGCGATGCGGATATTCAAGATCTCCTACCATTGTAACCGACTCTGTGTAACCCTAACCCTATCCGGTGTCTATAAACCGGAGGGTTGTAGTCCGTAGGACATGAACTCCGTATACAACAATCATACCATAGGCTAGCTTCTAGGGTTTAGCCTCCTTGATCTCGTGGTAGATCTACTCTTGTACTACCCATATCATCAATATTAATCAAGCAGGAGTAGGGTATTACCTCCATCGAGAGGGCCCGAACCTGGGTAAAAACATCGTGTCCCTTGTCTCCTGTTACCATCCGGCCTTGACGCACAGTTCGGGACCCCCTACCCGAGATCCGCCGGTTTTGACACCGACATTGGTGCTTTCATTGAGAGTTCCTCTGTGTCATCGCCTTTAGGCCCGATGGCTCCCTTGATCATCAACAACGATGAGGTCCAGGGTGAGACTTTTCTCCCCGGACAGATCTTTGTCTTCGGCGGCTTCGCACTGCGGGCCAATTCGCTTGGCCACCTGGAGCAGATCGAAAGCTACGCCCCTGGCCATCAAGTCAGGTTTGGAAGCTTAAACTACACGGCTGACATCCGCGGAGACTTTATCTTCGATGGGTTCGAGCCACGGCCAAGCGCGCCGCACTATCTCGAGGGGCATGATCTAGCTCTGCCTCCGGACAGTGTCCTGGAGGCCGCACACGCACCGGTTCCGACCCCTAACTCGAAGCCTATTGTGCCAATCGAGGATGAGCGGTTGGACGTCACCTCGGGGGCTACGATCTCAAAGGCGATCGAGCCGAGCGCCAACCCCGCACTCTGCATGACCTGTGACTCCGAGGATCCGGACTCCTCCCCGGACTCCGAACCCCCCGCGCCCCTACCAATCGAATCCGATTGGGCGCCGATAATGGGGTTCACCGCCGTGGACATCTTTCAGCACTCGCCTTTTGGCGACATCCTGAATTCTCTTAAGCCTCTCTCTTTATCAGGAGAGCCCTGGCCGGATTACGGTCAGCGAGGATGGGATACGGACGATGAAGAAGTTCAAAGCCCACCCACCACCCACTTTGTAGCCACTGTCGATGATTTAACCGACATGCTTGACTTCGGCTCCGAAGACATCGACGGTATGGATGACGATGTAGGAGACGAACAGGGACAAGCACCTGTAGGGCGCTGGAAGGCCACCTCGTCATATGACATATATATGGTGGATACTCCAAAAGATGGAGATGGCGATGGAACAGCGGGGGATAACACCTCCAAGAAACAGCCAAAGCGCCGGCGTCAGCGGCGCCGCTCTAAATCCCGCTGTCGGTGTCGAAACCGGCGGATCTTGGGTAGTGGGTCCCGAACTGTGCGTCTAGGCCGGATGGTAACAGGAGGCAGGGAACATGATGTTTTACCCAGGTTCGGGCCCTCTTGATGGAGGTAAAACCCTACGTCCTGCTTGATTAATATTGATGATATGGGTAGTACAAGAGTAGATCTACCACGAGATCAAGGAGGCTAAACCCTAGAAGCTAGCCTATGGTATGATTGTTGTATATGGAGTTGATTGCCTACGGACTACAACCCTCCGGTTTATATAGACACCGGATAGGGTTAGGGTTACATAGAGTCGGTTACAATGGTAGGAGATCTTGAATATCCGCATCGCCAAGCTTGCCTTCCACGCAAAGGAAAGTCCCAACCGGACACGGGACGAAGTCTTCAATCTTGTATCTTCATAGTCCTGGAGTCCGGCTGAAGGTATAGTCCGGCTACCCGAACACCCCCTAATCCAGGACTCCCTCAGTAGCCCCCGAACCAGGCTTCAATGACGACGAGTCCGGCGCGCAGATTGTTCGGCATTGCAAGGCGGGTTCTTCTCCAAATCTTGTGTACCTGTAGGAATAATGTCCGATTTTTGTAATGTAGTGCTCCTCGGCTTCCACGCCCAATAATGGCCATCTTCCACGTGTCAAACGAATGCGAAAAGCCGGGGCGTTTTTACATCCACACCCCTAGCCGTATAAACGAGCCGCCTATTTAACGGGATGGGGATTTAGGTCCAAACCACATCTTCCCCTTTCCGCGAGTTATCATCAGAGTGCTTCCAGCAAAGGTCCATTCCAACATGACCAGCCGTCGCAGCTCCTCCCCTCGCCCCTCCGGTCCCAAACCCGGGGACTGGGAGAGTTGCACCATCCCGCATAGCGAGTTAGTGTCGCTTCAGGCCAAGGGATTTCTCCCTCAGGCATACATGGTCCCGGTCCGAGCCGGTCTCGCCACCTACAATGGCGGAAAACAAGCGGAGAGCACCCCCAATCCTTCTAAAGGAGAGCGGGTGTGCCTCGTCCCCTATCTAATAAGGGGACTGGGATTTCTAGTTCATCCATTTCTCCGCGGGCTTTTGGAGTTCTATGGCCTCCAGCTGCACAATCTCACGCCCGCCTCCGTATTGCATATTGCGGGTTTCGTCGCCCTTTGTGAGCTATTTTTAGGCGTTGAGGCTCATTTCGCGCTGTGGAAGAGGTTATTCTGCCTGGTGCCCCGTTCTCAAGAGGGGTCTATATACCAAGTGGGCGGAGCCGAAGTATGGCGCATCGCCGGGACCGGATACCTATCCGGAACCCCAAAGAAGGCGTCCGAGGACTGGCCTTCGGAATGGTTTTACATAGATGACGTCCCGCTATCGGACCCTATCCGGGTCGGTCTCCCTGAGTTCAACAGTGCTCCATTGAAGAAACGCTTGAGCTGGCGTCCGCGGAGCTCTCAGAGAGAAAGCGACAGAGACGTCCTTTACCTCATGGGCCGGATAAGACTGTTGGCTCATTCCGGACTAACCATGATTGGAGTCATGGCCGCATGCATTATGCGGGGGGTGCAGCCACTTCAATATAGAGGCCACCCCATGTGGGATTTCAACGGGGAGGATGACGCCACACGTTACGGTCGTAAGGGGCCGGCCTCAGCCGCCGCCTTAGTAACGATCTTATCCTCTTTGTACAAGGGAGAAAAGGAGGAATTCCTCCGCGTCAACCCGCGGGCCGGATTCAGTATGTACGATCCTCCAAGTTGGGTAAGCGAACAATTGCGCTTGCCCGTTTTTTTATACTCCCATGGTTAGATAGGTAGTCTAATGACCTCAATGCAGGAACTGCGACAGGAGGTAAAGGATATAAACAGCCACCCTCCACAGCCCGAGGACCCCGAACGGTCCCTCAATCCGGACTCCGAAGAGGATCCGGACATATCGGTGGAGCTTATCGACGGGGTGTTCCATCAGCTAAGCAGGGACAATACCTTGGTAGCCATTACGGCGGATTACCCAGGGTTAATCCCGGCCTCCCAGGTGACAGAAACCGGGGTCTTATTCCCTTGAAAGAGATTCCACCCTCACGTAGCCCGGTGTTTCTGACGACAACCGTGTTTTGCAGGGGAGATTTCTGAGGCAGGAGGCCGAACCTGCGGCGGCTAGCCAACGAGGGGCCGCAGGGCCCCGTGGGGCAAAAAGGAATGTAGTCCGGACTAAGATGCTGGCGCAAAGGTATAGTGCACCCTCTGTTTCCCTGGAGTTATTCTGTCAGGGCATATTAACGTTCGTGCTATCTTCAGAACTAAGAGACCTCGCCGGACTACATCTGGAGAGGTTGCCAATCGCGCCTCCACCAGCCAGGCTCCAACGTCTGGCCAGGAAGTGGAGGCGAGCACAAGGCGCGCACCGGACGCTCCTCCGACAGAGGATGCGGACAGGTTGTCTGCCACAAATTCTGAAGTGGAGAGTGCCATGAACCACATGCGTCGCCGGACAATTCTACGCGACGCTTGTTTCTCCCAAGAGGCTTTAGATGCCTTTAATTCGGGAGATGCGTACCTCCGTGCCGCTCAAAATGGTTTAGCCAGAGCCACATAGCAGTATGTAAAAGACATACGGGTAAGAAAATTTTGGTTAAATATATATATATATATATATATATATATATATATATATATATATATATATGCCAGTAGCCCCCGAGACTTGAAGCAGTTAGAGCAACTGATTTAAGGATCATTTAATATGCAGGTTCTTATGGAGAAGAGTACCATACTGTCCCAGGAGCTGGAAAAGTGCAAGGCCCAACTAGAGGCCGCACTAGCCGCAGCAGGGGAGCCCAAAGAGACCCCCTCAGGTAAGATACACTTCGAAAGATTAGTATTGTGCGGTGTGGGTGCAAATCTGACAAATCATATTGCAGATGGCGCCGGACTCGATCCGGACAAGCAACAACTCTTACGCCAGCTAAAGGCCGGTGAGAGTACGTTGACAAAGGTGAGGCAAGAGAAGAATGATCTTCAGGATGCCAACACCAAGCTGGATGTCGAACTTAAAGATGTTCGTGGCCAGCTGTCGGACTCCACGAAGGAGAATCAGCGGCTTCGACGCGGCATTTTTAGTAAGTGCTTGAACGAACTTTGAAAAAAGAGTTTGGCGAGGAAGTCGACTAACAGAGTAATGTCGGTAGGTATGCTCACATGTCGTCCTGCAGAGGAGATGCCCGGTTCTACGGGTGACCTTCTTCCCGAACTCTTGCAACTGCATGAGCGAATTCAGCAGGCGATGCGGGGTACTGCCCAAGCCTTATGGCCTGCCCACTCGGTGCCCGAGGGCCTTGGAGAGCTTGCGGAGAAGCTGAAGGGAGCTCGGTGGCGCTTCCGGTTGTGGAAGATATCGGCCTGCCGACAAGGCGCTAGGGAGACCTGGGCCATGGTGAAGACCCGTTTTACAAAGTCTGACCCAAACCACATGGCCGAGGTCGGACCAGTGGGGCCTGACGGGAAGGAGATCCCTGTAAGCTTAGTATACGGCCAAGTAGAGTTGGCCGCGAAGTATTCCCAGCAGGACTATAAATTAGACAGCCTGTTAGATGGTATAGAAGAGGAATACAATCAGTTAGAATGGCTGTGTAATTTTGAATTGACATGTGTAATGCCTTCTAGCCGGATTGTAGATCGTTTGTCGTTGCCGACCTTTTCGCTTCAACCTCGGGACCTGACGGTCCGGAGTGTGTCCGAATACCCTAGCGGTTATATAAGAACCGGGGTATGCGTGGAGACCAGGCGTAGGGGTCATCAGTGCTTTATCAGACAAGTGCCCAACTAGTTATGTTATATTACATGGTTAATAAGAAACATCTTCCAGAGAGAATAGTTCCGTTAAGGGTTCCTTTCGCTGGGAGGCATGCCCTAAGGTGCATGTCCGGACTGCATGGAAAGACGCAGAAAAAGCATCTGGGGGCACATAAAATCAGTAAAAAGATCATCTTTTATTTCACCGACCGAATATTCCCTTAAGAACGCTAGCTTTCGGCTTCACCCAGTCTGAGGTACACATCCGGCTGACCCGGCAGTAACAATCGCAGAGGTGCTCCCTTTATCGCCTAGCCGAACAATCGGGAACGTAGGGGTAAGCACAGGAGCCAGGCAACCCAGCTTGGCCAAAACTTAAGTCATATCGGTGCATATAATGGTGAAGTAAAAGGTACATGCGGAAGTTCGACGCATGTGTTGGGCGTGAAGCCCGTATAAATAAGCTTCTGTTAAAGAAGCCCCAGGTTTAATGAGCACGAGTGGCGCGTCACTAGATGAGCCTTTAAGGGCTATAAAAGAAAACAGGGGAAGGAGAAAAATGTAAGACAGAAAAATGCAAAAAAATGGACAGAGGAAGGAGACGAACACAGAGTCCGGCGCTAGGCATAGAATCTTCGGAGACGGGTGGCGTTCCACGGGTTCGGCTCGAGTCGGTTATCCGACGCATCTCGCAGGCGGTACACCCCACCAGTCAGGACTTGGTCAACTATGAATGGACCTTCCCACTTGGGCTTGAGTTTGTCCTTTTTCTTATCCGGCAGGCGTAGAACTAGTTCTCCAACATTGTAATTTTTGGCCCGTACTTCTCTGCTTTGATATCTTTGGGCCTGCTGTTGATAAAATGCGGAACGGGCTTTTGCCACGTCACGCTCCTCCTCCAAGGCGTCCAAGTTGTCCTGCCAATCGAGCTCGGCTTCTCTTTCTTCGTACATGCGCACTCTAGGTGAGTCATGAATTATGTCGCAGGGCAGAACTGCCTCTGCGCCGTACACCATAAAAAATGGTGTGTATCCGGTGGTGCGATTTGGCGTGGTCCGCAGCCCCCATAGCATGGAGTCGAGCTCCTCTACCCAGTGCGTGTTAGATTCCTTGAGGGACGGCACCAGTCTGGGTTTAATGCCGCTCATGATAAGACCATTTGCATGTTCGACCTGGCCGTTGGTTTGTGGGTGATAGACGGAAGCATAATCGAGCTTGATGCCCATGTTTTTGCACCAGAATTTTACCTCGTCGGCGGTAAAGTTTGTACCGTTATTGGTTATGATGCTGTGGGGGACGCCATAACGGTGTACAACCCCGGATATGAAGTCTATCACAGGTCCGGATTCGGCCGTTTTAACAGGCTTGGCTTCTATCCATTTGGTGAATTTATCCACCATGACCAGTAAGTATTTTTTCCTATCGGTCCCACCTTTAAGGGGTCCGACCATGTCAAGCCCCCAGACCGCAAAAGGCCAGGTGATGGGTATAATTTGGAGTGCGGTGGGTGGCATATGGCTTTGGTTGGCAAAAAGTTGGCAACCAGCGCATCGTTGGACTAGGTCCTGAGCGTCTGCCCGGGCCGTCGGCCAATAAAAGCCTGTACGGAAAGCCTTGCTAACAAGGGACCGAGCAGCGGCGTGGTGACCACCGAGTCCGGCATGAATTTCAGCCAGAAGGTTCCGCCCTTCCTCTTCGGAGATGCACCTTTGAAGGACTCCGGTAGTGCTTTTCTTATAAAGCTCTCCCTCATGTACTCTATAGGCTTTAGATCGCCGCACTATGCAGCGGGCCTCGTTTTGGTCCTCCGGGAGTTCCTGCCTAGTAAGGTAGGCTAGGAATGGTTCTGTCCACGGGGCGATAACCGCAATTATTACGTGGGCTGAAGGTGTAATTTCATTGGCAGAGCCTCCAATTGTGTCAGATTGTTCGGCGTCGAGTGGTGCGGCTGGGTCCGGGCTGTTATTTGCGGGTTCCCCCTCCCATGCTACGGATGGCTAGAACAATCTTTCCAAAAAGACGTTGGGGGGGGGACTGCATCGCGTTTTGCTCCGATGCATGCCAGGACGTCCGCTGCTTGATTGTTTTCTCGGGCTATATGGTGAAACTCCAGCCCTTCGAACCGAGCTGACATTTTTAGGACCGCATTGCGGTAAGCTACCATTTTTGGGTCCTTGGCGTCGAACTCTCCATTTATTTGGGATATCGCGAGGTTTGAATCCCCGCGTACCTCTAGGCGCCGGATAACCATGGATGCTGCTATCCGGAGACCATGTAGGAGGGCCTCATATTCGGCTGCATTGTTGGAATCCATGTACATGATCTGGAGCACATATTGGATTATGTCTCCTGTGGGGGACGTCAGGACGACGCCAGCCCCCAGTCCGGCCAACATTTTGGAGCCGTCGAAATGCATAATCCAGTTTGAATATGTGCCGTACTCTTTAGGGAGCTCGGCCTCCGTCCATTCTGCGATGAAGTCGGCCAAAACTTGCGATTTAATAGCTCGCCGTGGCTTATAGGTTATATCGAACGGGAGAAGCTCGATGGCCCATTTTGCAATCCGGCCCGTTGCATTGCGGTTGTTGATAATATCGTTGAGTGGTACTTCCGAGGCTACTGTTATGGAACACTCTTGAAAGTAGTGTCGTAGCTTCTGGGATGCCATGAATACCGCGTATGCAATCTTTTGATAATGCGGGTACCGTGATTTGCATGGAGTGAGGACAGTGGATACGTAGTAGACCGGCCTTTGAAGGGGGAATTTGTGTCCATCCGTTTCCTGCTCGACAACGAGCACTGCGCTCACAACTTGATGTGTTGCTGCAATGTACAATAATATTGGTTCGCCGGTGTTCGGCGCGGGCAGGACTGGGTTTGTTGCCAATATGGCTTTTATTTCATCAAGTCCGGCCGTGGCGGCATCCGTCCACTCAAAGTGTTCGGTGCGCCGAAGGAGGCGATAGAGGGGTAGTGCCTTTTCTCCCAAGCAGGAGATGAAGCGGCTTAAAGCCGCTACGCATCCGGTTAATTTTTGTATTTTTTTGAGGTCCTTTGGGATATCCAATTGTGACAAAGCTCGGATCTTGGGTGGATTTGCTTCAATTCCTCTACCGGATACAATGAAGCCCAAGAGCTTTCCGGCTGGAACGCCGAAGACGCATTTTTCCGGGTTGAGCTTGATGCCATATTTTCGGAGGTTATCGAATACAAGCCTCAAGTCATCTACTAGAGATTCGACATGTCTTGATTTGACGACCACATCATCCACATACGCCTCCACTGTTTTGCCGATCTGGTTTGCCATACATGTCTGGATCATGCGCTGATATGTTGCGCCGGTGTTTTTCAGCCCGAAGGGCATTGTGTTGAAGCAGAATGGGCCGTATGGTGTGATGAATGCTGTTGCGGCTTGGTCTGATTCTGCCATCTTGATTTGATGGTAACCGGAGTATGCGTCGAGGAAACACAACGAGTCGTGTCCTGCGGTGGCATCGATAATTTGATCGATACGGGGGAGGGGGAAGGGATCCTTTGGGCAAGCCTTGTTAAGGTCTTTAAAATCGACACACAGGCGCCAGGATTTGTCCTTCTTTGGTACCATCACCAGGTTTGTTAGCCAGTCCGGATGTTTTATGTCTCTAATGAATCCGGCCTCCAATAGCATGGCTAGCTCCTCTCCCATAGCCTGTCTCTTGGGTTCGGAAAAACGCCGAAGGGCTTGTTTGACAGGTTTGAATCCTTTTAGGATATTTAAGCTGTGTTCGGCCAGCCTGCGTGGGATCCCTGGCATGTCTGAAGGGTGCCAGGCGAAAATGCCCAGTTCTCTCGTAGGAACTCTCGCAGTGCGGCGTCTACATCAGGGTTCAGTCGTGCCCCGATGGAAGCTGTTTTATTGGGGTCCGTTGGATGGACCTGGAATTTGACTATTTCATCAGCTGGCTTGAAGGATGTGGATTTGGATCTCTTGTCGAGTATCACATCATCCCTGTTAACCGTGGAGCGCAGCGCAGTCAGTTCCTCAGCCGCTAAGGCTTCGGATAGTGCCTCAAGGGCTAATGCGGCCGTCTTTTTTTCGGCGCGGAGTGCTACGTCTCGATCACTAGCTAGAGTGATAATTCCGTTCGGCCCGGGCATCTTAAGCTTCATGTACCCGTAATGGGGTATTGCTTGGAAGATTGTGAATGCTTCCCGCCCTAGTAAAGCATGATATCCGCTTTTGAACGGGGCCACCTGAAACGTGACTTTTTCAGACCTGTAATTATCCGGCGTGCCGAACACCACATCTAGTGTGATTTTTCCTGTGCAGCGCGCTTCCCGACTGGGGATTATTCCTCTAAAGCTTGTGCTGCTTCGCTCGATGCGGTTCCAGTCTATTTCCATTTTTTGAAGGGTTTCCTCATAAATGAGGTTCAGTCCGCTGCCTCCGTCCATGAGCACTTTGGTGAGGCGAAAGCCGTCCACTATGGGACTGAGGACCAATGCGGCTGGTGCTCGGGCTGTTCGGAATCTAGGTTCATCACTTGCGTTGAAGGTAATGGCAGTGTCGCTCCATGGATTTATTGTTGCAACTTGATAGACTTCGGCGAGGCTGCGGAGTGTTCTTTTTCGCACATTGTTTGATGCAAAAGTCTCGAAGACTGTGAGAACGGTACTGGTGTCCTTGGGCTGGCTTTCTGTGGCCTCCGGAATTAAGAGGTCCTCGCCGATTTTGGGCACCTGCTGGAGTATCCAACATGCTCTAAGGCTGTGAGTTGGTGTGGCGTCCTTTGTACTGTGAATTCTATAGGGTCCATCAAGCCATCTTTCCAGTATGGTTCCATGCCCTGTAGAGGGTTTCAGCTTTTTGGTGTTTATCCCGGGTGTCCTGTGATAATGCACCCTCTTAGTTCGGACGGGATTACTATTCAAGGCCGGATTATCCCAAAAATTTATTTCGATTTTCCAGGCGCTTTCCATCGCATAGTATTTTTGTACTATGGACGCCAAGTCAGTGAAGCGTGTGATATCACGACGACTTATGGTGTTAAGGATTCCCTTGTCCGTGCAATTACTGCAGAAAATTGAGATTGCGTCTTCCTCGCGGCAATCCTTTATCCTGTTCATAACCAGGAGGAATCTGGCCCAGTAATGATGTACTGTTTCCTCGGGCCTCTGCATGATTTGGGAGAGATCACTTATGATCGGGTGGGCGGGTGTTGTTGAATCTGAAACCTCACACAATCCAAGATTCGGAGGCCGAAGAGTTTCCGAACTCTGAAGTTCGGATTCTTGGATGTTGTCCAGTGAATCTGGCCCGTTGCCTGATCCTAAGCTCAGGTCTTGAGTTATGTCTCCCCCTCCGCGGGTATCCGGCTTGGAGGGGTCGGGAATTCGGACGTAGCTAGTCCTTAAAATAGATGAAGGGTCACCGCACTGCGTCTCTACCATGGCAATGTGGTGGGTGACTTGGGGAGAGTTAATTTCTCTTAGATCGGGTTTAAGCCCAACCTGGTCGTAATCCGTAGCGACCCCCAAGGCAGCGATGCGATCCAAGAGCTCGTTTACGGAAGAGAGCTCCATTGGATCTAGCTGCTCGACGAGCTCCGAGCTGACGTGTAGGTTGCTTTTGATGACCTGAGAGGTCACCGTCGGCGCAACAGCCGAACAGGCGGTCATGAGGAAACCACCTAGCCGGAGGGTCTGGCAGACAGCCAAGGCTCCCTTAGCAACGATGCCGTCTTTAAAGACGGGAGGAGGCATCCTTCCTGATTGTGACGACACAAAGGAACTCTCAATGAAAGCACCAATGTCGGTGTCAAAACCGGCGGATCTCGGGTAGTGGGTCCCGAACTGTGCGTCTAGGCCGGATGGTAACAGGAGGCAGGGAACACGATGTTTTACCCAGGTTCGGGCCCTCTTGATGGAGGTAAAACCCTACGTCCTGCTTGATTAATATTGATGATATGGGTAGTACAAGAGTAGATCTACCACGAGATCAAGGAGGCTAAACCCTAGAAGCTAGCCTATGGTATGATTGTTGTATATGGAGTTGATTGCCTATGGACTACAACCCTCCGGTTTATATAGACACCGGATAGGGTTAGGGTTACATAGAGTCTGTTACAATGGTAGGAGATCTTGAATATCCGCATCGCCAAGCTTGCCTTCCACGCCAAGGAAAGTCCCATCCGGACACGGGACGAAGTCTTCAATCTTGTATCTTCATAGTCCTGGAGTCCGGCTGAAGGTATAGTCCGGCTACCCAAACACCCCCTAATCCAGGACTCCCTCACCGCCAAAGCAAAAACGGTGATTCCGGCACGGGAGATAATACTACCCCGGATAGCGCCGAAGAACACCCACCCCAGCAAGATTCGGCACAGGAAGATGGAGAAGCCATCCCTCATGAGAGAGCGGCAGACTGAGAGGTCGAGGATGACAACTATATGCCTCCCTCCGAAGACGAGGCAAGCCTCGATGACGACGAATTCATCGTACCATCAGACCCCGCCAAACAAGAGCGTTTCGAACGCAGGCTTTTAGCCACGGCAAGCAGCCTCAAGAAAAAGCAGCAACAGCTTAGAGCTGACCAAGACTTGCTAGCTGACAGATGGACTGAAGTCCCTGCGGCCGAAGAGTATGAACTCGAACGCCCCTCCAAGAGTTACCCAAAGCGCAGGCCGCTACCCCGATCAGAGGAGGAAGCACCTACATCACTAGTGCACGACATGACAGACGGGCCACCTCGTGGCCGCGACAGAGAGGCCTCTTGGCCCTCCACCCAAGCCATGCCCCGACGCCGCTCAACTAAGGCACGAGAAAATGCGCCAGACCTGTGAGACATACTGGAGGATAAGGCAAGACAAACAAGATCGATCTACGGATCGCGCAGGAGCCCTACGGCACGTAACGATGATCTTCACTCCGGATACAACAAATCCGGCCGGGCCGAACACAACAGACATAGCTCTTCCGAGCTGCGTCATGATATAGCCCAGTACAGAGGCGCCGCACACCCACTATGCTTCACGGATGAAGTAATGGATCATAAAATCCCAGAGGGTTTCAAACCCGTAAACATCGAATCATACGATGGCACAACAGATCCGGCGTATGCATCGAGGATTATCTCCTTCACATCCACATGGCACGCGGCGATGATCTACACGCCATCAAATACCTCCCGCTCAAACTTAAAGGACCGGCCCGGCATTGGCTTAACAGCTTGCCAACAGACTCAATC
The DNA here is from genome assembly GCF_002162155.2 of Triticum dicoccoides. Classification (NCBI taxonomy): domain Eukaryota; kingdom Viridiplantae; phylum Streptophyta; class Magnoliopsida; order Poales; family Poaceae; genus Triticum; species Triticum dicoccoides. The sequence continues at coordinate 264,013,452 of NC_041388.1, forward strand.
GGTTCTTGGGAGGACCTGGAAACCGCATTCCTCGACAACTTCCAGGGCACTTACGTGCGACCACCGGATGCCGACGACTTAAGCCACCTAATTCAGGAGCCAGAGGAATCGGCCAGGTAATTCTGGACACGGTTCCTAACAAAGAAAAACCAGATAGTCGATTGTCCGGACGCAGAGGCCCTAGCAGCCTTCAAGCATAATATCCGCGACGAGTGGCTTGCCTGGCACCTGGGACAGGAAAAGCCGAAATCTATGGCAGCCCTCACGACACTCATGACCCGCTTTTGTGCGGGAGAAGACAGCTGGCTAGCTCGCAGTAACAGCTTATCAAAGAACCCTGGTAATTTGGATACCAAGGACATAAGTGGCAGGACACGTCGGAATAAGCAAAAACGCCGCGTTAGCAGTGACAACAATGAAGACACGGCAGTCAATGCCGGATTCAGAGGCTATAAATCCGGTCAGCAGAAAAAGGCATTCAAAAAGAATACTTAGGGCCCGTCCAGTTTGGACCGAATACTCGACCGCTTGTGCCAGATACATGGCACCCTCGAAAGGCCAGCCAATCACACTAACAGGGATTGTTGGGTGTTCAAGCAGGCAGGCAAGTTAAGAGCCGAAAACAAAGACAAGGGGCTGCACAGCGACGACGAGGAGGAGCCCAGGCCGCCGAACAACAATGGACAGAAGGGCTTTCCCCCACAAGTGCGGACGGTGAACATGATATACGCAACCCACATTCCCAAGAGGGAGCGGAAGCGTGCGCTACGGGACGTATACGCGATGGAGCCAGTCGCCCCAAAGTTCAACCCATGGTCCTCCTGCCCGATCACTTTTGATCGAAGGGACCATCCCACTAGCATCCGTCATGGCGGCTTCGCCGAATTGGTTCTCGACCCAATCATCGACGGATTTCATCTCACAAGAGTCCTCATGGACGGCGGCAGTAGCCTGAACCTGCTTTACCAGGATAAAGTGCGGAAAATGGGCATAGATCCCTCAAGGATTAAGCCCACAAGAACGACCTTTAAAGGAGTTATAGCAGGTGTACAAGCCAACTGTACAGGCTCAGTAACACTTGACTTGGTCTTCGGATCCCCGGACAATTTCCGAAGCGAATAGTTAATCTTCGATATAGTCCCGTTTCGCAGTGGCTATCACGCCTTGCTCGGACGAACCGCATTCGCAAAGTTCAATGTGGTGCCGCACTACGCATATCTCAAGCTCAAGATGCCAGGCCCTCGAGGAGTAATCACGGTCAACGGAAACACCGAACGCTCCCTCCATACGGAGGAGCACACGGCGGCTCTCGCAGCGGAAGTACAAAGTAGCCTTCTTAGGCAATTCTCCAGTATGGCCGTTAAAAAGCCAGACACTGCCAAGCGTGCCCGGAGTAACCCACAGCAGGACCGCCTGGCACGCTCTGAGAAAGCGTAGCAATGCGGCCCCAACCCCAGCTCTCGTGACATAGCGAAACCAGTGCCTCGCGTACATAACTACGCCCTTGAAATACCATGGGCACAGGGGAAGGGGCACAATAACGGCACGCCCAAAATACGGCTTAAAACGTACTAGGGGCTGCCGAATTCTTTTTTTAATTTTTTCTTACTTTCAGGACTCCATACTCCGGACGACCTGTTCGGCAATTCGACTGCCGCACAAACGATGCAAGATCCAGGGAGGCAGACAAGCCTTGCCGCATTATGGAACTCCCACGTGGTCTCTATTACGAGCAGTATACCTGTTTTGAATACAATTCCGCGGCCTGCCCCTGGTCAGGACATGTTAAATAGTCCAATATCTTTTTGCTTATCGCACTATTCATATCGTTTGGCTTTGATAAATAGCCTCTCTATAAAGAATGCATAGCTTTTTGTCTATTTTTTGCATTATCCTCTTTTCACATATATGTTTATTAAATGACATGATTGCACCCGTACACCATGGTACGGCAAACACGCCAGGGGCTTCAGTACCCCTCATTATGGCGTGAGAAGTCCGTACACTTTCACAAGTGCGGCACCCCGAACTTATAGCACTATATGCATCGGCTCCGAATCATGATTTGGGTCAATACTTGGGTTTGCCCGGCTCCTATGTTTTGTTGCCTTACGTTCCGCTATATCGGCTAAGGTAGTACTAGGAGAACCACTGTGATTGTGCCCCGGTTCAGCTGGGTTAAGCACCTCAGTGGAGAAAGCTAAAACTGACTGTCATGATGAGGCGAGAGACCGGTCGCTGTTCGAGAGGTTTTTCGAGTCCCTAAAGACTTATGCCCTTCGAGCGAGGAGCTGGCTTTGTCCGGCCAAGGCGTGGATAGCGCCCCCAACTCGGTCTTCCGAACTAGGGGCTTCGCCGAAATTTAAAATTATAGAGTTCTATGGCTAAGTGAGAGTGTTCAAGCATTATAGTCTGATTGCCTGGTTCGTTGTGCTGAGCGCCTCCCTCGAAGGACCCAACTATGGGAAAAAGAGTGCTCAGGTTTATCCCGAACACCCCAGCACTAGTGGCATGGGGGTAGAAGCCGACAACTGGCCATCTCTCAATTTTTTGATAAACGGCCGCACAGAAAGTAATATATTAAATTCAATAAGCATTTCTTAGCACATATGAACAAGTTTTCAGCGCACGGGATAAACACGAGCGAGTTCATTCAAAAATCACATCCTTGGTACATTCATCCGCCACAAGGCGGGCACCTGCAAGAACATCCTTGTAGTAGTTCTCGGGCTTGCGATGCTCCTTCCCCAGCGGCGGCCCGTCCTTCACAAGCTTCTCACCGTCCAGCTTACCCTAGTGCACCTTTGCACGGGCAAGGGCCCGATGGGCACCTTTGATGCAGACGGAGCGCTTGATGAACTCGAGCCTCGGACAGGCCTCCACCAGCCGCCGCACCAGCCCTAAATAGCTCCCAGGCAGGGCCTCTCTGGGCCACAGCCGAACTATGAAGCCCTTCATGGCCTGTTCGGCCGCCTTGTGGAGCTCGACCAACTGTTTCAGCTGGTCGCTCAAGGACACAGGGTGTCCGGCCTCAGAATACTGAGACCAGAACACCTTCTCCGTCGAGCTACCCTCTTCAGCTTAGTAGAATGTGGCGGTGTTGGATACACTGCGGGGAAGATCTGTGAATGCCCCTGGAGAGCTCCGGATTCGGGTAAGTAACAAGTAGCTTACTTTTATATTTCTGCTTTGCATAAAGAATGCCTTACCCGCTGCTATCTTCCTCATCTCCTCGAACTCTTGGAGGGCCTTTTGGGCTTCGGCCTTGGAAGACTTGGCAGTCTCAAGGGCCGTCGCGAGCTCGGATGCTTGCGCCTTTGACTCAAGCTCCAAACTCTCATGTTTTTTCATGAGAGCCTGAAGCTCTTGCTGCACCTCGCCGACCTGAGCCCCAAGTCTGTCTCGCTCGGTGCGCTTCGCGGCCGTTTTCTTTTCGGCCTCAGACAGCGCCTGCTTAAGGGTCACTACCTCAGTCGTGGCCCCTACAATAAGCAGTACAATCCTGTTATTTTTTTGTAATCACGCCTTTTTATAGGCACCTTCTCTGTAAGGTATTTCTTACCTTCTTTCTCCTCGAGCCGCTGCTTGGCAAGGCCTAGCTCTTGCTCGGTCCGCTCGAGGTCCTGCTTCAGGACACCCACCTCCACAGTCAGTGCGGCGGTGGATAGCAGCGAAGCCTGCATACGCATATTGACTCTTTTTTGTTAGACTCCTGCGATATTTAATAGATCCTCTATTCGGCTTTTCTTTCCGAACGCCAAACAGAGCATCAGGGGCTACTGTCTATGCAGTAATATTTTTACATATTTTTACTTACCTCGAAGCCTGTTAGAAGGCTAGCGCAAGCTTCAGTCAGTCCGCTCTTGGCGGACCGAACCTTCTGGATCACCGTACTCATAATAGTACGGTGCCCCTCGTTGATGGAGGCGCCGTCAAGCACCTCCAGCAGATTGTCCGGCACCTCCTGCTGGACGGAGGCCGCCGGCTCAGAAGGCTTGCTCCTCTTGGAAGGAGTTCGCCTACCGCTGTCCGGAACTGTGGAAGATTCCGGCGCGGTGTCCGGCACAAAGCCGGACTTGGAGCCCTGGGGGGCCTTATCCCCTTCACTCCTGGAGTCCGGGAGGCTGCCTTGCGGCTCCTCCGGGACCACCTCCTCCTACCCCGGAGCTTGTCGCGACGCCACTTCGGCGTCGTCTGCAGTGCGGGGGGAGACAGCGGGCGGAACTGAGTTCACGTCCGATGAGTCCAGGGAGCCGCCCGACGATTCATTGAATTCGGCCCGGGGCGGGCTGCATAATTACGTTCGACATTAGGGAAAGCTATGCAACAAAGGAACATCATGAGTTACTCTGATATCCGAACTTACGATTTCACCGGACGCTTGGCCCTGTTTGGCCACTCCTCTTCGCCCTCTTCGGCGTCGGGGGAGTAGTCCGGCAGAGGGGTATTCCTTTTCCTAGACCCCTCGGCCTCCCCCGTTGGGGTGGCCTTCCTCTTCTCTCCTCCCTCCGCTGGGGGGAGAGTTTTCTTCTTCCTCCTCCTCGTTTTCATGGGAAGAGGGCGTCTCGGACTCGTCGGATGACGAGTCCGACACCACCACATTACAGGCACTCTTTCGAGTCCCCGTGGTCTTCTTCTTCTTGGCCTTCTTCTCCGGCACCACATAAGGCGCCGGAACCAGCAGCTTCACTAGTAAACCTGGGGCTGGGTCTTTGGGCAGCGGAGCCGGACAGTTAATCGGTCCGGATATCGCCCGCCAAGCCTGTCAAAGGTAAGGGACTTTAGATCCTGCATAGAGTCAAACTATGAAAAAAGCTTAACATCCTGTAAAAGGTGAAGATAGCTTACCTCGCTAGCGTGACGCTGCGAGCTGTATCCGCGGTCCTCGGAAGCCTATGCGGGAGCCTCGGCACCCTTGAATAGCACCTTCCAGGCATCTTCGTACGTCGTGTCGAAAAGCCTGCTAAGGGTATGGTGCTGCACTGGGTCGAACTCCCACAGATTAAAATCCCGTTGTTGGCACGGGAGGATCCGGCGGACGAGCATAACCTGGATTACATTAACAGCCGGATTGGCTTGTTCACCAGGGACTGGATGCATGTTTGCAATCCGGTCACCTCTTTTTCATCACCCCACGACAGGACCATCTCTTTCCAGGACATAAGCCGCGTGGGGGTCCGGATCGGAACTCGGGGGCTGCGATCCAGTTCGGATCGCGTGGCTCGGTGATGTAAAACCACCCGGATTGCCACCCCTTTAGGGTCTCCACAAAAGAGCCCTCGAACCATAGGACGTTGGCCATCTTGCCCGCCATGGCGCCTCCGCACTCCGCCTGGCTGCCGCGCACCACCTTGGGCTTGATGTTGAAGGTCTTGAGCCACAGGCCGAAATGAGGGCGGACGCGGAGGAAAGCCTCGCACACGACGATAAACACCGAGATGTTGAGGATGAAGTTCGGGGGCCAGATCGTGGAAATCCAGGCCGTAGTAGAACATGAGCCCCCGGACAAATGGGTGGAGTGGAAAACCCAGTCCGCGGAGGAAGTGGGGAAGAAATACTACCCTCTCATGGGGCCTCGGGGTGGGGAGATGCTGCCCCTTTTCGGGAAGCTGGTGCGCGATGTCCTTAGACAGGTACCCGGCCTTCCTTAGCTTCTTGACTTGGCCCTCCGTAGCGGAGGAGACCATCCACTTGCCTCCCGCTCCGGACATTGCTGGAGAAGGTTGAGGTGGGAAGTGCGGGCTTGGGCGCTGGAGCTTGAGCGTGCAGGAGATGGATAGGCAAAGGAGGAAGAAGGCGTATGTAAAAAGGTGGATCCTTATCCCCTTATATGGGCGGATGCGGTTGTGCGTCCCCACCAGCCTAGTAAAACTCGCTTGCCTCCCAAGCGCCGTGATAAATGGCGCGGTTGGGTTACCCATGTCCGTATTGATGAGAATCCCGTAAAAGGGGTACACGATCTCTGCTTTGACAAGACGTGCCAAGGAAACCGCCTCGCGAAACGTGCTGAGGTGGAAAAGTAAAAACGATTCGAGTAAAGGACTTGGCCGTAGTGTGATGACGCACTGCGGAATACGTCAGCAGATTTGATTTGTGTTAATATTATTCTCTCTATGGCAATATGTGGAAACTTATTTTGCAGAGCCGGACACTACTCTTGGTGTTTACAATCTTCTATGAAGGACTTGGAGGAGGAACCCGCCTTGCAATGCCGAAGGCAATCTGCGCGCCGGACTCGTTGTCATTGAAGCCTGGTTTAGGGGCTACTAAGGGAGTCCTGGATTAGGGGGTGTTCGGGTAGCCGGACTATACCTTCAGCCGGACTCCAGGACTATGAAGATACAAGATTGAAGACTTCGTCCCGTGTCCGGATGGGACTTTCCTTAGCGTGGAAGGCAAGCTTGGCGATGCGGATATTCAAGATCTCCTATCATTGTAACCGACTCTGTGTAACCCTAACCCTATCCGGTGTCTATATAAACCGGAGGGTTGTAGTCCGTAGGACATAAACTCCGTATACAACAATCATACCATAGGCTAGCTTCTAGGGTTTAGCCTCCTTGATCTCGTGGTAGATCTACTCTTGTACTACCCATATCATCAATATTAATCAAGCAGGAGTAGGGTATTACCTCCATAGAGAGGGCCCGAACCTGGGTAAAAACATCGTGTCCCTTGTCTCCTGTTACCATCCGGCCTTGACGCACAGTTCGGGACCCCTACCCGAGATCCGCCGGTTTTGACACCTACAATGACGAAAATGATTCCCGAGCTCTTCGCGATGCTGAAATTGGCGAAGGTAGAAATCAAGAAAGAGCATCAAATGTTGATGGTTAACAAGACCACTAGTTTCAAGAAAAAGGGCAAAGGGAATGAAAGGGGACTTCAAGAAGAATTGCAAGCAAGTTGCCACTCCCGAGAAGAAGCCCAAAGCTGGACCCAAGCCTGAAACTGAGTGATTCTACTACAAAGGGAATGATCACTCGAAGCGGAACTGCCCCAGATACTTGGCGGATAAGAAGGATGGCAAAGTGAACAAAGGTATATTTGATATACATGTTATTGATGTGTACTTTACTATTGTTTATAGCAACCCCTCGGTATTTGATACCGGTTCAATTGCTAAGATCAGTAACTTGATACATCTCCAACGTATCTATAATTTTTTATTGTTCCATGCTATTATATTACCTGTTTTGGATGTTTTATATGCATTAATATGTTATTTTATATTATTTTTGGGACTAACCTATTAACGTAGAGCCGAATGCGAGTTCCTGTTTTTTCCTTGTTTTAGAGTTTCGTAGAAAAGGAATACCAAACGGAGTCCAAACGAAATGAAACTTTTGCGATGCTTTTTCTTGGACCAAAAGACATCCAGTGGGCTTGGAGTGCACGCCAGGAAAGCCACGAGGAGGCCACAAGGTCGGAAGGTGTGCCCCCACCCTTGTCGGCCCCTCGTGACTCCACCGACCTATTTCTTCCGCCAATATATTCTCAAATATCCCAAAACTTTCCAGGAGAGCCACGAAACAACTTTTCCACCGGCGCAACCTTCTGTACCCATGAGATCCCGTCTAGGGGCCTTTTCCGGCGTCCTGCCGGAGGGGGATTTGATCATGAAGGGCTTCTACATCAACACCATTGCCTCTCCGATGAAGCGTGAGTAGTTTACCACAGATCTACGGGTCCATAGCTAGTAGCTAGATGGCTTCTTCTCTCTCTTTGATTCTCAATACCATGTTCTCCTCGATGTTCTTGGAGATCTATTCGATGTAATACTCTTTTGCGTTGTGTTTGCCAAGATTCGATTAATTGTGGATTTATGATTTGCTTATCTATGAATATTATTTGAATCTCCTCTGAATTCTTATATGCATGATTTGATATCTTTGCAAGTCTCTTCAAACTATCGATTTGGTTTGGACAACTAGATTGGTTTTTCTTGCAATGGGAGAAGTGCTTAGCTTTGGGTTCAATCTTCTGGTGCTCGATCCTAGTGACAGAAGGGGAACCAACACGTATTGTATTGTTAATATCGAAGATAACAAGATGGGGTTTTCATCATATTGCTTGAGTTAATCCCGCTACATCATGTCATCTTACTTAATATGTTACTCTGTTCTTATGAACTTGATACTCTTGAGCACAACAATTTCTTTAGAAACAAGCTCAAGGAGCAGAAAAGGTTTATCGAATACATGAATAAATAGCTTGATGATATGTCTAAGGATTTTTTTTGGTTTGAGATCTCAGTTTGCGCATCTTGGAAATTTAGTAGGTCAAATTTCTGATAAACAAGCTACTTTAGTAAAGAAAATGGCTGCCAAACCAGAGGTTTTGAATAATGATGAAGATCTTAAAGTGATTGACGTGACTCCTATTGAATCTTTGTTTTCTAAAATAAATCTTGATAAAGATGGGATTGGAGATGAGTCAACTTTAGTTAAAAAGCGTTCCAATGATTTGGAGTTTTTAGATCTTGATGCAAAAATTAATAAAAGTGAGATTGGAGAGGTCAAAACATTAAGTAGAAATGAACCCACTCTTTTGGATTTCAAGGAATTTAATTATGATAATTGTTTTGTAATAGATTGTATTTCCTAGTTGCAATCCATGTTGAATTCTCCTCATGCTTATAATCAAAACAAAGCTTTTACTAAACATATCATTGATGCTATGATGAAATCCTTTGAAGAAAATCTTTAATTGGAAGTTTCTATCCCTAGAAAACTTTATGATGAGAGGGAACCTACTACTAAGATTAAGATTAAAGATTATGAATGCCATGCTTTGTGTGATTTGGGTGCTAGTGTTTCCAGGATTCCAAAAACTTCATGTGATGTGTTAGGTTTCCATGAATTTGATGATTGTTCCTTAAATTTGCATCTTGCGAATGACACTATTAAGAAACCTATGGGTAGGATTAATAATGTTCTTATTGTTGCCAATAGGAATTATGTGCCCGTAGATTTCATTGTTCTTGATATAGATTGCAATCCTACATGTCCTACTATTCTTGGTAGACCTTTCCTTAGAACGATAGGTGCAATTATTGATATTAAAGAAGGAAACATTAGATTTCAATTTTCATTAAGGAAAGGTGTCGGTGTCAAAACCGGCGGATCTCGGGTAGGGGGTCCCGAACTGTGCGTCTAGGCCGGATGGTAACAGGAGGCAAGGGACACGAAGTTTTACCCAGGTTCGGGCCCTCTTGATGGAGGTAAAACCTTACGTCCTGCTTGATTAATATTGATGATATGGGTAGTACAAGAGTAGATCTACCACGATATAGGACAGGCTAAACCCTAGAATCTAGCCTATGGTATGATTGTTGTTCTGTATGTTATCCTACGGACTAAAACCCTCCGGTTTATATAGACACCGGAGAGGGTTAGGGTTACACAAAGTCGGTTACAATGGTAGGAGATCGGCATATCCGTATCGCCAAGCTTGCCTTCCACGCCAAGGAAAGTCCCTTCCGGACACAGGACGAAGTCTTCAATCTTGTATCTTCATAGTCCAGGAGTCCGGCTGAAGGTACAGTCCGGCCATCCGGACACCCCCTAATCCAGGACTCCCTCAGTAGCCCCTGAACCAGGCTTTAATGACGATGAGTCCGGCGCGTAGTTTGTCTTCGGCATTGCAAGGCGGGTTCCTCCTCCAAGTACTTCATAGAAGATTTTGAACACAAAGATAGTGTCCGGCTCTGCAAAATAAGTTTCCAGATATTGCCATAGAGAGAATAATATTTACACAAATCTAATCTACTGACGTATTCCGTAGTGTGACGCACCACGGCCAAGCCTTTATTCGAATCGTTTTACTATCCCACCTCAGCGCGTCATGCGAGGCGGTTTCCTTGGCACGTCTTGTTAAAGCAGAGTCGTGTCCCCTTATTCCGGGATTCTCATCAATACGGGCGTGGGTAACCCAACCGCTTCTAGGACTCCTAGACTATAGGCAAGTCCAAACGGCCACGGAGAGGACGCTTGATATTCACCCTCTTTATAAAGGGACAAGGCTTTTATTTTTTCCCTCCCGTGCTCAATCGAATCCTTCCCCCACCTCAAGCTCAAACACCCAAAGTTCAGGTCAGGTGCTCCGGACCTTCAATCATGTCTGGATCTAGCCTTCAAGGCCGATGGGTGCCTTCCTCCGTCACGGAAGAAGACATCAAAAAGTTGAGGGAGGCCAGATATTTGACCGCCGAGGTTGTGCATCGGTTTCCTGCCCGAGGGTAGGCCGTCCCCTCCCCCAAACCCAACGAGAGCGTCATGTTCGTCTCCCACTTCCTCCGAGGTCTAGGCCTCGCTCTGGATCCTTTCGTCAGGGGTTTGATGTTTTATTACGGGCTAGATTTCCATGATCTAGCTCCGGACTCCTTTCATCATATCACGACATTTATTGTCGTGTGTGAGGCCTTCCTCCGGGTTACCCCTCACTTTGGCTTGTGGCTCAAGACCTTTGAAGTAAAGCCGAAGATGATCGAGGGGCAACATGCAGCGTGTGGAGGTGCCTCAATATGCAAGATGATGGGAGCTCCGTGTCCCAAAGGTTCCATTCCAGAAGTGTCTGAATTGTGGCAACAGGAGTGGTTCTACATCACGGCTCCTAGAAGTGCCAAGTGGGCGGCCGCCCCTGTTTTCCGCTCGGGCCCTCCACCACAACTGATGTCATGGATCAGCAGAGGTCTGAGCTGGGGTCCAGCCAAGGACGTGCCCATACTGCAAAGCCGCATTCGAGATCTCTTCAATGGAGATTTTAGTTTGGTTGCGGTAATACAAGTTATGCTGGTTCGTCAAGTCCAGCCTAGCAAACGCCGGCCCCTTCGCTTGTGGGAGTTCAATCCCGAGGGACCGCGTGTCATCCAAAATTTCCTCGGCCTGACGCACGAGGAGATTTACAAGTCATTCTTCGGACCTTAGGTAGAGTGTCCGGAAATCACCGGGGACGTGGGCCTGAGCAGTAACTGCGCTGCCGAACAGGTAAGGAATCTTCCGGCCGAACATACTATCTCTCATTTGTTACGAAGTTATTTCTGAGAGTTTGCTTTTTGACCAGGACTGGCTAGCAAAGGCGAAGTTGATTCGGTGTTCGGCCCCCCTCCCTGAGGGTTTGGACAATCCGGTATTGGAAAAGATGCTCCAGGTCGCACCTTGCCCGGAGCCCTTGAAGGAAGATACTGGGAAGGATAATACGGGCGGATGCGGGCACCCAACGCTGCCCATTCTAACCGAGGGAGCGAGCGTCTCCATGAAGGAAGACGACCGGAGGAGGAAAAGGACCGCGCCCGGGGATTTGGATGCCGAAGCTTTCAAACGGGAGAAGAAGTCTCCCACAGAAGGTCCTATCTTGGGGGGTGCTTTTGCCACACAAAGTCTACGGGGGGATCAATTCTCCAGCGAGTCGTAAGTGACCCGAAATACTTTAATAGTACAGGTATGCCATCTTTTTCTTCTGAGAAAATAACCACCGCATATATCTTTGTAGTTCGGGCCTTAGCCCTTCTCAAATGAGCTAGTCTTCGGGGGATCTTCTTCCAGAGATGATGGAGAGCGAAACGCCCCCTCCGGACTCCTCCGCTCCGGAAGCGGGCAACCCCGAAGTGTCGTTGCAGAGGGCCTCTCCGGGTCCGGTGAGGTCAGAAGATAATCCCATTGACCCCCGAAGCTCCCAGTGTCCGGCTCCCGACGAGAGCGGAAAAAAGAGTCCGGCACCGTCTGGTGTGCGATCGGATGTTCTGAGGGAGTTGGTGGGGCGAGCGGCCATCTCAAATGAACACCGTTTGCTGATGAATACGGTGATGGAGAGAATCTTGTCCGCCGAAAGCGGATTGCATGAAGCTTTTATGAGTCTACTGACAGGCTTTGAGGTACGTAAAATAATGTATGATAGTCCTGCACATGCTAGGTGTGCCCTGTGTAGATAGTAGCCCCTGAGACTCTGGTTGTCATCGAAAATGACGACGAACAGAGGATCATATTCCCAGGTAATAACCATACTGCTTCTATGTGCAGGTGATGGAGGCTCCGGTGGCTAGCCGGACTGGCGAGTTTGCCCATTTAAAACGGCAGTTGGATGCGGCAGACGCCGACATCGAGCTTGTTAACAAAAGGCTTGACGAGGCACAGGGTAAGTGTCATTATCTGGTAAACGCAACATAGTAAGAGCAGCATGATGCTAGTATCTTTAATATGTTGTGACTGCAGATGGAGCTGCCACTGTTGAAGCCTTGCGGGCAGAACTTTCCCGAGCCAAGGAACAAGCGAGGTTAAGTAATGCGGCTGCTTTGAAGGCAGCTGAAGAGTTGAAAATCGAGAAGGCCGCGCATGGCAAGAGACGAGATAAGATGGCCAAGATGGCCATAGAATTAAAAGCCGCCACCGACCGTTGCCGGGTTCTTGAAAAGGAAAACCTAGCGAAGGCATCGGACCTTGAGAAGGCTGCTGCGACAAGAAAAGACATCCGCTCTGCTATGAGGGCGAAGAAGGAGGAGCTGCGGGAAGCCGGGGATATTGTAGCTGGGAAATCCTTTATGTTGCGGAGGAAGTTCGGAGATCCACGGTATGCCTCTTTGGATCAGCTATGGAGTTCGAAGGATGTGTATATGGATTTGGCAGCGAGCGCTGCCGATGCGGCCAAGTACTTCCAGGGTCAGATGGATCGTGAAGTGGACCAGCTGTTTTGGACACAATTCCATTCTCCTGAGCGTCCGCTTTCATTGACTGACCAATTAGCCGAATGGGCCGAACTGAATAGGTTGTCCGGACTCGCCATGAGGTCTGTTGTGGATCAGCTATGGCCGGAAAGGCCAAAACCAAATAGCTATTTCAGCTTGGTGCAGCAGCTCCTTGACGTGGTGCCGCGCATTAATGCGATGAAGAGGTCGGCGTGCATAGAGGGCTCATGGATGGCCTTTGCCCGTGTTAAAGCATACTGGGCGGAGATGGATGCTACCACTGTTGCAGCGCGGGATTCGGCCATAGGTCGAATGGCTGCTCAGCACTACTTTGAAGAAGTTCTTGAGGGTGCTCATTTGATAGAGACCCAGTGCTCAAAAAATATTATGTTTGAGTGAAAGTGCAACTATCCCTAGGTGGTTTTGGTAATTCATAACAACATATAGCTCATTGAGCTAATGCTATTCCAAGATGACTATTTCAGGAAATCTCAATGATTGACATGGCATGGATGTGAAAGTGGAACCCTCAAAATGCTAAGGACAAAGGATTGGCTCAAGCTCAAAAGCTCAAGACTCTTCATTTTATATTTTAGTGATCCAAGATCACATTGAGTCTTTAGGAAAAGCCAATACTATCAAGGAGGGATGAGGTGTTGCTTAATGAGCCTCTTGCTTCATGTGCTTAATGATATGCTCCAAAACCCTCAACTACTTTCCCATATCCACATATGACCTAAACCCTAAGCCAAACTCGGTCCTACCGATTCTTTCTATCCGGCGCCACCGAGTTTCACTTGTCATAAGCCACTGCCAAACCCTAGCAATTCGGTTCTACCGATAGGGATCTCGACCTCACCGAGATGGGATTGCAAACTCTCTGTTTCCCTTTCGTAACTTTTCGGTCTCACCGAAAGAGCGAATTGGTCCCACCGAGATTGCAATGTAAACTCTTTGTTTCCCTTTTAACTTTTCGGTCTCACCGAAAGAGCAAATCGGTCCCACCGAGTTTGCCTGACCAACTCTCTGGTTAGCTTATTACCAAACTTAGTCTCACCGAGTTTGTGTAATCGGTCTCACCGAGATTACGTTATGCCCAAACCCTAACCATATTGGTCCTACCGAGTTTCATGTCGGTCCCACCAAAAATCTCTAACGGTCACTAGGTTTACCTTTTTGGTCCGACCGAGTTTGTTGATTCGGTCCCACCGAGATTGGAAAACTGTGTGTAACGGTTGGATTTTGTGTGGAGGCTATATATACCCCTCCACCTCCTCTTCATTCGTGGAGAGAGCCATCAGAACACATACACAATTCCAACTCATATGTTCTGAGAGAGAACCACCTACTCATGTGGTGAGACCAAGATATTCCATTCCTACCATATGAATCTTGATCTCTAGCCTTCCCCAAGTTGCTTTCCACTCAAATCTTCTTTCCACAAAATCCAAATCCTATGAGAGAGAGTTGAGTGTTGGGGAGACTATCATTTGAAGCACAAGAGCAAGGAGTTCATCATCAACACACCATTTGTTACTTCTTGGAGAGTGGTGTCTCCTAGATTGGCTAGGTGTCACTTGGGAGCCTCCGACAAGATTGTGGAGTTGAACCAAGGAGTTTGTAAGGGCAAGGAGATCGCCTATTTCCTGAAGATCTACCGCTAGTGAGGCAAGTCCTTCGTGGGCGATGGCCATGGTGGGATAGACAAGGTTGCTTCTTCGTGGGTGGTTGCTTCTTCGTGGACCCTTCATGGGTGGAGCCCTCCGTGGACTCGCGCAACCATTACCCTTCGTGGGTGGAGCCCTCCGTGGACTCGCGCAACCGTTACCCTTCGTGGGTTGAAGTCTCCATCAACGTGGATGTAGGATAGCACCACCTATCCGAACCACGGGAAAAACATTCGTGTCTCCAATTGCGTTTGAATTCTCCAAACCCTTCCCCGTACATTCTTGCAAGTTGCATGCTTTACTTTCCGCTGCCAATATACTCTTTGCATGCTTGCTTGAATTGTGTGATGATTGCTTGACTTGTCCTACAATAGCTAAAATCTGCCAAGAACTAAAATTGGGAAAAGGTTAAGTTTATTTGGTCAAGTAGTCTAATCACCCCCCCTCTAGACATACTTTTGATCCTACAAGTGGTATCAGAGCTTTGGTCTCCATTTGCTTTGATCTCCATAGCTTTTGGTGGTCATAGCCTTGGTTTCACAACCTAGGAGAGTATGGCGTCTAGCGAGGGAAATTATCACCGTAGAGGTCCTTACTTTGATGGTACTAATTTTGCTAGTTGGAAGCATAAAATGAAAATGCATATTCTTGGACATAACCCCGCCGTTTAGGCTATTGTGTGTGTTGGTTTGCAAGGTGACTTCTTTGATGGAAAAGAACCAAACCGTGAAGCTACCGCGGATGAGTTGAAGATGTTGCAATACAATGCTCAAGCTTGTGATATTCTCTTCAACGGATTGTGCCCCGAAGAATTCAACAAAATCAGCCGTCTTGAGAATGCAAAGGAAATTTGGGACACTTTGATTGATATGCACGAAGGTACCGACTCCGTCAAGGAATCCAAGTTGGATGTGCTTCAAAGTCAACTTGACAAGTTCAAAATGAAGGATGGTGAAGGTGTCGCTGAAATGTACTCTAGGCTTGCTCTCATCACAAATGAGATTGCTGGCTTAGGAAGTGAAGAGATGACCGATAGATTCATCATCAAGAAGATTCTAAGAGCCTTGGATGGAAAATATGATACCGTGTGCACATTGATCCAAATGATGCCCAATTACAAAGATCTCAAGCCAACAGAGGTGATTGGAAGAATTGTTGCTCATGAGATGTCACTTAAGGATAAAGAGGAACTTCACAACAAATCAAGTGGTGCCTACAAAGACTCATGTGAAGCCCCTACATCATCAAGTGAGAAACAAAACTTCAATGAAGAATTGAGCTTAATGGTGAAGAACTTCAACAAGTTCTACAAGAGTAGAAGCAAAGATAGAAGCTTCAAGTCAAAGTCCTACAATGACAAAAGATCTTCTAATCGAGAGCGAAACTGCTACAGTTGTGGAAGACCCGGACACTATTCCAATGAGTGTACGGCTCCCTACAAGAGAAGAGAAGATTCTCCAAAAAGAAGAAGCAAAGAATCACCACCAAGAGAGAGAAGGAGTAGAGATGATCGTTATGAACGAAGATACTCACGGAGAAGCAAGGATTCGGAAAGGAAGGAAAAATCATCAAGGAGCTACACAAAACGAAGACATCAAGCTCATGTTGGTGAATGGGTATCCGGCTCCGACTCCGACAGCCACTCCGAGAGAAGTTATCACTCCGACTCCGAAGATACTCAAGATGAAGGTGTTGCCGATCTAGCACTTGTGTCAACCAACTCCTACGACATATTTGACTCACCAAATGAAGGAATTGGAAGATGCTTCATGGCCAAAGGTCCTAAGGTAACACACCCCGAGTATGTTGATTTCAATAGTGATGAAGATGACTTGTTAGGTGATGATTTGCTTGTTGACAACTCTAGTGATGAATACTATGATGAAACGTCAATTAATCATGCTAATCAAGATAAAACGAATGACAATGATAAGGAGAAGATTGAGGCTCTAACTAAAAAACTAAACACTCTTAAGTTAGCTCATGAAACTATCTTCGAAGATCATCGAGAACTTTTAAGAGCTCATGAGAAATTACGCTTTGAAAAGCTCAATCTTGATCAAGAGCATGAGTTCTTAAAAGCAATCAATGATGATCTCCGCAAGAAAAGTTCTTCTTACATTGCCAAGCGTTTACTCTTATCCACTTACATGCCTCAAGTCAAGTCTAGTAACAAGAACAAGAAAGATTCTTCCTCTAGCAGTAACA
This sequence comes from Triticum dicoccoides, assembly GCF_002162155.2. Lineage (NCBI taxonomy): Eukaryota > Viridiplantae > Streptophyta > Magnoliopsida > Poales > Poaceae > Triticum > Triticum dicoccoides. The sequence continues at coordinate 264,030,009 of NC_041388.1, forward strand.
ATGATCATGCTAAATCCAATATTGTTGCTTCTAGTAGTTCTCTTGATTCCACTAATGATTCTCTTAGCCAAGTTACACTTGAGCAAGAAAATAGCTTATTGAAGGGAATTATAGAGAAAGGAGTGTACAAAAGCCTTGCCGGGAGTAAGCAATTCGAGGAAATTGTGCGCAAGCAAGGAATGCACCGGAAGAATCAAGGTGTTGGTTTTGAACGAAAGTTCAATGCCAATGGAGTTGAGTGGGAAGAAGATCAATACCCCAAGACAAAGTTTGTTCCTCAACAAGAGAAGTATGATACTTCTTTCAAGGGGACACAAGCTCAAGATGATCTTCCACCACAAGACTACAAGCAAAAAGGCAAGGACAAGCTTCAAGAGGAAATTGATGCATTTGAAGAAGCTCCTAAGACCTTAGTCAAGTGGATTCCCAAGACTACTTCAAGTTCCACTTCATCAAGTACGACTAAAACTCCAAGGATTCCCATCAAGATGGTGTGGATCTAAAAGAAGAAGAACTAGAGAGTTCTTGAGGGTGACTCCGCCAACATACTTCACCCTTATCATTTTGGCAAGAACAAGTGCAATCAACTTCCACATCTTGCACTAGTTCAAGGAGTCACAAACCCTCTTGTTGGTAAGACAAGGGACAAGGTAACCTAAAAGTTTTCATGGACATCATCTTGTGTGTGCATCACTCTATGTCTATGGATATCCTTGTTTGTTCCTTGTGGGACTAACCCATGTAGGTATTGAAAGTGCAATTCACTCAAATGGATAGCTCGAAGTGATCTACATCAGAGCATCCACATCTTCAACATCTACATGAAGTCATCATCGACAAAACCCGAGGTTAGTTCATCCCTCTAAGGGGGGATATCACATCTAGGGGGAGCTTTACTCTAAGACTTGAGCTAAAGCAACTCTAAAGATGTGAACACAACAATGCTTTATGTAAAAGTGGCAACCCCACTTGAGCTTAAACGATGAGTATGACCTATGATCAAGTGTTCTCACTTGACTCCTAAGTCAATATACTCATATATAGATGACCTTGTCATCGCAAATTGCTTGATAGATGCTAGAATTGGTTGTGCATGCCTTGTCACATATTTCATTTGCCATCTTATTGTGTGAGCATGCTGGTTGCATATTTTACTCATTCGAGGACATCCACTTGTTGTTTTGATTGTTTGGTTTTATCTCCTTTTGACAAGTGGATGGACAAGAATGCCTAAGAACCTCCTCTAGCTATCTATGCTTTTCTCGTCTCAAACTCTATTCATGCTACATCACAAAATTTGATCAAGTCAGATTCGAACCATTCTGTGTGAGGAGCGCTCGGAGTCCCCGATTCGTCATAGACTTAAACTTCCAAAACCTCTTTATGATTCTCGGTCTGACCGATACCCTACTTTCGGTCCTACCGAGATCATTAAGTTGATCCAGGTTTTCAATCTCGGTGCAACCGATTTGAACCATTCGGTCACACCGAGTTGCAACAACTGTATACAGTTTTGCATCTCGGTGCCACCGAGTTGTTCCACTCGGTCACACCGACAGGGTCGGGCTATATATAGTCACGGGCAAAAATTTGGAAATTTCTTCGAACCCCTTCACCCGCGCGATAGCCTGCTCTGCCAACTTGGTCTCCGGATCGTCTCCTCGCCGCCGGCCGCCTCCAGTCGCTGGTCTCCGTCGCCGTCAACGGAAATTCAACCCCGCCGTTGCCGCCGTAGCGAGTCTCCGCCGAACTAGGGTATGGACTCAATCTTTGTGCTATTCCCCAATCCGATTCTTAGCACATTGTGATCATCATGATTCTTGCCACGTTTGTTAAACTTCTATCCAGTCAATGAACTCGTAGATTTGGTTTAATTCGAAAATTTTAGGGTTAGGTTTCCGCTGAAACCATCTCGGACCCACCGAGTTGAAAAACTCGGTCCCACCGATTTGGCTTATGCCATTGCACAAGTGAGACTCGGTCTGACCGAGAATTACTTATCGATGTGACCGATTTTGGAACTCTGTGAAACCCTAGCAGTCTCGGTGCCACCGAACTGTGACTCGCTCTGACCGAGTTCACTAGTTTAGGTGCCAAAACTGCTTCGGTATCACCGAGTTTAGAAATCTGTAGATCCGAGATGCTTTCAGTGGGAAACTAAAACTAAGTTTTTGAATTATTCTTTTGCAAAAATCTCTGCATTTTGTGATGCTTATCCACTCTATCTCATCTATAACCTATTCACAGGGTCAGCAGTCAGCTTGTTCATCATGTCAGACCAAAGTGATAGCCAGAACATGTCAGAAGAGCAAGTGCAGATGAGTGAGGGCACTAGTCCCTCATGTTCTTCAGATGATGGCAGCAGAAGTACTCCTAGCAATCTGCCTAAAGCTGCCACAAGACAGAGAAAGAAGAGAACCTCAGACTCAGAAGATGAGGATTATGTAGCAGAAGAGGAAGCAACTTCCAAGAGAGTTGAGCCAGCACAGGGCATAAAACCAGGGATGAAGATCAAAAGGCCAGCAGGCAGACAGCCTATGTCAAAGGCCAGAGCTTCAACTGAGAAGCCCACTCCCATTGAGCCAGTTGCTGCTGAAGGCAAGAAGAGGAAAGAAAGGGTGAAGAAAACTGTAGCCAGAGTGCTTGGCAAGGCTTCCATCATGGAAGATGAGGAGGAAGAAGAAGAGGAAGGTGCACCAGCACCTAAGGCACCCAAGCTGATGGGTGATGCCATAAGAACAGGGACAGTTGCTTCCAAGGCCAAGCCAGCTCCAAAGCCAAAGCCAAAGAGGAACACAAGAAGCATCCCAGCTACTGAGAAGAACAAGGCCCCAATGCCTGAAGCTGCAGAAGAAGAAGAAGAGAATGTTCTTAGAAAGCTCAAGCCCAAGATCCCAGACCACAACGATGCTCATCCTGTGGCTGAGGATATGAAACTCAGGAGAGATTCAGGGCTCCGGAAGTGGAGAGAAGCAGACCCGTATGCTTCAAGGAGAAGGACTGCAGTTGACTACAGGTTTCACACCAAGGAGCAGCAAGACTTTTATGAGACAGTGCTGCTAGACAAGAAGCCAATTGTCTGTGATATGAGATGGGTTGATTGGCAATACATCAAGGACAACGAAGAGTACTACCCTGGAGTGCAGGACAGCTTCAAGGCATGTGGAGTAGAGGACTTTGTTGGGCAGAAGCTCACAAAGTGGAACGAGGAACTCATCATGCAGTTCTACTCCACAGCCCATTTCTATCCAGATGGCTGGATTGTATGGATGTCAGAGGGTACGAGGTACCAGTCTACAGTTGCTGAATGGGCTCAGCTGATTAATGCCCTAGAAGAGCATGACGATGACTTGGACATTTATGCCAAGAAGAAGATGGACCACAACTCAATGTCAAACATGTGCAAGGAGATTCCAAATGAAGCACTTGATACTTTCAAGTTTGGCTCAGTGCATTATCTTCTGTCAGGGCTGCCAACCATCAACTGGATTCTTAGGCACACCTTATTGCCCAAGTCTGGAGATCACAAGATGATCAGGGGCCACGTGATCAATTTGCTTCATATATTTGATGTGCCACAGAAGTTCAAAGTGATGAGCCTCATGGTAGAGACCATTAAGAGGACAGCAGTTGATCAGAAGAGGAGCTGTGGATATGCCCCACAAATTCAGGAGTTAATCAACTCCAAGATGGGCACATGCATATACTTATTGGACAAGGAACACCTGCCCATCCGTCCAGATTTTGAAGATAATCAAGTTGTCATGAATGAGAATGAACCATCATCTGCACAAGCACAAGCAAAGAAGGAGAAGGCAAGGAAGGAGAAAGCTGCCAAGATGCCAACTCAAGAGGAGGCATCTGAGTATTTCTTGAAAACCAAACAAGAGCAGCTTGGTTACTTGATTGCATCCACACTGAGGATTGAGCAAGGACTGGCCACCCTCACTCAGAATCAGCGGAGCTTAGAGAGGATCATGGAACAAAAGTTCTATGACTTGGATGTCAAAGTAACAGAGATTCAGTCTGCAGTGGAACAACTTCAGGATGACATGCAGGAGAGGAGAGGCAAGACTACAACTGATGCATTTGCCAGAGTGCCAAGAGCTCAGAGATCACATGCAGTGCCAGTTGCTGACACCAGAGCCACCACTTCTGCACCAGCTACAGCCTCAGTTCCACCAGCTCCAGCATCTACTTCAGCCTCAACTCCAACCACGTCTACAGAAGGCTTCGTCCTTGGAGTGCTCCGGACTCCACCACCACCTGAAGATCAAGCCTGAGCGTCGATCTAGCACTATGCATTTTCTAGGAACTTTTTGGTAACTTGTTGCCAAAGGGGGAGAAAAATGTATAGATCATAGGCTTCGAGAGAGAGAGAGTGTTGCTTTTTTTTCTCTCTTGCTTTATTTGGTGGTTTTTCGAACTTTGTTTGCTTTTGAGTGCTTGAGATACTATGTCATTGCTCGTGAGAGATTGATGATCATGTGTTTGATCATAAGCTACACTTAATGTTTGCTTAATATTATCATCTTATCTATCTTATGTGATCATTCACTATTCTTGGTGATGAGTGCATGTATTTCATTCTTATCATTTTAAGCGCTCCACCAAGATGTATGTGACATGGAAGAGTAACCCATGACTCTAACTCTTTGTACATTTGCAGTCCAAAGCAAATTTTAAATATGCACAAATTTAGGGGGAGCTCTTACTTGTCACATACTTCTCAAAGCGACGATATATTTCATGCTTATTATCATTTGTCGAAGCTTTGATCTATATGTTGTCATCAATTACCAAAAAGGGGAGATTGAAAGTGCAACTATCCCTAGGTGGTTTTGGTAATTCATAACAACATATAGCTCATTGAGCTAATGCTATTCCAAGATGACTATTTCAGGAAAGCTCAACGATTGGCATGGCATGGATGTGAAAGTGGAACGCTCAAAATGCTAAAGACAAAGGATTGGCTCAAGCTCAAAAGCTCAAGACTCTTCATTTTATATTTTAGTGATCCAAGATCACATTGAGTCTTTAGGAAAAGCCAATACTATCAAGGAGGGATGAGGTGTTGCTTAATGAGCCTCTTGCTTCATGTGCTTAATGATATGCTCCAAAACCCTCAACTACTTTCCCATATCCACATATGACCTAAACCCTAAGCCAAACTCGGTCCTACCGATTCTTTCTATCCGGCGCCACCGAGTTTCACTTGTCATAAGCCACTGCCAAACCCTAGCAATTCGGTTCTACCGATAGGGATCTCGGTCTCACCGAGATGGGATTGCAAACTCTCTGTTTCCCTTTCGTAACTTTTCGGTCTCACCGAAAGAGCGAATCGGTCCCACCGAGATTGCAATGTAAACTCTTTGTTTCCCTTTTGTAACTTTTTGGTCTCACCGAAAGAGCAAATCGGTCCCACCGAGTTTGCCTGACCAACTCTATGGTTAGCTTATTACCAAACTCGGTCTCACCGAGTTTGTGTAATCGGTCTCACCGAGATTACGTTATGCCCAAACCCTAACCATATCGGTCCTACCGAGTTGCATGTCGGTCCCACCGAAAATCTCTAACGGTCACTAGGTTTACCTTTTCGGTCCGACCGAGTTTGTTGATTCGGTCCCACCGAGATTGGAAAACTGTGTGTAACGTTTGGATTTTGTGTGGAGGCTATATATACCCCTCCACCTCCTCTTCATTCGTGGAGAGAGCCATCAGAACACATACACAATTCCAACTCATATCTTCTGAGAGAGAACCACCTACTCATGTGTTGAGACCAAGATATTCCATTCCTACCATATGAATCTTGATCTCTAGCCTTCCCCAAGTTGCTTTCCACTCAAATCTTCTTTCCACAAAATCCAAATCCTATGAGAGAGAGTTGAGTGTTGGGGAGACTATCATTTGAAGCACAAGAGCAAGGAGTTCATCATCAACACACCATTTGTTACTTCTTGGAGAGTGGTGTCTCCTAGATTGGCTAGGTGTCACTTGGGAGCCTCCGACAAGATTGTGGAGTTGAACCAAGGAGTTTGTAAGGGCAAGGAGATCGCCTATTTCGTGAAGATCTACCGCTAGTGAGGCAAGTCCTTCGTGGGCGATGGCCATGGTGGGATAGACAAGGTTGCTTCTTCGTGGACCCTTCGTGGGTGGTTGCTTCTTCGTGGACCCTTCTCGGGTGGAGCCCTCCGTGGACTCGCGCAACCATTACCCTTCGTGGGTGGAGCCCTCCGTGGACTCGCGCAACCGTTACCCTTCGTGGGTTGAAGTCTCCATCAACGTGGATGTAGGATAACACCACCTATCCGAACCACGGGAAAAACATCCGTGTCTCCAATTGCGTTTGAATTCTCCAAACCCTTCCCTTTACATTCTTGCAAGTTGCATGCTTTACTTTCCGCTGCCAATATACTCTTTGCATGCTTGCTTGAATTGTGTGATGATTGCTTGACTTGTCCTACAATAGCTAAAATCTGCCAAGAACTAAAATTGGGAAAAGTTTAAGTTTATTTGGTCAAGTAGTCTAATCACCCCCCCTCTAGACATACTTTCGATCCTACATTGAGTGATATGTAATCTCATTGTAAGAGAAATGCTTTTATAAATTTTTATGAGGCTATTTTTATACTTTTGCCTGAAAGTAATATGATGCCTCCTAGGCGGCCGTTTATGTATACATGTGTATAACCTGAAAGATTGCAGCCGTCGGCTTCAACCCCCACGCATATAATGCGGAGGTGCTCGCAAAAAACACATGTTCACACTTAACCCAACGGCTTGGTTCTATTAAGGAGGTGATAGCGGAGCGAGCGAGGCAACCGGACTATAATGCTTTAGCACTTTCACTTGGCCATAGGAGTTTGACAGTGGGGCTACTAGATAGCCCCTGGTGGCTCCGCGCTCTCCCGATCCCGGGGTGCGAACATGCCTGGCCGGAAAACGGCACTTCGTTAAGGCGGAGGAATTCCAACATTCCAACAGGTCATCGAATGGTTGACCAGTCTCACGCTATATCATGACAGTCAGTTTTCGGCTTTCTCTACTGAGGTGCTCGTCCGAATGAACCAGGGCACAATCGCAGTAGTTCTCCTGGTGCTACCTTAGCCGGTAAAGCAGAACGTAAGGCACCAAGACACAGGAGCCGGGCAAACCCACCATTTGACCAAAGACAATGATTCGGAGCTGATGCATATAAGGCCAAACTTGCGACGCTGAACACTCCCTAAGGTATTCGGTCTTTGTGGTATAAACCGGGCCTAAATAATGGCCTTTGTAAGAAGCCCCTTGTGTCCAGGTATGTGCATTGTTCTGGCGTGGCCACATGCCAAGACGTCAGCATCCTTCTCAACGGTGGATATGTATCTACAAGAGACAGCAAAAAAGGTTTACACAGGGTCTTAATCTAAAAAGAATCCTTGGAGCGGGTCCCTGCTGCACGTCTTCGCCTGTGTCTCCGTTGTGCCGTATGCTGGACGGGTGTAGCACGATGATCGTCTGTAAAAGAGAGGAATTTGGGTGAAAACATTGTCGTGCAAAAAGTTATTTTTTAAAGAAACTATGTATAATTCAAGATGAGAAAAAATTGCCACTTGTCTGCGCGCGTTGAGCCCCTTCTATTGACAAATAGGGGTGTGACCACTTATTCGGTATAAATAGCAGCGCCGGACTTGATTAATTGTGTCTGAGGTCTTGACGACCTATTGGATGCTTTCGCTGGTCCGGGCGCCTTTAGTGTGCGGCTGCCAAGGCAGCCGCACTCTCTTCGGCGCGCAGAGATCGCTTGATATTTCCTTTCACTGAAATGATGCCACGTGGACCGGGCATCTTGAGTGTGAGGGGGGCGTAGTGTGGTATTGCATTAAAGCGAGCGGAAGCTTCGTGTCCGAGCAGTGCTTGATAGCCACTTTGGAACGGAGCGATGTGGAAGGTTAAATGCTCGCAACGGAAGTTATCGGGGGAGCCGAATATAACTTGTAGTAGGAGGGAGCCCGTACAACGAGCCCCTGGGCCTGGCGTTACTCCTTTAAAGGTAGTATTGCTATGGCGAATTTTTGTTGGGTCTAACCCCATCCCGCGGATTGTATCCTGATATATTAGGTTTAGACTGCTGCTACCGTCCATCAAGACTCGTGTGAAGTGATGTCCGCCAATTATTGGGTCTAATACCAGGGTGGCCCATCCTGCGTGTCGGATACTTGCTGAGTAATCGCGATAGTCGAAAGTGGTCGGTTGAGACGACCAGTGGCAGGACTTCGCGGTGACAGGCACTTGGGTATACTTTCCTGGGAGTGCCGCGTTGTTTTTTCCCTTGATCACGTGTAACACGTTTACTGTTTTGACTTCTAGTGGAAATTTATTTTGTTCCAAGTGTCTTGCTTGGGAGGCTCGTCCTCGTCTTCACTTGGTGTATCCTCCCCCTTGTGTACGGCGTTGAGCTTGCCAGACTGCTTGAAGACCCAACATTCTCTGTGGGTATGATTAGCCGGTTTACCAGGGGTACTATGGATCTGACATACTTGGTCCAGAATTTTGTTGAGGCTGGACAGTTCATCCCTGGTGCCTTTAGAGGGCGGCTTTTGCTGACCTGGTCGAGAGTTTTTGAATCCGGCGTTTACTGTCGTGCCCTTCGTGTTGTCTTCTTTATTCTGACGTTTGTTATTGTTGCGCCGTCATTTCCCGTTTCCATCTCTAACTTCAGATGTACTGGGGTCGCTGGTGCTGCATCTGGCTAGCCAGCTGTCCTCACCCACGCAAAAGCAGGTCATGAGGCTTGTTAATGCGGCCATCGTTCTCGGCTTATTTTGGCCGAGGTGTCTGGCGAGCCATTCGTCACGGACGCTATGCTTAAAAGCTGCCAAGGCTTCGGTGTCCGGACAGTCGACAATCTGGTTCTTTTTAGTAAGAAACCTTTTCCAAAGCTTTCGGGCTGACTCTCCGGGCTGTTGAGTTATATGACTCAAATCGTCCGCATCCGGAGGTCGGACATAAGTCCCTTGAAAATTTGCCCGAAAGGTGTCTTCGAGCTCTTCCCAACTTCCAATGGAGCTTTCGGGGAGGCCTTTAAGCCAGTGACGAGCTGGCCCTTTAAGCTTGAGGGGTAAGTACTTGATGGCATGGAGATCATCTCCTCGAGCCATATGGATATGAAGGATGTAGTCCTCAATCCAGACCCCAGGGTCTGTTGTTCCGTCGTATTTCTCTATGTTTACGGGTTTGAATCCCTCTGGAAATTCATGGTCCAGCACCTCATCGGTGAAACATAAGGGGTGTGCGGCACCCCTGTAGCTGGGTGTACCGTGTTGTTCGGATGTTTGTTGTGTTGCATTGTATGCTGGGGCGCGCTTGCGTGGTCCATAGATGGATCTTGCTACGCCGTCCTTTGGGTGCGAGCCCTCGCATGGGTCGCGTGTTGTATTGTGAGTGGCGTTGTATGCCGCTCTGTGTTGGTAGAGGGGTCGTTTATCCGGCCAGGTGGCTGCTTTGATATTTGGTTGTGGGGGGTCTGAGGCCTCCTCATCGAATTCAGGTAGCAGCTTCCGCTTTGGGTAGCTCTTGGAGGGGCAATTGTTGCCGTACCTCGCTGTTGTGCTGAGTATTTTACTCCATCTGATTTGGAATGTGTCTAGCGCAGCCTTGAGCCTTTGCTTCTGTTTTTTAAGACTCCTCGCGGTGGCAACAAGCCTTTTACGGGCGTTGTGCTGCTCCGCGTGCCTGTCCGGCGTTATATCATCCGGACCATTATCCTTGATAGAATTTGTTTGTTCGGTTTGATTACCCGGATTGCCGCTGTCCGGCAGCGGTTCGCCCTGCTCCAGCGCTGGGTCTGTGTGATCGTTATTTTTGTCGAGGCGGGATTTGGGGCGGCGCTTGCGTCTCCGCTTTGACTGCTTCTCGAGGGAACAAGCCTTTGGTGCGTCCTTCCGCTCCTCGTCGTCATCTTTTGGTGCGTCCACCATGTATACGTCATATGACAAGGTGGCTTTCCAGGGCCCAGTAGGCGCTGGTTCTTCATCGTCTCCTTCATCGGCGTCCATACTGTCGATGTCTTCAGAGTCGAAGTCGAGCATGTCGGTTAAATCATTGACAGTGGCTACAAAGTGGGTGGTGGGTGGGCTTTGAATTTCTTCATCGTCCGTATCCCAACCTTGCTGACCGTAGTCCGGCCAGGGCTCTCTTGATAAAGAGAGAGACTTTAGTGTCTTCAGAATATCGCCAAAAGGTGAGTGCTGAAGGATGTCCGCGGCAGTAAACTCCATGATCGGCGCCCAATCGGATTCGATCGGCAGGGGCGCGGAGGGTTCCGAGTCCGGAGAGGAGTCTGACTCCTTGGAGTTACGAGTCTCGTAGAGTGCGGGGCTGGTGTTCGGCTCGATCGCCGTTGGGATCGCAGCCCCCGAGGCGGCATCCAACCACCCATCCTCGATCGGCGCAGTTGGCTCCGAATTAAGGGTCGAAGCCGATGCGGGTGCGGCCTCCAGGGCACTGTTCGGCGGCAGAGCTAGATCATGCTTGTCGTGACAGTGCGGCACGCTCGGCAGTGGCTCAAATCCGTCGAGGATCAAGTCCCCGCGGATGTCAGCCGTGTAGTTTAAACTTCCAAATCTAACCTGACGGCTAGGGGCATAGCTTTCGATCTGCTCCAGATGGCCAAGTGAATTGGCCCGCAGTGCGAAGCCACCAAAGACGAAGATCCGTCTGGGGAGGAAGATCTCACCCTGGACTGCATCACTATTGATGATCGTAGGAGCCATCAATCCTAACGGCGATGTCACAGAGGAACTCTCAATGAAAGCACCAATGTCGGTGTCATAACCGGCGGATCTCGGGTAGGGGGTCCCGAACTGTGCGTCTAGGCCGGATGGTAACAGGAGGCAAGGGACACGAAGTTTTACCCAGGTTCAGGCCCTCTTGATGGAGGTAAAACCCTACGTCCTACTTGATTAATATTGATGATATGGGTAGTACAAGAGTAGATCTACCACGAGATCGGAGAGGCTAAACCCTAGAAGCTAACCTATGGTATGATTGTTGTTCTGTATGTTGTCCTACAGACTAAAACCCTCCGGTTTATATAGACACCGGAGAGGGTTAGGGTTACACAAAGTCGGTTACAATGGTAGGAGATCGGCATATCCGTATCGCCAAGCTTGCCTTCCACACCAAGGAAAGTCCCTTCCGGACACGGGACAAAGTCTTCAATCTTGTATCTTCATTGTCCAGGAGTCTGGCTGAAGGTATAGTCCGGCCATCCGAACACCCCCTAATCCAGGACTCCCTCAAAAGGCATGGAACACTTCCCTAGAAAGAAAATTAAATTGCCTTATGAATCTAGTATGAGAACCACTTATGGATTGCATACCAAATATGATAATACTTAGATCTATTCGTGTTTTATGCCTTGCTAAGGGCGTTAAACAATAGCGCTTGTTGGGAGGCAACCCAACTTTATTTTTGTTTTTGCTTTTTAGATTCTGTTTTGCAATAAGTATTTCATCTAGCCTCTGGTTAGATGTGGTTTTGTGTTTTAATTAGTGTTTGTGCCAAGTAATACCTTTGGGATAGCTTACGGTGATAGTTGATTTGATCTTGCTGAAAAACAGAAACTTTTAAGCTCAGGAAATCAATTTTCATTTTTTGCAGAAGCGCGTTAAAATATTGATTCTTTTTGAAGAATATTAATAAAAAATCTTAGGTCGTCCTAATTGTTCAGGATTTTTGGAGTTACATAAGTATTCGAAATCTCTAGATTTCTACAGACTGTTCTGTTTTTGACAGATTCTGTTTTTCGCGTGTTGTTTGCTTATTTTGATGCATCTATGGCTAGTATCGGGGGGTATGAACCATGGAAAAGTTGGAATACAGTAGATATTACACCAATATAAGTAAAGAATGAGTTCACCATAGTACCAAAAGTGGTGATTTATTTTCTTATACTAACGAAGCTTATGAGATTTTCTGTTGAGTTTTGTGTTGTGAAGTTTTCAAGTTTTGGGTAAGGATTTGATGGACTATGGAACAAGGAGTGGCGAGATCCTAAGCTTGGGATGCCCAAGGCACCCCAAGGTAATATTCAAGGATGTCAAAATCCTAAGCTTGGGGATGCCCCGGGAAGGCATCCCCTCTTTCGTCTTCGTCTATCAGTAACTTTACTTGAGGCTATATTTTTATTCACCACATGATATGTGTTTTGCTTGGAGCGTCTTGTATGATTTGAGTCTTTGATTTTTAGTTTGACACATTCATCCTTTCTGTACACACCTTTTGATAGAGACACGCATGAATCGTGATTTATTATAATACTCTATGTGCTTCACTTATATCTTTTGAGCTACACAAATTTGCTCTAGTGCTATAGTTATATCTTTTTAGAGCACGGTGGTAGTTTTATTTTATAGAAATTGATGAACTCTCGCACTTTACTTATATTATTTTGAGAGTCCTTAAAACAGCTTGGTAATTTTCTTTGGTTATAAATTTAGTCCTAATATGATAGGCATCCAAGAGGGATATAATAACAACTTTCATATAAAGTGCATTGAATACTATAAGAAGTTTGATTCCTTATGATTGTTTTGAGATATGAAGATGGTTATATTAGAGTCATGCTAGTGAGTAGTTGTGAATTTGAGAAATACTTGTGTTAAGGTTTGTGAGTCCCGTAGCATGCATGTATGGTGAACCGTTATGTAATGAAGTTGGAGCATGAGATATCTTTTGATTGTCTTCCATATGAGTGGCGGTCGGGGACGAGCAATGGTCTTTTCCTACCAATCTATCCCCCTAGGAGCATGCGCGTAGTACTTTGTTTCGATGACTAATAGATTTATGCAATAAGTATGTGAGTTCTTTATGACTAATGTTGAGTCCATGGATTATACACACTTTCACCTTTCCGCCATTGCTAGCCTCTCTTGTGCCACGCAACTTTCACCGGTACCATAAACCCACCATATACCTTCCTCAAAACAACCACCATACCTACCTATTATGGCATTTCCATAGCTATTCCAAGATATATTGCCATGCAACTTTCCACTGTTCCATTTATATGACACGCTCCATTATTGTCATATTGCTTTGCATGATCACGTAGTTGACATCGTATTTATGGCAAAGCCACCGTTCATCATTTTTATACATGTCGCTCTTGATTCATTGCACATCCTGGTACACTGCCAGAGGCATTCATATAGAGTCATATTTTGTTCTAGTATCGAGTTGTCATTTTTGAGTTGTAAGTAAATAAAAGTGTGATGATCTTCATTATTAGAGCATTGTCCCATGCGAGGAAATTAAAAAAAGAAGAGAGAAAGGCCAAAAAAAGAAGGCCCAAAAAATGAGAGAAAAGAGAGAAGGGACAATGTTACTATCCTTTTGCCACACTTGTGCTTCAATGTAGCACCATGGAAGGCCCAAAAAATGAGACAAAAGAGAGAAGGGACAATGTTACTATCCTTTTGCCACACTTGTGCTTCAATGTAGCACCATGATCTTCATCATAGAGAGTCTCCTATATTGTCACTTTCATATACTAGTGGGAATTTTTCATTATAGAACTTGGCTTGTATATTCCAATGATGGGCTTCCTCAAAATGCCCTAGGTCATCATGAGCAAGCAAGTTGGATGCACACCCACTTAGTTTTTCTTTTTGAGCTTTCATAAACTTATAGCTCTAGTGCATCCGTTGCATGGCAATCCCTACTCACTCACATTGATATCTATTGATGGGCATCTCCATAGCCCGTTGATACGCCTAGTTGATGTGAGACTGTCTCCTTCCTTTTTGTCTTCTCCACAACCACCTTCTATTCCACCTATAGTGCTAGGTCCATGGCTCACTCTCATGTATTGCGTGAAAGTTGAAAAAGTTTGATAACATCAAAAGTATGAAACAATTGCTTGGCTTGTCATCGGGGTTGTGCATGATTTGAATATTTTGTGTGATGAAGATGGAGCATAGCAAGACTATATGATTTTGTAGGGATAAGCTTCCTTTGGCCATGTTATTTTGAGAAGACATAATTATCTTGTTAGTATGCTTGAAGTATTATTGTTTTTATGTCAATATTAAACTTTTGTTTTGAATCATATGGATATGAACATTCATGCCACAATAGATAAAATTACATGGATAAATATGTTAGGTAGCATTCCACATCAAAAATTCTGTTTTATCATTTACCTACTCGAGGACGAGCAGGAATTAAGCTTGGGAATGCTTGATACGTCTCCAACGTATCTATATATTTTTATTGTTCCATGCTATTATATTATCTGTTTTGGATGTTTTATATACATTAATATGCTATTTTATATTATTTTTGGGACTAACCAATTAACCTAGAGCCCAGTGCCAGTTCCTGTTTTTCCTTGTTTTAGAGTTTCGCAAAAAAGGAATACCAAACGGAGCCCAAATGGAATGAAACTTTCGCGATGATTTTTCTTGGACCAGAAGACATCCATAGGGCTTGGAGGGCACGTCAAGAAAGCCACGAGGTGGCCACAAGGTCGGGAGGCACGCCCAGGGGCTAGGGCGTGCCCCCCACCCTTGTGGGCCCCTCGTGACTCCACCGACCTATTTCTTCCGCCTATATATTCTCAAAAATCCCCAAACCTTCCAGGAGAGCCACGAAACCACTTTTCCACCGCCGCAACCTTCTGTACCCATGAGATCCCATTTAGGGGCCGTTACTGGCGTCCTGCGAGAGGGGGATTCGATCACGGAGGGCTTCTACATCAACACCGTTGCTTCTCTGATGAAGCGTGAGTAGTTTACCACAGACCTATGGGTCCATATCTAGTAGCTAGATGGCTTCTTCTTCTCTCTCTCTCTCTCTTTGATTCTCAATACCATGTTCTCCTCGATGATCTTGGACATCTATTCGATGTAATACTCTTTTGCGGTGTGTTTGCCAAGATTCGATGAATTGTGGATTTATGATCAGCTTATCTATGAATATTATTTGAACCTCCTGTGAATTCTTATATGCATGATTTGATATCTTTGCAAGTCTCTTTGAACTATCAATTTGGTTTGGCCAACTATATTGGTTTTTATTGCAATGGGAGAAGTGCTTAGCTTTGGGTTCAATCTTGCGGTGCTCGATCCTAGTGACAGAAGGGGAACCGACACGTATTATATTGTTGCCATTGAGGATAACAAGATGGGGTTTTCATCATATTGCTTGAGTTAATCCCGCTACATCATGTCATCTTACTTAAAGCGTTACTCTCTTCTTATGAACTTGATACTCTAGATGCAGGCAGGAGTCAGTCGATGTGTGGAGTAATAGTAGTAGATGCAGAATCATTTCAGTCTACTTGATACAGACGTGATGCCTATATTCATGATCATTGCCTTAGATATCATCATTACTTTGCGCTTTTCTATCAATTTCTCGGCGGTAATTTGTTCATCCACCGTAATATTTTCTATTTTAAGAGAAGCCTCTAGTGAAACCTATGCCCCCAGGTCTACTTTCCATCATATAAGTTTCCGATCTATAATTTTAGTTTCCTATTTACTTTCTTTGCAATCTTTTACTTTTCGTTCCATAAACCAAAAATACCAAAAATATTACTTTACCGTTTATCCATCAATATCAGATCTCACTTTGCAAATAACCGTGAAGGGATTGACAACCCCTTTATCACGTTGGGTGCAAGTTGGTGTTTGTTTGTGCAGGTATTCCATGGCTTGTGCATTGTCTCCTACTGGATTGATACCTTGGTTCTCCAAATCTGAGGGAAATACTTTACTCTACTTTGCTGCATCACCCTTTCCTCTTCAAGGGAAAAACCAACGCAAGCTCAAGAGGTAGCATAACTCGAAATATGAGTTGCAAAATAAACAGAGACTAGTTAAGGACGAGGTGACGATGTGTGTTGAAAGTAATTCCAAGGTTGATACGATCACCATGACACACTCCATCTACCTTAAGGATTAGTTTTGAACCTAATTAAATGTTATTTGGTGTTTGCATTGAGCATGAACATGATTAGATCATGTTTAATGGAATATGGTTATTCATATAAGTCAGAGAATAATTGTTGTTCTGTTTACATGAATAAAAACTTCTATGGTCATACACCCAATGTAAATGGTTTATTGAATCATGATCCTAGTGATACACATATTCATAATATTGATGCCAAAAGATGCAAAGTTGATAATGATAATGCAACATACTTGTGGCATTGTCGTTTAGGTCATATTGGTGTAAAGCGCATGAAGAAACTCCATGTGGATGGACTTTTGGAATCATTTGATTATGAATCATTTGATACTTTTGAACCATGCCTCATGGGCAAGATGACTAAAACTCTGTTCTCCGGAACAATGGAGCGAGCTAATGACTTATTGGAAATAATACATACCGATGTATGCGGTCTGATGAGTGTTGAGGCACGCGGCGAGTATCGTTATTTTCTGACCTTCACAGATGATTTGAGCAGATATGGGTATATCTACTTAATGAAACACAAGTCCGAAAAATTTGAAAAGTTCAAAGAATTTCATAGTTAAGTGGAGAATCATCGTAACAAGAAAATAAAGTTTCTACGATCTGATCACGGAGGCGAATATTTGAGTTACAAGTTTGGCCTTCATTTAAAACAATGTGGAATTGTTTCACAACTCACGCCACCTGGAACACCACAGCGTAATGGTGTGTCCGAATGTCGTAACCATACTTTATTAGATATGGTGCGATCTATGATGTCTCTTACCAATTTACCACTATCGTTTTGGGGTTACGCATTAGAGACAGCTGTATTCACATTAAATAGGTCACCGTCTGAATCCGTTGAGATGACACCGGATGAACTATGGTTTGGCAAGAAACCTAAGTTGTCGTTTCTTAAAGTTTTGGGTTGCGACACTTATGTCAAAAGGCTTCAGCCTAATAAGCTCGAACCCAAATCGGAGAAGTGCGTCTTCATAGGATACCCTAAGGAAACAATCGGGTACAGCTTCTACCACAGATCCGAAGGCAAGATCTTTGTTGCCAAGAATGGAACATTTCTAGAGAAGGAGTTTCTCTCGAAAGAAGTGAGTGGGAGGAAAGTAGAACTTGATGAGGTAATTGTACCTTATCTCAATTTGGAAAGTATCACACAAGATAAATCCATTCCCGTGATGCCTACACCAACTAGAGAGGAAACTAATGATAATGATCATGAAACTTCATATCAAGTTACTACTTTACCTCGTAGGTCGAACAGAGCATGTTCCGCACCAGAGTAGTACGATAATCCTGTCCTGGAAGCCATGTTACTAGACCATGGCGAACCTATGGACTATGAAGAAGCTATGATGAGCCCAGATTCTGATAAATGGCTTGAGGCCATGAAATCTGAGATAGGATCCATGTATGAGAACAAAGTGTGGACTTTTGTGGACTTGCCCGATGATCGGCAAGCCATTGAGAATAAACAGATCTTCAAGAAGAAGACTAACGCTGATGCTAATGTCACTGTCTACAAAGCTCGACTTGTCGTGGAAGGTTTTTGACAAGTTCAAGGATTGACTACGATGAGAGACCTTCTCATCCGTAGCGATGCTTAAGTCAGTCCGAATCATGTTAGAAATTTCCGCATTTTATGATTATGAAATTTGGCAAATGGACGTCAAAACTGCATTCCTTAATCGATTTCTTAAAGAAGAGTTGTATATGATGCAACCAGAAGGTTTTTTGATCCTAAAGGTGCTAACAAAGTGTGCATGCTCCAGCAGTCCATCTATGGACTGGTGCAAGCATCTCGGAGTTGGAATATACGCTTTGATGAGGTGATCAAAGCATATGGTTTTATACAGACTTTCGGTGAAGCCTGTATTTACAAGAAAGTGAGTGGGAGATCTGTAGCATTTCTGATATTATATGTAGATGACATATTGTTGATTGGAAATGATATAGAATTTCTGGATAGCATAAAAGATACTTGAATAAGAGTTTTTCAATGAAAGACCTCGGTGAAGATGCTTATATATTGGGCATCAAGATCTATAGAGATAGATAAAGACGCTTAATAGGACTTTCAAAAAGCACATACCTTGACAAAGTTCCGAAGAAGTTCAAAATGGACCAGTCAAAGAAAGGGTTCTTGCCTGTGTTACAAGGTGTTAAGTTGAGTCAGACTCAAAGCCCGACCACTGTAGAAGATAGAGAGAAAATAAAAGTCATTCCCTATGCCTCGGCCATAGGTTCTATCATATATGCTATGCTTTGTACCAGACCTAATGTGTGCCTTGCCATAAGTCTCGCAGGGAGGTACCAAAGTAATCCAGGAGTGGATCACTGGACAATGGTCAAAATTATCCTTTGTAACCTAAGAGGACTAAGGAAATATTTCTCGGTTATGGGGGTGATAAAGATTTCATTGTAAAGGGTTACCTCGATACAAGCTTTGACACCAATTCAAATGACTCTGAGTCTCAATCTGGATACGTATTGAAAGTGGGAGCAATTAGCTAGAGTAGCACCATGCAGAGCATTGTAGACATAGAAATTTGCAAAATATATACGGATCTCAATGTGGCAGACTCGCTAACTAAACTTCTCTCACAAGTAAAACATGATCACACCTTTGTACTCTTTGGGTATTAATCACATGGCAATGTGAACTAGATTATTTACTCTACTAAACTCTTTGGGTGTTAGTCACATGGTGATGTGAACTATGGGTGTTAATCCATGGCGATGTGAACTAGTTTATTGACTCTAGTGCAAGTGGGAGACTGAAGGAAATATGGCCTAGAGGCAATAACAAAGTTGTTATTCCATATTTCCTTATCCATGATAAAGGTTTATTATTCATGCTAGAATTGTATTGATCGAAAATCTTAATACATGTGTGAATACATAAACAAACACGGTGTCCCTAGTGAGCCTCTACTAGACTAGCTCGTTGATCAAAGATGGTTAATGTCTCCTAACCATGGACATGAGTTTTCATTTGATAACGGGATCACATCATTAGGATAATGATGTGGACAAGACCCATCCATTAGCTTAGCATAATGATAGTTCAGTTTTATTGCTATTGCTTTCTTCATGTCAAATACATTTTCCTTCGACTATGAGATTATGCAACTCCCGGATACCGGAGGAAAACCATGTGTGCTATCAAACGTCACAACGTAACTAGGTGATTATAAAGATGCTCTACAGGTATCTTCGAAGGTGTTTGTTGAGTTGGCATAGATCAAGATTAGGATGTATCACTCCGAATATCGGAGAGGTATCTCTGGGCCCTCTCGGTAATACACATCATAAGCTTGCAAGCAAACGACTAAGGAGTTGGTGACAAGGTGATGTATTACAGAACGAGTAAAGAGACTTGCTGGTAATGAGATTGAACTAGGTATGAAGATATCGATGATTGAATCTCGGGCAAGTAACATACCGATGGACAAAGGGAATTACGCATGTTGTCATAACGGTTCGACCGATAAAGATCTTCATATAATATGTAGGAGCCAATATGGGCATCCAGGTTTCACTATTGGGTATTTACGGAGAGGTGTCTCAGTCATGTGTACATAGTTTTCGAACCCGTCGAGTCCGCACGCTTAACGTTCGATGACGATTTAGTATTAAATGAGTTATGTGATTTGGTGAACAAATGTTGTTCGGAGTCCCAGATGAGATCATGGACATGACGAGGAGTCTCTAAATAGTCGAGAGGTAAAGATTGATATATAGAAAGATGGTATTCGGACACCGGAAGTGTTTCGGGGGGTACCGGGTACTTATCGGGTCACCGGAATGGGTTTCGGGCACCCCCAGCAAAAGATATGGGCCTTATGGGCCAAGAGGGGAAACATGATGACCCACTACTATAGGGGATCTATCATAGTCCTTTCGATAAGTAAGAGTGTCGAACCCAACGCGGAGCAGAAGGAAATAACAAGCGGTTTTCAGCAAGGTATTCTCTGCAAGCACTGAAATTATCGGTAACAGATGGTTGTGTGTTAAGATAATTCGTAACGGGTAACAAGTAACAAAAGTAATTAAGGTACATGAAGGTGTCCCAATCCTTTTTGTAGCAAAGGACCAGCCTAGACGAACTCTTATATAAAGCAAAGCGCTCCCGAGGACACATGAGAATTGTTGTGAAGTTAGTTTTCATCATGCACATATGATTCGCGTTCATTACTTTGATAATTTTATATGTGGGTGCACTAGTGCTTGGATGTTTCCCTTCCTTGGACGAGCCTCCCACTTATGATTAACCCCTCTCGCAAGCATCCGCAACTATGAAAGAAGAATTAAGGTAAACCTAACCATATCATGAAACATATGGGTCCAAACCAGCCCCTTATGAAGCAACGCATAAACTAGGGTTTAAGCTTCTATCACTCTAGCAACCCATCATCTACTTATTACTTCCCAATGCCTTCCCCTAGGCCCAAAGAATGGTGAAGTGTCATGTAGTCAACGTTCACATAACACCACTAGAGGAAAGACAACATACATCTCATCAAAATATCGAACAAATACCAAATTCACATGGTTACTTATAACAAGACTTCTCCCATGTCCTCAGGAACAAACGTAACTACTCACAAAGCATATTTATAATCAAGATCATAGGATTATTAATTATCATTAAGGATCTGGAAATGGAATCTTCCACCGGATAAACCAACTAGCATCAACTACAAGGAGTAATCAACACTACTAGCAACCCACATGTACAAATCTGAGGTTTTGTGATAGAGATCGGATACAAGAGATGAACTAGGTTTTGAGAGGAGATGGTGCTGGTGAAGATGTTGATGGATATTGCCCCCCTCTCGATGAGAGGATCGTTGATGATGATGATGGCTTCGATTTCCCCCTCCCGGAAGGAAGTTTCCCCGGAAGAACAGCTCCACCAGAGCCCTAGATTGGTTCTGCCCTAGTTCCGCCTCGAGACGGCGACGCTTTGTCCCGAAAGCTTCCTTCTGATTATTTTCAGGTCAAAACAAACCGTATAGCACAATATGGGCGTCGGAGGCCTGCCATGGGGCCCACAAGGACGGGGGCGCGCCCAGGAGGGTAGGGCGTGCCCTCCACCCATGTGGTTGGATGGTGGCCCCCCTCTGGTATTTTCTTCGCCCAATATTTTTTATATATTCCAAAAACATTCTCCATGAAGTTTCAGGACTTTTGGAGTTGTGCAGAATAGGTCTCTAATATTTGCTCATTTCCCAGTCATAATTCCAGCCGCCGGCATTCTCCCTCTTCATGTAAACCTTATAAAATAAGAGTGTGTAATAACAACCCATAATGCAATAAACATTGATATAAAAGCATGATGCAAAATGGACGTATCAAAACACACCAGCCACAATCGGCTGGTGCGCCCCTATACGGGCCAGCCTAAGGAGGGGAATGAAAGGGGAGAATGGAAAGGAAATTATGGATTAGGATTCCCACTTCCTTTCCTCTCCCCCATCTTTCCTTCTCCCTCAGTTATATATGGCAGGGGGGCGCACGGCTTGGGAGGGACTCCAAGTAGGATTCCTCCTACTTTGGCGCCTCCTATGGCTGCTCCTCCCTCCCTCCCACCTATATATATGTGGGGGGGGGGCTCCCTAGCACACAACAGACAATTTCCTAGCCATGTGCGACGCCTCGCTCCATCGTTTACACCCCCGGTCATATTTTCGTAGTGCTTAGGTGAAGCCCTACGGAGATCACTTCACCATCATCGTCACCACACCATCATGCTGACGTAACACATATACTACCTCAACGTGTTGCTGGATCAAGAACGCGAGGGATGTCACCGAGCTAAACGTGTGCAGAACGCGGAGGTGCCATACGTTCGGCACTTGATCAGTTGAAGCGCAAAGAAGTTCGACTACATCAACCGCATTGTGAAATGCTTTCGCTTACGGTCTATGAGGGTACGTAGACACACTCTCCCCCTCGTTGCTATGCATCTTCATGGATAGATCATTGCTTGTGCGTAGAAAAAAATTTGTTTCCATGCAACGATTCCCAACAAGCGCTGGCAAGGTGCCGATATGAACTTTGGGCGACGGCATGGCTGCTGGCATGATCTATGGCCGCAGGCCTTTTTCACAATTTGTGTGTGGACATGAAATGGGTCGTGGCCATTGGGCGCACTGCTGACGCAAATCTTAAACAGGGCGGACGCCGAGGGAGCAGCCGACCCAAACGGATGAAAAGCGGACAAAAGTGTAGTCCATTTGGGTCGACGCGTTGGAGTTGCTCTAAGTCCGGCCTCATGTGCACCCATGAACAGAAATCCAAAAGAATAGTAGAAAAAATTTAAAAATGATTTTTTGCATGAAAGGTGTTGGAGTGCGTGTGGTCCGTGCAGATTTTCAGCGCGTTCGAACGACTGAGTAGCTGTCGGCAAAAAATCGGTCCAAATAGTGCATGAGCAGTAACCTTTTTCACATACCCAAATTTGTATTTTTTGCTGAGAACTACTGAGATGTCCAAACACGCTAAAAATTGGAACAAACATCACACACTCAAATAACTTCAGTGCAAAAAATAAAACCAGTTCTTTTTATTTTTATAATACCTTTTTTATTTTACTATTCATGGTCGGGAGCAGATGAGGCAGGAGCCAAAACGCCGCTCTCTTCTTACTATGTCATGCAATCATATTCAAAACATCTCTAAGAGACCATCTAAGCTACGACCGCTCGGTTTAGCAGCAAGAGTGACTGTTCGATAGTTCAAGGGCGTCGTGGTATTTTTTTTATTAAATCTAATATATTTTCTACTTCTCGTGAGTTTTTATAATAGAGGGATGAGCATACACAAATTTGCTTTCAAGTTATATGACAAGCATGAGCATAGCACCCGCATAACTATTAGTTTTCGTACAGATAGATCCCCCAATTGTTGGCATAACTCCTGCACAAGTAAAAAATTCTTGAATAACATCTTTTCCAATAACATTCCCACTTCCTGTATGAATATTTTTGGTTTGCAAAGTTAAGGGAACGTCTTTATTATGAGAATCATTATCTTGGGCAATTGTTTTAGGAATTTTCTCATAATTATCGCTAGGACTATCTTTACTAGGATTGTTTGTAGCAACTTTTTCAGAAATTTGATCTTCCATAAGATTTTATCAGACAACTTTAAAATCATAAGACTCTGCACTAGTGGCGCGAGGAGCAACAAGAGTACTAATAAAATTATTGTTATTAGTACTAGAAAAATCACATAGCTTGGTATTTCCAGGAGTAGACATGATAGCAAGACATCCAAAAATAGTAATAAGGTATTTTTGATAGCTTTGAAATATTAGGCAAACAAAGCAAAAGGCAAAAGTAACTAAGCAAGAAATAAAACAACTAAAGGAAAGAGTTTGTGTGGAGGTACCTAACTTGATAGAAGATGATTCCCCGACAATGGCGCCAGAAATTCCTTCGCTACCCCATAGGAGTTGTGGGGTTTTCCCTAAAGAGGAAGGGTGATGTAGCACAAAAGCAAAGTATGTTCCTCGGCTGGGAACCATGGTTTCATCGAACCAATATGAATTAGCAAGCTAACAAGGTCAACAGTTCCTACGCACAAACAACAATAATAATTGCATCCAACTTGGTAAGGGGATTATCAATCCCCTTGTCTTCCTAGTTACAATGTTAAAAGCAAATAGCTAGATATTGGTATGAGAAAAGTAAAGGCAAAGAGTAAAGAGCAAATTTGTAGAAGTTTGTATTGACGGAAGAGTAGACCCGGGGGTCACAGGTTTACTAGAGGTATCTCTCTCAAAAAGAAGGCAATGGCACGGTGACAAATTACATTCAGGCAATTGACAATAATAAAAACTAGTATGACTATGATCATTCATGGCACAATATCATATAGGCATTATGTCCATGATAAGTGAAGGAAATATGCCCTAGAGGCAATAATAAAGTTATTATTTATTTCCTTATTTCATGATAAATGTTTATTATTCATGCTAGAATTGTATTAACCGGAAACATAATACATGTGTGAATACATAGACAAACAAAGTGTCACTAGTATGCCTCTACTTGACTAGATCGTTAATCAAAGATGGTTATGTTTCCTAACCATAGACAAAGAGTTGTTATTTGATTAATGGGATCACATCATTAGGAGAATGATGTGATTGACTTGACCCATTCCGTTAGCTTAGCACTCGATCGTTTAGTATGTTGCTATTGCTTTCTTCATGACTTATACATGTTCCTATGACTATGAGATTATGCAACTCCCGTTTACCAGAGGAACACTTTGTGTGCTATCAAATGTCACAACGTAACTGGGTGATTATAAAGGAGCTCTATAGGTGTCTCCAAAGGTACATGTTGGGTTGGCGTATTTCGAGATTAGGATTTGTCACTCCAATTGTCGGAGAGGTATCTCTGGGCCCTCTCGGTAATGCACATCACATAAACCTTGCAAGCATTGCAACTAATGAGTTAGTTGTGAGATGATGTATTACGAAACGAGTAAAGAGACTTGCCGGTAACGAGATTGAACTAGGTATTGAGATACCGACGATCTAATCTCGGGCAAGTAACATACCGATGACAAAGGGAACAACGTATGTTGTTATGCGGTCTGACCGATAAAGATCTTCGTAGAATATGTGAGAGCCAATATGAGCATCCAGGTTCCGCTATTGGTTATTGACTGGAGACGTGTCTCGGTCATGTCTACATTGTTCTCGAACCCGTAGGGTCCGCACGCTTAAGGTTTCGATGTAAGTTATATTATGAGTTTATGAGTTTTGATGTACCGAAGGAGTTTGGAGTCTCGGATGAGATCGGGGACATGACGAGGAGTCTCGGAATGGTCGAGACGTAAAGATCGATATATTGGACGACTATATTCGAACATCGGAAAGGTTCCGAGTGGTTCGGGTATTTTTCGGAGTACCGGGGAGTTACGGGAATACGGTAGAAGAAGTATATGGGCCTTATTGGGCTTTAGGGGAGAGGGAGAGGCAGGCCGCGCACCCCCCCAAGGCCTAGTACGAATTGGACTAGGGGGAGGGGCTGTGCCCCCTCCTTCCTTCTCTTCCCTCTTCCCCTTCCTTGTCTCCTACTCCTACTACATGGAAGGACTCCTAGTTGGACTAGGATAGGGGGAATCCTACTCCCGGTGGGAGTAGGACTCCCCTAGGGCGCGCCATAGAGAGGGTCGGCCCTCCCCTCCTCCACTCCTTTATATACGGGGGCAGGGGGCACCCCATAGAGACACAAGTTGATCCACGTGATCATATTCTTAGCCGTGTGTGGTGCCCCCTTCCACCATAATCCTCGATAATATTGTAGCGGTGCTTAGGCGAAGCCCTGCGACAATAGTACATCAAGATCGTCACCACGCCGTCATGCTGACGGAACTCTTCCCGACACTTTGCTGGATCGGAGTCCGAGGATCGTCATCGAGCTGAACGTGTGCTAGAACTCGGAGGTGCCGTAGTTTCGGTGGTTGATCGGTCGGGCCGTGAAGACGTACGACTACATCAACCGCGTTGTGCTAACGCTTCCGCTGTCGATCTACACGGGTACGTAGATCACACTCTCCCCTCCCGTTGCTATGCATCACCATGATCTTGCGTGTGCGTAGGAATTTTTTTGAAATTACTACGTTCCCCAACAGTGGCATCCGAGCCTAGGTTTTATGTGTTGATGTTATATGCACGAGTAGAACACAAGTGAGTTGTGGGCGATATAAGTCATACTGCTTACCAGCATGTCATACTTTGGTTCGGCGGTATTGTTGGATGAAGCGGCCCGGACCGACATTACGCGTACGCTTATGCGAGACCGGTTCTCCCAACGTGCTTTGCACAAAGGTGGCTAGCGGGTGACAGTTTCTCCAACTTTAGTTGAACCGAGTGTGGCTACGCCCGGTCGTTGCGGAGGTTAAAACAGCACCAATTTGACAAACTATCGTTGTGGTTTTGATGCGTAGGTAAGATTGGTTCTTGCTTAAGCCCGTAGCAGCCACGTAAAACTTGCAACAACAAAGTAGAGGACGTCTAACTTGTTTTTAAGGGCATGTTGTGATGTGATATGGTCAAGACATGATGCTAAATTTTATTGTATGAGATGATCATGTTTTGTAACCAAGTTATCGACAACTGGCAGGAGCCATATGGTTGTCGCTTTATTGTATGCAATGCAATTGCGCTGTAATGCTTTACTTTATCACTAAGCGGTAGAGATAGACGTGGAAGCATAAGATTGGCGAGACGACAACGATGCTATGATGGTGATCAAGGTGTCACGCCGGTGACGATGGTGATCACGACGGTGCTTCGAAGATGGAGATCATAAGCACAAGATGATGATGGCCATATCATATCACTTATATTGATTGCATGTGATGTTTATCTTTTATGCATCTTATCTTGCTTTGATTGACGGTAGCATTTTAAGATGATCTCTCAATAATTATCAAGAAGTGTTCTCCCTAAGTATGCACCGTTGCATAAGTTCTTCGTGCTGAGACACTACGTGATGATCGGGTGTGATAGGCTCTATGTTCAAATACAACGGGTGCAAAACAGTTGCACACGTGGAATACTCAGGTTATACTTGACAAGCCAAGCATATACAGATATGGCCTCGGAACACGGAGACCGAAAGGTCGAGCGTGAATCATATAGTAGATATGATCAACATAGTGATGTTCACCAATGAAACTACTCCATCTCACGTCATGATCGGACATGGTTTAGTTCATTTGGATCACGTAATCACTTAGAGGATTAGAGGGATGTCTATCTAAGTGGGAGTTCTGAAGTAATATGATTAATTGAACTTAAATTTATCATGAACTTAGTCCTGGTAGTATTTTGCAAATTATGTTGTAGATCAATATCTCGCGTTGTTGCTTCCCTGTGTTTATTTTGATATGTTCCTAGAGAAAATTGTGTTGAAAGATGTTAGTAGCAATGATGCGGATTGGATCCGTGATCTGAGGTTTATCCTCATTGCTGCACAGAAGAATTATGTCCTTGATGCACTGCTAGGTGACAGACCTATTGCAGGAGCAGATGCAGACGTTATGAACATTTGGCTAGCTCAATATGATGACTACTTGATAGTTTAGTGCACCATGCTTAATGGCTTAGAATCGGGACTTCAAAGACGTTTTGAACGTCATGGACCATATGAGATGTTCCACGAGTTGAAGTTAATATTTCAAGCAAATACCTGAGTTGAGAGATATGAAGTCTCCAACAAGTTCTATAGCTAAAAGATGGAGGAGAATCGCTCAACTAGTGAGCATGTGCTCAGATTGTCTGGGTACTACAATCGCTTGAATCAAGTGGGAGTTAATATTCCAGATAAGATAGTGATTGACAGAATTCTCTAGTCACCATCACCAAGTTAGTAGAACTTCGTGATAAACTATAGTATGCAAGGGATGACGAAAACGATTCCCAAGCTCTTCATGATGAAATCGATGAAGGTAGAAATCAAGAAAGAGCATCAAGTGTTGATGGTTGACAAGATCACTAGTTTCAAGAAAAGGGCAAAGGAAAAAAGGGGAACTTCAAGAAGAACAACAAGCAAGTTGCTGCTCAAGTGAAGAAGCCCAAGTCTGGTCCTAAGCCTGAGACTAAGTGCTTCTACTGCAAAGGGACTGGTCACTGGAAGCGGAACTACCCCAAGTTATTGGCGAATAAGAAGGATGGCAAAGTGAACATAAGTATATTTGATATACATATTATTGATGTGTACTTTACTAGTGTTTATAGCAACCCCTCAGTATTTGATATTAGTTCAGTTGCTAAGATTAGTAACTCGAAACGGGAGTTGCAGAATAAACAAAGACTAGTTAAGGGTGAAGTGACGATGTGTATTGGAAGTGGTTCCAAGATTGATATGATAATCACCGCACACTCCCTATACTTTTGGGATTAATGTTGAACCTAAATAAGTGTTATTTGGTGTTTGCGTTGAGCATAAATATGATTTGATCATGTTTATTGTAATACGGTTATTCATTTAAGTAAGAGAATAAATTGTTGTTCTGTTTACATGAATAAAACCTCATATGGTTACACACCCAATGAAAATAGTTCATTGGATCTCGATCGTAGTGATACACATAATCATAATATTGAAACCAAAAGATGCAAAGTTAATAATGATAGTGCAACTTATTTGTGGCACTGCCGTTTAGGTCATATTGGTGTAAAGCGCATGAAGAAACTCCATACTGATGGGCTTTTGGAATCACTTGATTATCAATCAGTTGATGCTTGCGAACCATGCCTCATGGGCAAGATGACCAAGACTCCGTTCTTCGGAACAATGGAGCGAGCAACAGATTTGTTGGAAATCATACATACTGATGTATGTGGTCCGATGAATATTGAGGCTCGCGACAGGTATCATTATTTTCTGATCTTCACAGATGATTTGAGCAGATATGAGTATATTTACTTGATGAAACATAAGTCTGAAACATTTCAAAAGTTCAAATAATTTCAGGGTGAAGTGGAAAATCATCGTGACAAAAAAAGAAAAGGTTTCTACGATCTGATCGTGGAGACAAATATTTGAGTTACGAGTTTGGTCTTCAATTAAAACATTGTGGAATAGTTTCACAAACTCATGCCACCTAGAACACCACAGCATAATGGTGTGTCCGATCGTCATAACCGTACTTTATTGGATATAGTGCAATCTATGATGTCCCTTACCGATCTACCACTATCGTTTTGGGGTTATGCATTAGAGACAACTGCATTCACGTTAAAAGGGCACCATCTAAATCCGTCGAGACGACACAATCTGAATTATGGTTTGGCAAGAAACCAAAGTTGTCGTTTCTTAAAGTTTTGGGTTGTGATGCTTATGTGAAAAAGTTTCATCCTGATAAGCTCAAACCCAAATCGGAGAAATATGTCTTCATAGGATACCCAAAGGAGACTGTTGGGTACACCTTCTATCACAGATCTGAAGGCAAGACATTCGTTGCTAAGAATGGATCCTTTCTAGAGAAGGAGTTTCTCTCGAAAGAAGTGAGTGGGAGGAAAGTAGAAAACTTGATAAGATAATTGTACCTTCTCCCTTATTGGAAAGTAGTTCATCACAGAAATCTGTTCTTGTGACTACTACACCAATTAGTGAGGAAGCTAATGATGATGATCATGTAACTTCAGATCAAGTTACTACCGAATCTCGTAGGTAAACCAGAGTGAGATCCGCACCAGAGTGGTACGGTAATCCTGTTCTGGAAGTCATGTTACTAGACCATGACGAACTTGCGAACTATGAGGAAGCGATGATGAGCCCAGATTCCGCGAAATGGTTTGAGGCCATGAAATCTGAGATATGATCCATGTATGAGAGCAAAGTATGGACTTTGATGGATTTGCCCGACGATCGGCAAGCCATAGAAAATAAATGGATCTTCAAGAGGAAGACGGACGCTGATAGTAGTGTTACTATCTACAAAGCTAGACTTGTCGAAAAAGGTTTTTGACAAAGTTCAAGGTGTTGACTACGATGAAATTTTCTCACTCGTAGCGATGCTTAAGTCTGTCCAAATCATGTTAGCAATTGCCGCATTTTTATGAAATCTGGCAAATGGATAAACAAAACTACATTCCTTAATGGATTTAAAGAAGAGTTGTATATGATGCAACCAGAAGGTTTTGTCAATCCTAAAGGTGCTAACAAAATATTCAAGCTCCAGCGATCCATCTATGGACTGGTGCAAGCATCTCGGAGTTGGAATATACGCTTTGATAAGTTGATCAAAGCATATAGTTTTATACAGACTTGCGGTGAAGCCTGTATTTACAAGAAAGTGAGTGGGAGCACTACAGCATTTCTGATAAGTGTATGTGTATGACATATTGTTGATCGGAAATAATGTAGAATTATTTTGCAAGGCATAAAGGAGTGTTTGAAAGGATTTTTTCAAAGAAAACCTCGGTGAAGCTGCTTACATATTGAGCATCAAGATCTATAGAGATAGATCAAGACGCTTGATAAGTTTTTTTTTCTTCAATGAGTACATACCTTGACAAGATTTTGAAGTAGTTCAAAATAGAACAGTCAAAAAAAGAATTCTTGCCTGTGTTACAAGGTGTGAAATTGAGTAAGACTCAAAGCCCGACCACGACAGAAAATAGAATGAGAATGAAAGTCATTCCCTATGCCTTAGCTATAGGTTCTATAAAGTATGCCATGCTGTGTACCAGACCTACTGTATACCCTACACTAATTTTGTCAAGGGAGTACAATAGTGATCTAGAAGTAGATCACTGGACAACGGTCAAAGTTGTCCTTAGTGGAATAAGGATATGTTTCTCGATTATGGAGGTGACAAAAGGTTCGTTGTAAAAGGGTTACGTCGATACAAGTTTTGGCACTAATCCGGATGACTCTTAGTCTTCATCTGGATACATATTGAAAGTGGGAGCAATTAGCTAAAGTAGCTCCGTGCAGAGCATTGTAGACATAGAAAATTGCAAAATACTTATGGATCTGAATATGGCAGACCCGTTGACTAAATTTCTCTCACAGGCAAAACATGATCACACCTTAGTACTCTTTGGGTGTTAATCACATAGCAATGTGAACTAGATTACTGACTCTAGTAAACCCTTTGGGTGTTGGTCACATATCGATGTGAACTATGGGTGTTAACCACATAAAGATGTGAACTATTGATGTTAGATCACATGGCGATGTGAACTAGATTATTGACTCTAGTGCAAGTGGGAGACTGAAGGAAATATGCCCTAGAGGCTATTATTTATTTCCTTATTTCATGATAAATGTTTATTATTCATGCTAGAATTGTATTAACCGGAAACATAATACATGTGTGAATACATAGACAAACAAAGTGTCACTAGTATGCCTCTACTTGACTAGCTCGTTAACCAAAGATGGTTATGTTTCCTAACCATAGACAAAGAGTTGTTATTTGATTAACGGGATCACATCATTAGGAGAATGATGTGATTGACTTGACCCATTCCGTTAGCTTAGCACTCGATCGTTTAGTATGTTGCTATTGCTTTCTTCATGACTTATACATGTTCCTATGACTATGAGATTATGCAACTCCCATTTACCGGAGGAACACTTTGTGTGCTACCAAACGTCACAACGTAACTGGGTGATTATAAAGGATCTCTACAGGTGTCTCCAAAGGTACATGTTGGGTTGGCATATTTCAAGATTAGGATTTGTCACTCCAATTGTCGGAGAGGTATCTCTGGGCCCTCTCGGTAATGGACATCACATAAGCCTTGCAAGCATTGCAACTAATGAGTTAGTTGCGACATGATGTATTACGAAACGAGTAAAGAGACATGCCGGTAACGAGATTGAACTAGGTATTGAGATACCGACGATCGAATCTCGGGCAAGTAACATACCGATGATAAAGGGAACAACGTATGTTGTTATGCTATCTGACCGATAAAGATCTTCGTAGAATATGTGGGAGCCAATATGAGCATCCAGGTTCCGCTATTGGTTATTGACCGGAGACGTGTCTCGGTCATGTCTACATTGTTCTCGAACCCGTAGGGTCCGCACGCTTAAAGTTTCGATGACAGTTATATTATGAGTTTATGAGTTTTGATGTACCGAAGGAGTTCGGAGTCCCGGATGAGATTGGGGACATGACGAGGAGTCTCGAAATGGTCGAGACGTAAAGATCGATATATTGGACGACTATATTCGGACATCGGAAAGGTTCCAAGTGGTTCGGGTATTTTTCGAAGTACCGGGGAGTTACGGGAATACGGGAGAAGAAGTATATGGGCCTTATTGGGCTTTAGGGGAGAGGGAGAGGCAGGCTGCGCGCCCCCCCAAGGCCTAGTCCGAATTGGACTAGGGGGAGGGGCTGTGCCCCCTCCTTCCTTCTCTTCCCTCTTCCCCTTCCTTGTCTCCTACTCCTACTACATGGAAGGACTCCTAGTTGGACTAGGAAAGGGGGAATCCTACTCCCGGTGGGAGTAG
Source organism: Triticum dicoccoides (assembly GCF_002162155.2). Taxonomy (NCBI): domain Eukaryota; kingdom Viridiplantae; phylum Streptophyta; class Magnoliopsida; order Poales; family Poaceae; genus Triticum; species Triticum dicoccoides. The sequence goes on from NC_041388.1 coordinate 264,061,979, forward strand.
GACTCCCCTAGGGTGCACCATAGAGAGGGCCGGCCCTCCCCTCCTCCACTCCTTTATATACGAGGGCAGGGGGCACCCCATAGAGACACAAGTTGATCCACGTGATCATATTCTTAACCGTGTGCGGTGCCTCCTTCCACCATAATCCTCGATAATATTGTAGCGGTACTTAGGCGAAGCCCTGCGACAATAGTACATCAAGATCGTCACCACGCCGTTGTGCTGACGGAACTCTTCCCGACACTTTGCTGGATCGGAGTCCGGGGATCGTCATCGAGCTGAACATGTGCTAGAACTCGGAGGTGCCGTAGTTTTGGTGCTTGATAGGTCGGGCCATGAAGACGTACGACTACATCAACCGCGTTGTGCTAACGCTTCCGCTGTCGATCTACAAGGGTACGTAGATCACACTCTCCCCTCCCGTTGCTATGCATCACCATGATCTTGCGTGTGCGTAGAAATTTTTTTGAAATTACTGCGTTCCCCAACAATAAGTAGGTCGTTAATCCAACTGCATCTACTACTATTACTTCAACATGCATCTCAAAGTATTGAGTTCATAAGAAATAAAGTACGCTTTAAGCAAGATGACATAATGTAGAGAGGAAGAAATCTAGCAATAAGAACAAACCCCGACGTTTTATCCTTAGTGGCAGCTATACAAATGTGTGTCTTGTCCCCATTTTTTCACTCAGATATAGAAATCACTACAAGGTTATACCCACTACTATGCACCACTCTCTCTAAAGATCTACCAATCAATCTTGGCCAGAGAAGACAAATAGATTGGAAAGTATACATAGATACTTAATTATACAACACGGAAACTTAAAAAGATTCAACGATAAATCTGATCATAAACTCACAATTCATCATGTCCCAACAAAAACACCGAAAAATTACATCAGATTGATCTCAGTCACACTAGAAAGAAGGGTACCAAGGTATAAAAGATCCAACAAGAGAGAGCGTATCATCTAGCTGTTGGGGAACGTAGCAGAAATTCAAAAGTTTTCCTATGTATCACCAAGATCTATCTATGGAGAGACCAGCAACGAGTAGAAAGGGGAGTGCATCTACATACCCTTGTAGATCGCTAAGCGGAAGCGTTCAAGTGAACGGGGTTGATGGAGTCGTACTCGTCGTGATTCAGATCACCGATGATCCTAGTGCCGAACGGACGGCACCTCCGCGTTCAACACACGTACAGCTCGACGATGTCTCCCACGCCTTGATCCAGCAAGGAGAGAGGGAGAGGTTGAGGAAGACTCCATCCAGCAGCAGCACAACGACGTGGTGGTGATGGAGGAGCGTGGCAATCCTGCAGGGCTTCGCCAAGCACCTACGGGAGAGGAGGAGGTGTCACGGGAGGGAGGGAGGCGCCAAGGGCTCAGGTATGGATGCCCTCCCTCCCCTCCACTATATATAGGGGCAGGGGAGAGGGGGGAGGCGCAGCCTTGCCCCTTCCTCCAAGAAAGGGGTGCGGCTAAGAGGGGGGGAGGAGTCCATCCTCCCCAAGGCACCTCGGAGGTGCCTTCCCCCTTGAGGACTCTTCCCTCTAGGGTTCCCTAGGCGCATGGGCCTCTTGGGGCTGGTGCCCTTGGCCCATGTAGGCCAAGGCGCACCCCCTACAGCCCATGTGCCCCCCCGGGGCAGGTGGCCCCACCCGGTGGGCCCCCGGGACCCTTCCGGTGGTCCCGGTACAATACCGATGACCCCGAAACTTGTCCCGATGGACGAAACAGGACTTCCTATATATAAATCTTTACCTCCGGACCATTCCGGAACTCCTCGTGACGTCCGGGATCTCATCCGGGACTCCGAACAACATTCGGTAACCACATACAAGCTTCCTTTATAACCCTAGCGTCATCGAACCTTAAGTGTGTAGACCCTACGGGTTCGGGAGACATGCAGACATGACCGAGACGTTCTCCGGTCAATAACCAACAGCGGGATCTGGATACCCATGTTGGCTCCCACATGTTCCACGATGATCTCATCGGATGAACCACGATGTCAAGGACTCAATCGATCCCGTATACAATTCCCTTTGTCTAGCGGTATGGTACTTGCCCGAGATTCGATCGTCGGTATACCGATACCTTGTTCAATCTCGTTACCGGCAAGTCTCTTTACTCGTTCCGTAACACGTCATCCCGTGATCAACCCCTTGGTCACATTGTGCACATTATGATGATGTCCTACCGAGTGGGCCCAGAGATACCTCTCCGTTTACACGGAGTGACAAAATCCCAATCTCGATTCGTGCCAACCCAACAGACACTTTCAGAGATACCCGTAGTGTACCTTTATAGCCACCCAGTTACGTTGTGACGTTTGGCATACCCAAAGCACTCCTACGGTATCCGGGAGTTGCACAATCTCATGGTCTAAGGAAATGATACTTGACATTAGAAAAGCTTTAGCATACGAACTACATGATCTTGTGCTAGGCTTAGGATTGGGTCTTGACCATCACATCATTCTCCTAATGATGTGATCCCGTTATCAACGGCATCCAATGTCCATGGTCAGGAAATCGTAACCATCTATTGATTAACGAGCTAGTCAACTAGAGGCTTACTAGGGACATGGTGTTGTCTATGTATCCACACATGTATCTGAGTTTCCTATCAATACAATTCTAGCATGGATAATAAACGATTATCATGAACAAGGAAATACAATAATAATCAATTTATTATTGCCTCTAGGGCATATTTCCAACAGTCTCCCACTTGCACTAGAGTCAATAATCTAGTTCACACCGATATGTGATTAACACTCAAGGTCACATCCCCATGTGACTAACACCCAAAGAGTTTACTAGAGTCAATAATCTAGTTCACATTTACCATGTGATTAACACTCGATGAGTTCTGGGTTTGATCATGTTATGCTTGTGAGAGAGGTTATAGTCAACGGGTCTGAACCTTTCAGATCCGTGTGTGCTTTACAAATCGCTATGTCATCTCCTAGATGCAGCTACCACGTTCCATTTGGAGCTATTCCAAATAACTGTTCTACTTGGAGCTATTCTAAATTGTTGGTCCATTATACGTATCCGGTATCTCTACTCAGAGCTATCCGGATAGGTGTTAAGCTTGCATCGACGTAACCCTTTACGACGAACTCTTTTACCACCTCCATAATTGAGAAAATTCCTTAGTCCACTAGTTACTAAGGATAACTTTGACCGCTGTCCTGTGATCCATTCTTGGGTCACTCTTGTACCCCTTGACTGACTCATGGCAAGGCACACTTCAGGTGCGGTACACAGCATAGCATACTGTAGAGCCTATATCTTATGCATAGGGGACGACCTTAGTCCTTTCTCTCTATTCTGCCATGGTCGAGCTTTAAGTCTTAACTTCATACCTTACAACTCAGGCAAGAACTCCTTCTTTGACTGATCCATCTTGAACACCTTCAAGATCACGTCAAGGCATGTGCTCATTTGAAAGTACTATTAAGCGTTTTAATCTATCCTTATAGATCTTGATGCTCAATGCTCAAGCAGCTTAATCCAGGCCTTTCCATTGAAAAATACTTTCCAAATAACCCTTTATGCTTTCCAGAAATTCTACGTCATTTCCGATCATTAATATGTCAACAACATATACTCATCAGAAATTCTATAGTGCTCCCACTCACTTCTTTGGAAATACAAGTTTCTCATAAACTTTGTATACACCCAAAATCTTTGATCATCATCAAAGCATACATTCCAACTCCGAGATGCTCACTCCAGTCCTCAGAAGGATTGCTGGAGCTTTGCATACTTATTAGCATATTTCAGGATAGACAAAACCTTCCGGTTGTATCACATACAACCTTTCCTCAAAAATCGTCGAGGAAACAATGTTTTGATATCCTATCTGCAAGATTTCATAAATAATGCAGTAATTGCTAATATAATTCCAACAGACTCTTAGCATCATTACGAGTGAGAAAGTCTCATCGTAGTCAACTCCTTGAACTTGTCGAAAAACATCTTAACGACAAGTCGAGCTTTCTCAATGGTGACACTTACCATCATTGTCTGTCTTCCTTTCAAAATCCATCTGCACCTAACAGCCTTACGACCATCAAGTAGTTCTTCCAAAGTCTACACTTTGTTTTCATACATGGATCCTCTCTCGGGTTTTATGGCCTTGAGCCATTTATCGGAATCCGGGCCCACCATCGCTTCTCCATAGCTCGTAGGTTCATTGTTGTCTAGCAACATGACTTCCAAGACAGGATTACTGTACTACTCTGAAGTAGTATGTATCCTTGTCACCCTACGAGGTTCGGTAGTGACTTGATCCGAAACTTCATGATCACTATCATAAGCTTCCACTTCAATTGGTGTAGGTGCCACAGGAACAACTTCCTGTGCCCTGCTACACACTTGTTGAAGTGACGGTTCAATAACCTCATCAAGTCTCCACCATCCTCCCACTCAATTCTTTCGAGAGAAACTTTTCCTCGAGAAAGGACCCGATTCTAGAAACAATCCCTTATTGCTTTCGAATCTGAGACAGGAGGTATACCCAACTGTTTTGGGTGTCCTATGAAGATGCATTTATCCGCTTTGGGTTCGAGCTTATCAGCCTGAAACCTTTCCACATAAGCATCGCAGCCCCAAACTTCTAAGAAATGACAGCTTAGGTTTCTCTAAACCATAATTCATATGGTGTCATCTCAACGGAATTACGTGGTGCCCTATTTAAAGTGAATGTGGTTGTCTCTAATGCCTAACCCATAAACTATAGTGGTACTTCGATAAGAGACATCATGGTATGCATCATATCCAATAGGGTGCAGTTATGATGTTTGGACACACCATCACACTATGGTGTTCCAGGCTGTATCAGTTGTGAAACAATTTCCACAATGTCTTAATTCTGTGCCAAACTCGTGATTCAGATATTCATCTCTATGATCATATCATAGATATTTTATCCTCTTGTCACGACGATCTTTCAACTTCACACTGAAATTACTTGAACCTTTCAATAATTCAGACTCGTGATTCATCAAGTAAATATACTCAACATCTACTCGAATCATCTGTGAAGTAAGAACATAACGATATTCACTGCATGCCTCATCACTCATTGGACTGCACACATCAAAATGTGTTACTTCCAACAAGTTGCTATCTTGTTCCATCTTACTGAAAACGAGGCTCTTCAGTCATCTTGCCCGTGTGGTATGATTTGCATGTCCCAAGTGATTCAAAATCAAGTGAGTCAAAACGGTCCATTTGCATGGAGTTTCTTCATGCATATACACCAATAGACATGGTTCGCATGTCTCAAACTTTTCAAAAACGAGTGAGCCCAAAGATCCATCAATATGGAGCTTCTTCATGTGTTTTATACCGATATGACTTACGTGGCAGTGCCACAAGTAGGTGGTACTATCATTACTATCTTTTGGCATGAACATGTGTATCACTACGATCGAGATTTAATAAACCATTCATTTTAGGTGTAAGACCATTGAAGGTATTATTCAAATAAACAGAGTAACCATTATTCTCCTTAAATGAATAACCGTATTGCGATAGACGTAACCCAATCATGTCTATGCTCAACGCAAACACCAAATAACAATTATTTAGGTTTAACACCAATCTCTTTGGTAGAGGGAGCGTGCGACGCTTGATCATATCAAGCTTGGAAAAACTTCCAACACATATCGTCAGCTCACCTTTAGCTAGTCTTCGTTTATTCCGTAGCCTTTTGTTTCGAGTTACTAACACTTAGCAACCGAACCGGTATCTAATACCCTGGTGCTACTAGGAGTACTAGCAAAGTACACATTAACACAATGTATATCCAATATACTTCTATCGACCTTGCCAGCCTTCTTATCTACCAAGTATCTAGGGTAATTCTGCTCTAGTGGTTGTTCCCCTTATTACAGAAGCACTTAGTCTCGGGTTTGGGTTTTACCTTGGGTTTCTTCACTAGAGCAGCAGCTGATTTGCCGTTTCATGAAGTATCCCTTCTTGCCCTTGCCCTTCTTGAAACTAGTGGTTTCACCAACCATCAACAATTGATGCTCCTTCTTGATTTCTACTTTCGCGGTGTCAAACATCGCGAATACCTCAAGGATCATCATATCTATCCCTGATATGTTATAGTTCATCACGAAGCTCTAACAGCTTGGTGGTAATGACTTTGGAGAACCATCACTGTCTTATCTGGAAGATCAACTCCCACTCGATTCAAATGATTGTTGTACTCAGACAATCTGAGCACAAGCTCAACAATTGAGCTTTTCTCCTTAGTTTGCAGGTTAAGAAAGTCATCGGAGGTCTTATACCTCTTGACATGGGCACGAGCCTGAAATCCCAATTTCAGCCCTCAAAACATCTCATATGTTTCGCGATGTTTCAAAAACGTCTTTGGTGCCTCAACTCTAAACCGTTTAACTGAACTATCACGTAGTTATCAATACGTGTATGTCCGATGTTCGCAACATCCAGAGACGACGTTTGGGGTTTAGCACACTGAGCGGTGCATTAAGGACATAAGCCTTCTATGAAGCAATGAGGGCAATCCTCAGTTTACGGACCTAGTCCGCATAATTGCTACTATCAACTTTCAACTAATTTTTCTCAAGGAACATATCTAAACAGTAGAACTATAGCGTGAGCTACGACATAATTTGCAAAAACCTTTTGACTATGTTCAGGATAATTAAGTTCATCTTATGAACTCCCACTCAGATAGACATCCCTCTAGTCATCTAAGTGATTACATGATCCGAGTCAAACTAGGCCGTGTCCGATCATCACGTGAGACGGACTAGTCATCATCGGTCAACATCATCATGTTGATCGTATCTTCTATACGACTCATGCTCGACCTTTCGGTCTCCGTGTTCCGAGGCCATGTCTGTACATGCTAGGCTCGTCAAGTTAACCCTAAGTGTTTCGCGTGTGTAAATCTGTCTTACACCCGTTGTATGTGAACGTTAGAATCTAACACCCGATCATCACGTGGTGCTTCGAAACACGAACTGTCGCAACGGTGCACAGTTAGGGGAGAACACTTCTTGAAATTGTTGTAAGGGATCATCTTATTTACTACCGTCGTTCTAAGCAAATAAGATGTATAAACATGATAAACATCACATGCAATCAAATAGTGACATGATATGGCCATCATCACTTTGCTCCTTTTGATCTCCATCTTCGGGGCTCCATGATCATCATCGTCACCGGCATGACACCATGATCTCCATCATCATGATCTCTATCATCGTGTCTTCATGAAGTTGCCTCGCCAACTATTACTTCTACTACTATGGCTAACAATTAGCAATAAAGTAAAGTAATTACATGACGTTTAAGTTGACACGCAGGTCACAAATAAATAAAGACAACTCCTATGGCTCCTGCCGGTTGTCATACTCATCGACATGCAAGTCGTGATTCCTATTACAAGAACATGATCAATCTCATACATCACATATATCATTCATCACATCCTTTTTGGCCATATCACATCACATAGCATACCCTGCAAAAACAAGTTAGACGTCCTCTAATTGTTGTTTGCATGTTTTACGTGGCTGCTATGGGTTTCTAGCAAGAACGTTTCTTACCTACGCATGAACCACAACGTGATATGCCAATTGCTATTTACCCTTCATAAGGACCCTTTTCATCGAATCCGATCCGACTAAAGTGGGAGAGACAGACACCCGCCAGCCACCTTATGCAACTAGTGCATGTTTGTCGGTGGAACCGGTCTCACGTAAGCATACGTGTAAGGTTGGTCCGGGCCGCTTCATCCCACGATGCCGCCGAATCAAGATAAGACTAGTAACGGCAAGCATATTGAACAATATCGACGCCCACAACTACTTTGTGTTCTACTCGTGCAAAGAATCTACGCAATAGACCTAGCTCATGATGCCACTGTTGGGGAACGTAGCAGAAATTCAAAAAATTTCCTACGTATCACCAAGATCTATCTATGGAGAGACCAGCAACGAGTAGAAAGGGGAGTGCATCTACATACCCTTGTAGATCGCTAAGCGGAAGCGTTCAAGTGAACGGGGTTGATGGAGTCGTACTCGTCGTGATTCAGATCACCGATGATCCTAGTGCCGAACGGACAGCACCTCCGCGTTCAACACACGTACAGCTCGACGATGTCTCCCACGCCTTGATCCAGCAAGGAGAGAGGGAGAGGTTGAGGAAGACTCCATCCAGCAGCAGCACAACGGCGTGGTGGTGAAGGAGGAGCGTGGCAATCCTGCAGGGCTTCGCCAAGCACCTACGGGAGAGGAGGAGGTGTCACGGGAGGGAGGGAGGCGCCAAGGGCTCAGGTATGGATGCCCTCCCTCCCCTCCACTATATATAGGGGCAGGGGAGAGGGGGGAGGCGCAGCCTTGCCCCCTCCTCCAAGGAAGGGGTGCGGCTAAGGAGGGGGAAGGAGTCCATCCTCCCCAAGGCACCTCGGAGGTGCCTTCCCCTTTTAGGACTCTCCCCTTTTTCCTATATCTTGGCGCATGGGCCTCTAGGGGCTGGTGCCCTTGGCCCATGTAGGCCAAGGCGCACCCCCTACAGCCCATGTGGCCCCCGGGGCAGGTGGCCCCACCCGGTGGGCCCCCGGGACCCTTCCGGTGGTCCCGGTACAATACCGATGACCCCGAAACTTGTCCCGATGGCCGAAACAGGACTTCCTATATATAAATCTTTACCTCCGGACCATTCCGGAACTCCTCGTGACGTCCGGGATCTCATCCGGGACTCCGAACAACATTCGGTAACCACATACAAGCTTCCTTTATAACCCTAGCGTCATCGAACCTTAAGTGTGTAGACCCTACGGGTTCGGGAGACATGCAGACATGACCGAGACGTTCTCCGGTCAATAACCAACAGCGGGATCTGGATACCCATGTTGGCTCCCACATGTTCCACGATGATCTCATCGGATGAACCACGATGTTAAGGACTCAATCGATCCCGTATACAATTCCCTTTGTCTAGCGGTATGGTACTTGCCCGAGATTCAATCGTCGGTATACCGATACCTTGTTCAATCTCGTTACTGGCAAGTCTCTTTACTCGTTCCGTAACACATCATCCCGTGATCAACCCCTTGGTCACATTGTGCACATTATGATGATGTCCTACCGAGTGGGCCCAGAGATACCTCTCTGTTTACACGGAGTGACAAAATCCCAATCTCGATTCGTGCCAACCCAACAGACACTTTCAGAGATACCCGTAGTGTACCTTTATAGCCACCCAGTTACGTTGTGACGTTTGGCATACCCAAAGCACTCCTACGGTATCCGGGAGTTGCACAATCTCATGGTCTAAGGAAATGATACTTGACATTAGAAAAGCTTTAGCATACGAACTACATGATCTTGTGCTAGGCTTAGGATTGGGTCTTGTCCATCACATCATTCTCCTAATGATGTGATCCCGTTATCAACGGCATCCAATGTCCATGGTCAGGAAACCGTAACCATCTATTGATTAACGAGCTAGTCAACTAGAGGCTTACTAGGGACATGGTGTTGTCTATGTATCCACACATGTATCTGAGTTTCCTATCAATACAATTCTAGCATGGATAATAAACGATTATCATGAACAAGGAAATACAATAATAATCAATTTATTATTGCCTCTAGGGCATATTTCCAACACTTGCTACTACTATGGAACTGTAGGTCTGAAGGAACTACTCACACATAGTCATCGAGGCAGCAAGAATGATGGAGAGCCTCTCGGAAATGGCTTCCCCCTCCGGCAGAACACTGAAAGAGGTCTCCAGATGGGATCTCTTCAATAAAGAGACTTGTGGTGGCGATAAAATTCTTCTTGAGGTACGATAGATGTTTTTTGTATTTATATGGAATTATGGCAGTGGAATTGGACTAAGGTGGTAACCAGGGGGCCACAAGACCGGGTCCTTGCCGCGCCACCTGCTCTTGTGACCGACTTGTGGGGCCCCTCGATGCTTCCTGAAGCTTCTAGTGTTTCTTGTTGCCCAAAAAATCATGTTAAATCGGCAATGTATGTTGACCTCCGTAGATATTCATTTCAAGTGAAACCAAAAACAAGTAGAATACATGAAGTCACACTAGGCACTAAATTAAAAGGTTAGTCCCAAAAAATAATATAAATTGTGATAAAATGGTATCATAATAGCATTTAACAATAAAAATATAGATATGCATGAGATGTATTAGAAGACAACAAAAAGAATTTCCAAATTGACTCTTATGTGCTTTATCATTGAACTAATGAAAGACCAAAACTTTCCATGTCCTATCATATATAGTGTTCACAAATTCTAGTCCACGGCCAGTGGCGGTGCCAGGATTTTAATCATGTGTAGTCAACTCAATGTTGTGTAGTCAAGATCTATGTATTTCTATGAATTTTGTATTATTTTTTGGAGAGAAGTGCATATTACACCCCCAACTCTAGCCCTAGTCTAATATACACCCCTCAACTCCAATACCGTCTAGAATACACCCCCAACTCTCAAAACCGGCTAGAATTCAACCCTCCCCTCCCTGTTGACCGGTTTTGACCCAGTTTGACCGGTTTTGACTTGAGTGAACAGTAAAAACAAAAAAAAAATATTTTTTGACAAAATTCAAAAAGTTCCAAGTTTTTTCACTGCATGAACAGTAAATTCAAAAAAAATCACCTTTTCAGCATGTTTGGACACCTGAGTAAATTTGAGATGTCCGTAAATTCGAAAAAAATTCAAAATTTTCAGCATGGTGAACAGTAATTCATGAAAAAATCCAAAAAAAATCACCACGCGCTCAAACATCATCCATGCAAAAAAGGGTTAAATTGATTTTACTGTTCACCAAGCTGAAATTTTGAAAAAAAATCGAATTTACGGACATCTCGAATTTACTCAGGTGTCCAAACATGCTGAAAAGGTGATTTTTTTTAATTTACTGTTCACACGATGAAAAAAACTTGGAACATTTTTGAATTTTTTCAAAAAAAGTATTTATGGATGTAACATCTCAAGTATTTTTTGAATGTTTTCAAAAAAAACTTGGAACATTTTATGTTTACTGTTCACTCAGTCAAAACCGGTCAAACTGGATCAAAACCGGTCAACAGGGAGGGGAGGGTTGAATTATGGCCAGTTTTAAGAGTTGGGGGTGTATATTAGACGGTATTGGAGTTGGGGGTGTATATTAGACTAGGGCTAGAGTTGGGGGGTGTAATATGCACTTCTTTCTATTTTTTGCATGGTTTGTGCCTATATATGATGCTTTTTCACAAACATGTGTAGTCAGTTAACTACACAGTCAACATGTGGCTTCGCCACTGTCCACGGCGACATGTGCACTATATTATTTATTTTCCAGATCATTCGATCGTGCAAGTGAAAAACAATAATGATGATTAGTTAATGAAGTGGTTGTGGTGAAGAAAAGCTAGTATGAACTCTAATTTTTTTTATACATTTATCTTAGTCATCTTGTTTCAGTATATTATGGATAAACATGTGTGTGATGATAATTAAGTTTATGTTTTCTTATGACATGCTTAATTAGCTAGGAATTGATAATATGCTATCCTGGGTGTCAACATGCATTAAATTGATTATGATTCGGTATGTTAGGATAGTATCCTCCTCTAATTTTTTATTTAAGTGGCTTGACTTGGCACTTGTTTGTGCATGTAATTGTTTCAAATCCAATGTTGCCTCTATGATATTTATGTTCACGTGTTTATATCCTCAATGTGCTACTGTTCAATGTTGTTTATTAAAAATGCATGATTATGACCGTTTTCGCTCTCTAGTTGGTTGCTTCCTAGTCATTGCTAGCTTTCACCTATACTAAGCGGAAATAATACTTGTGCATCCAAATCTAATAACAAAGTAATGCCATAAATAGTCCACTATATCCTCATACATATAGTATCCCTCTGTCATTCCAAGTAAATTTTCATGTGCCACCTCTAAATCATCAAATGGACATCTGTTTTGTGTGCCCGTACAATGCATGCAGAGGTGGATGTATTCAATATATTCCATGCTAAGTGTGTTTCAGTCATGACGAGAGTTTGCTGACTTGTCAAATTTATGAGGGAGGCTCATAATAAGGATGTCAAGTCCTATATTATTTATAAAAACACTCCTCTAAAAACTTGAAAGTTAGCAGACATCTATTGATTCAACTAGACATTGTTTGTATTAGTACAGTGGAAGGGGAGTATAAAAGCATGTGAACCACCATTAATGTGTTTAGCATGGAAGATATTGGAAATATTTGTTGTAAAACGTTGACAGGAAAAGTACACGTCTTAAAATAAAATTATCTCAATTTTAACCAGTGATCTCTCGTACATTGCAAATCTACGCTTCCCTCTGTGAAGGGTTGTCCTTTTACTTTATTGATATTTTTATTTTTCTTGAATCATCACCTTCTTATTCAAGCACCAACATAGAGAGCATTATATTCGTTCTTAGTTTAACATGCGTTGGGTCTACTAAATATTGGAGGAGCATGACTGGATATTTTTGATAACCCACAAGTATAGGGGATCGCAACAGTCTTCGAGGGTAGTATTTCACCCAAATTTATTGATTCAAGAGAAGGGCAGCCAAAGAATATTTATGAGTATTAGTAGTTGAGTTGTCAATTCAACCACACCTGGAGAACTAAATATCTGCAACAAAGTGTTTAGTAGCACAGTAATATGATAGTTTGATAGCAGTAGTAACAGTAGTAATAGTAAAGTAGTTTTGTAGCGATTGTAACAGCAGCAGCAATGGTAGTAATTTAGTAAAGATCAATATAAGAAAAGCGTAGGCATTGGATCAGCAATGGAATATTGTGTTGGATGACATTTATCATATAACAGTCACAACCTAGAGCGATAATCAACAACTCCAATTTAACAATGTAATGTAGGCATGTATTCCGTATATAGTCATACGTGCTTATAATAAGAACTTGCATGACATCTTTTGTCCTACCCTCCCATGGTAGCGGGGTCCATAAGAAAACTAAGGGATATTAAGGCCTCCTTTTAATAGAGAACTGGAACAGAGCATTAACATATGGTGAATACATGAACTCCTCGACTTACAGTCATCCCAGAGAGTATCCCAAGTATTGTCACTTTGGGGTCAACGGATCAGAACAATAACAAGTACATATAACTACCAAATAGGATCAAGAACTCAAATATATTCATGAAAACATAGAGGGTTCAAATCTGAAATCATGGCACTTGGGCCCTAATGACAATCATTAAGCATAGCAAAGTCATAGCAACATAGATCTCAGAACATAGTGGATACTAGGGATCAAGCCCTAACAGATTGACTTGATTACATGAAAAATCTCATCCAACTCCATCACCTTCTAACAAGCCTACGAAGGAATTACTCACTGGTGAGCGTCATGAAGTTGTTGATGAAGAAGGGTTGGTATGCTGATGGCGACGAATCCCCCTCAGTGGAGCCCCGAACTGACTCCAGTTCAGCCCTCCCGATGAAGAACATGAGGTGGCGGCGGCTCCGTATCAGAAAACGTGCTGAAACTTCTTCTCCTATTTTTTCTCAGGAAGACGGTATTTGTTGAGTTAAGATTATGGTTAGCGAAGCCTCATGGGCCCCACAAGGTAACAGGGCGCGCCCAGGGGTGGCCGCGCCTTGTTGCCTTGCGGGCAACAGGTGGCCCCCCTTCAGTGGATCTTCGTTCCAGTATTTTTCTTTTATTCCATAAAAAATCTCCAAAAAGTTTCGCCTGATTCCGAGAACTTTTATTTTTGCACGAAAAACCCGTCATTGTAGTTGTACTAAAATAACGTCAATCTGGGTTAGTTCCATTCAAATTATGCAAATTAGAGTCCAAAAGAAGAGCAAAAGTGTTTGGAAAAGTAGATACGATGGAGGTGTATCAATTTTCTACGCTGAATTACATTGTTTAGTCGGTACTTGAACTTCAAAGGTGCTCTGCATTTATGTTTTGCGGTCTTAGAAAGGACTAGCAAAATAACATTCTATCATATTATACTATGGTCGTTTTGACAAAGTGTTGATATTTGAGATATATTATTATTATTATTCACTTGTTGATTATGTTATTGATGTGAGTAAATGTGGCTGGTAAGTATTATCATATATATGGTTACTCTATGATCTTTGCTCCGATCTGATCACTAGATAAATTTATGTGCATCAACAAAAGCAAATGAGTTTGTAAAAGTTTTTCCTAATCACTTTGAGTTTGTCAATGGAATTGCTTGAGGACGACTAATGTCTACTAAGCAACTTTATTCTTGTAGACTTTGCTGGGCCTCCAAGCACAAAGTTTTGTCAGACAGTAGAAAAATTTCCTCGAGTGGATGACCTAAGATTTATCAATCCGAGGGAGGTGTAGGATGAATATGATTCTGTCTCAAACAATCAAGAAATCAAAATACAAAGATGTATAATATGATGACAAAATAGGTTTTTGAAATCTGAACAAATAAAAATATCAAGGTAATCAGTTACAAAAGTGTGTGAAAATAGTGTCTCAATGCTTAGAAACAAGACCTAGGGTTCATACTTTCACTTGTGCAATCTCTCAACATCATTAAAATAATTGAGCCACATGATAATCCCTCAAACTGTAGCAAAGAATCACTCAAAATCTTCTATTTCTATCGGAGAAAATAGGATGAAATCGCGTAGATAGCAAACCACCTCAAATTTGTGTTTCCAATCAATCTATTGAACCACCCCCATAGTGTCACATTTTGTCCTAGCGATCTTACCATGACAACACCATATGATACATATCGTTCAACCCTTATGTCACCTAGAGTACCCCAATGTCACCACGGGTATCCACGAGTTAGACATGCATCAAGCGATCTCAAATCGAAAGTATTCAATGCAACATAAAGAAACCTTAAAGCGCAAGACTCAATTCCCCACAAAAATAAGAGAGGGTGGTGAACATCATGTGATCCAACTTTATTAACAAAGATTGCTACCTCTTGAGCACTTGCGTTGGTTTTCGGTGCAGCAAAGTAGCGAAGTATTTCCCTCAGTTTTCGAGAACCAAGGTATCAATCCAGTAGGAGGCTACGCACCAGTCCCTCGCACCTACACAAAACAAATAAATCCTCGCAACCAACGCAATAAGGGGTTGTCAATCCCTTCACGGTCACTTACGAGAGTGAGATCTGATAGATATGATAAGATAATATTTTTGGTATTTTTATGATAAAGATGCAAAGTAAAATAAAAGCAAAGTAAAAATCAAAGGAAATAACTAAGTGTTGGAAGATTAATATGATGAAGATAGACCCGGGGGCCATAGGTTTCACTAGTGGCTTCTCTCAAGAGCATAAGTATTTTACGGTGGGTGAACAAATTACTGTTGAGCAATTGACAGAACTGAGCATAGTTATGAGAATATCTAGGTATGATCATGTATATAGGCATCACGTCCAAGACAAGTAGACCGACTCCTGCCTGCATCTACTACTATTACTCCACACATTGACCGCTATCCAGCATGTTGGAAATATACCCTAGAGGCAATAATAAAACGGTTATTATTATATTTCCTTGTTCATGATAATTGTCAATTGTTCATGCTATAATTGTATTATCCGGAAATCGTGATACATGTGTGAATACATAGACCAACAATGTCCCTAGTGAGCCTCTAGTTGACTAACTCGTTGATCAATAGATGGTCATGGTTTCCTGACTATGGACATTGGATATCATTGATAATGGGATCACATCATTAGGGGAAAGATGTGATGGACAAGACCCGATCCTAAGCATAGCACAAGATCGTGTAGTTCGTCTACTAGAGCTTTTCTAATGTCAAGTATCTTTTCCTTAGACCATGAGATTGTGCAACTCCCGGATACTATAAGAATACTGTGGGTGTGCCAAACGTCACAACGTACCTGGGTGGCTATAAAGGTGCACTATGGGTATCTCCCAAAGTGTCTGTTGGGTTGGCACGAATCAAGACTGGGATTTGTCACTCCGTATGAAGGAGAGGTATCTCTGGGCCCACTCGGTAAGACATCATCGTAATGAGCTCAATGTGACTAAAGGGTTGGTCATGGGATGATGTGTTACGGAACGAGTAAAGTGACTTGCCGGTAACGAGATTGAACGAGGTATTGGGATACCGACGATCGAATCTCGGGCAAGTAACGTACCAATTGACAAAGGGACTTGTATATGGGATTGCTTGAATCCTCGACATCGTGGTTCATCCGATGAGATCATCGTGGAACATGTGGGATCCAACATGGGTATCCAGATCCCGCTGTTGGTTATTAGCCGGAGAGTTGTCTCGGTCATGTCTGCATGGTTCCCGAACCCGTAGGGTCTACACACCTAAGGTTCGATGACGCTAGGGTTATTAGGAAGATTTGTATGTGATTACCGAATGTTGTTCGGAGTCCCGGATGAGATCCCGGATGTCACGAGGAGTTTTGGAATAGTCCGGAGGTGAAGATTTATATATGGGAAGTCATCATACGGTCACCGGAAATATTCGAGGGTATGCCGGTATTGTACCGGGACCACTGGAGGGGTTCCGGGGGTCCACCGAGAGGGTCCACCTGCCCCGGAGGGCCTTACGGGTTGTAGGTGGAAGGAAACCAGCCCCTAGTGGGATGGGCGCCACCCTTGCTTGGGGGGAACCCTAAGGGGGGGGGCCACCCTTGCTTGGGGGGCAAGCCCCCTCCCCCTTGGCCGCCGCCCCCTCTAGATCTCATCTAGAGGGGTCGCCCCCCTTCCCCCTTGTCCCTATAAATAGAGGGGAGAGGGGAGGGCTGCAGCACCACATCCAAGGCGCAGCCCCTCCCCTCCCCAACACCTCTCCTCCTCCGCGTGAGCTTGGCGAAGCCCTGCCGGAGAACTGCCACTCCATCACCACCACGCTGTCGTGCTGCTGTTAGAGCCTTCTTCCTCAACATCTCCCTCCTCCTTGCTGGTACAAGGCGCGGGAGACGTCACCAGGCTGCACGTGTGTTGAACGCGGAGGCACCATTTTTTGGTGCTTAGATCAGATTCGGCCACGATCTGAATCGCTACGTGTACGACTCCTCCAACCGTGCTCTTGCAACGCTTCTGACTCGCGATCTTCAAGGGTATGAAGATGCACTCCCCTCTCTATCGTTGCTAGTTACTCCATAGATTGATCTTGGTGATGCATAGAAATTTTTTAATTTCTGCAACGATCCCCAACACAGCATGCATCTAGAGTATTAAGTTCAAGAGAACAGAGTAACGCTTTAAGCAAGATGACATGATGTAGAGGGATAAACTCATGCAATATGGTGAAAACCCCATCTTGTTATCCTTGATGGCAACAATACAATACACGCCTTGCTGCCCCTACTGTCACTGGGAAAGGGCACCGCAAGATTGAACCCAAAGCTAAGCACTTCTCCCATTGCAAGAAGGATCAATCTAGTAGGCCAAACCAAACTGATAATTCGAAGAGACTTGCAAAGATAACCAATCATACATAAAAGAATTCAGAGAAGATTCAAATATTGTTCATAGATAAACTTGATCATAAACCCACAATTCATCGATCTCAACAAACACACCGCAAAAGAAGATTACATCGAATAGATCTCCACAAGAGAGGGGGAGAACTTTGTATTGAGATCCAAAAAGAGAGAAGAAGTCATCTAGCTAATAACTATGGACCCGAAGGTCTGAGGTAAACTATTCACACTTCATCGGAGAGGCTATGGTGTTGATGTAGAAGCCCTCCGTGATCGATGCCCCTTCAGCGGAGCTCCGGAACAGGCCCCAAGATGGGATCTCGTGGATACAGGAAGTTACGGCGGTGGAATTAGGGTTTTGGCTCCGTATCTGATCGTTTGGGGGGTACATAGGTATATATAGGAGGAAGAAGTACGTCGGTGGAGCAACAGGGGGCCCACGAGGGTGGAGGGTGCGCCTGGGGGGGAGGCACGCCCCCCTACCTCGTGGCTTCCCTGTTGGTTGCTTGACGTCGGGTCCAAGTCTCCTGGATCTTGTTCGTTCCAAAAATCACGTTCCCGGAGGTTTCATTCCGTTTGGACTCCGTTTGATATTCTTTTCTTCGAAACCCTAAAATAGGGGAAAAAACAGCAATTCTGGGCTGGCCTCCGGTTAGTACGTTAGTCCCAAAAATAATATAAAAGTGTATAATAAAGCCCAATAATGTCTAAAATAGAAGATAATATAGCATGGAGCAATAAAAAATTATAGATATATTGGAGACGTATCAAAGATCATGATACATAAATATCAGAATCCATCAAGAACATGGGAGAGAGAGAGATCCAACACATAGCTACTAGTACATACCCTTAGTATCGAGGATGAACTACTCGCACATCATCATGAGAAACAGAGGAGAGGTTGGTGGTGATGGTGATGACGGAGATGTCCCTGGCGGCGTCCCTGTGCCACTGAAGAAGAGGGGGAGGGCCCCTCCTTCTTCTTCCTTGGCCCTCCGTCGAGAGAAGGAAATCTCCCCTATATTAGTTCTCTCTTTTGTCTTTTGTTTTTCGCATCTTTTTTCTGGCTGAAAATCATTCTTATATAGCAGGAGTTCTGTAAGTCCAATTGAGTGGATTTTCCTCCGGCAATTAGCTTCCTTACGGCTGAAGGAGAGATCCATCTGACATAAGGGCTCCCCACAAGTCAGAGGGCTCCCTAGGGGTAGGGCACCCCAGCCTGGCTTGTGGGACACTCAAGGACCATCTTGTGTTGATTCTTTTTCCCAAAAATCACATATATTCCATAAAAAATCATCATAATTTTTCAACGTGTTTGGACCTTCCTAGATATGGATTTTCTCCGAAACAAAAAACAAGAATTGTCATTGGGCACTAAATTAATAAGTTAGTCCATAAGTTAATATAAAAGTGCAGCAAACCATATCTAATTGAGTAAATATAGCGTGAATACTTCAAATTGTTGATGCGTTGGAGACGTATCAACAAGCAATGAGTTAAGCTTGCGGGAGTTGATACGTCTCCAACGTATCTACTTTTCCAAGCACTATTGCTCTTGTTCCAACCTCTAATTTGCATAATTTCGATTAAACTAACCTAGACTGACGGTGTTTTCAGTAGAACTACCATGGTGTTGTTTTTGTGCAGAAATAAAAGTGTTTGGAATTGGACGGGAATTTTAGCAGAATTATTTTGGAATAGATAAGGATGTTTGGAGTGAAGAAGTACTGGGGCACTAGACCACCACACGGCCAGGTGGCACAGCCACCCCTAAGGCGCGTTACCTGCCCATGTGGGGCCCCTGGCCACCGCCTTGACCTGATTACAGCGCTATAAATTCCCATATCCTCCAAAATAATCACAAAATGTTATCACCAAATTTTATGATACGAAGTCGCTGGCACCTCATGTTCTTTATCGGGAGCCCTGATCTGGAGTCCGTTTTTGGCTCCAGAGAGAGGTATCCGTCACGTCTTCACCATCAACCCTTCTCCACCAACAATTTCATGATGTTCACATCCATGTGTGAGCAACTCTTCTGTAGTCATATGGTGGTAATGGGTTTTTGATGAGATTTATTATGTAATCATTGTCAGATTTGTTAGGGCTTGATCCCTAGTATCCACCATGTCCCGAGATTGGTGTTGCTATGACTCGGCCTGGGCATTTGGGTTTACCCGGAATTTTAGGTCGGGTTATTCGACTCTTTTTAATTTGGGTTTCTACGTCAGATACTTGAATTTGCCCAAAAAAATCGAAACCTGACATTTCAGGTGCTAGAAATTTTAGGTTCGGGTTTGGGTTTCCCCTATTTACCCGAATAGGAACAACGCCTCGAAGATCCTACACTTCAATGCAGACTTGGGCTGAAGATCGATGGTGCCAATTACTCACAGCTGGCTGGAAATGAAGGAAGCCAGTGTGTGTCGGAATTGTTCGTTGTTGAGTAATGGAGGAAGAGGATCGGCACGATGATGCTCAGTGTGTGTCGTCAAGTAACAGAGGAAGGGGTTGAGGCAGCGCTGCTCATGGCGTGTTGTCTAGGAACGGGGAAGGGGTGGCACGGTGCTGCTCCTTATCTCTCTCAAGCGAGGTCGACAAGATGCGTGGAATGGAGGAGGCGTCGACTGCGTCGCTGCTGCCTGGCGGTGGCTAGGTCAGGACGGAGATTGGGATGGGGTTGTGCGTGACTTCGTCTATCATGTGAGGCTCCCTGTGCGGTTGTGTGTGTGTGCTTGTGGGCTTACCAATCAAGGGAGGAGGTAGGCGTGCGGTGTAACAATGGGCTTTTGGTCCGATGGACTGGGATAGTGCGGATAAGTGCTGGCTCGGCTAAGTTTACCTATGTAATTTAGGGTTTTCGGGTACCGGTAGTACAAACCCGAAATTTCTTAACAAACTTTGGCTTTCTGAAGTTTTTACCCAAGCAGGTGCTCGGGTTTTTCGGGTTCGGGTTCGAGTACTTTGGGTTCAGGGCTGGGTATCGGGTTTAATGCTCGGCTTGAGCTATAACTTCGCTATGCTTAAACCTTGTCACTAGGGCCCGAGTGCTATGATTTTAGATCTGAACCTATGCCATTTTGATGAATATATTTGTGTTCTTGATCTTACTTACAATTTGTATGCACATGTTATCATTCTGAACCCTATACCCCAAGGTGACAATAATTGGTATATCGATGGGGATGACTTTAACTTGAGGGTTACATGTATTCACTATCTGTTAATGCTTTTTTCGGTTCTCTATTAAAAGGAGCGCCTTAATTACCCTTAGTTTCCATTAGGACCTCAATTCCACGGAAGGGTAGGACAAAATATGTTACGCAAGTTCTTATCGCAAGCACGTATGAGGTATGACTATTTATGGAATGCATGCCTACATATCATTGATGAATTGGAGCTAATTTGTATCGCTCTAGGTTATGACCGTTGCATATTGAATCTCATATGAATACCTCATCGCTTACTCCATGCCTATGTTGTCGCTGCTATAGTTTCCGTTACAACAACTACTACTGCACTTTGCCACTCCTTTGCAATCCTGCTACTATTTTTGTTACTACTACTATCACTACTATTGTCGTATTACTATTTTACTAATAAATTGCCATAAGCAAGTTATCTCTCCAAGTGTGGTTGAATTGACAACTCAACTTCTGAAGTTTATAAATATTCTCTGGCTGCCCTTGTGTTGTATAAATAAATTTGAGTTGAAGCATTTCCCTTGAAGACTGTTGTGATTCCTATACTTGTGTGTCATAAGCGCCTGACATTGACATCCGTCCTAATGTACGTGTCGATGTCGTGGACAGCCTGAAGGCAGGCGCGGTACACACACAACTGTCGCAAATGGACCGGCCCAGCACACCCCGAGGACGCCGACAGCCTGGCCTAGCTATGCCTTCGCATGCGGGACAGTGCGTGGAGCATCGATGATCCAGCTGGGAGGTCCATGATGGTGGCCCCAGGTGCACCCAGCGGTCTACTTGTCATGGATCGAGAGGGACATCGCCGACGCGCCCAGAGCTGCTCAATGAGAGTAGACCCGGGATGGCACACGGTCCACCCGTCATGGACCCTCCAGCTGGGTCGCCCGGGCACGAGCCGCCCGGGTACATCGAACGGCTCAAGCAATCCCGAGTGGCTCCTAATGCAAGCCGCGGCGGACGACCAAGAGCCTCTCTTCACGCGCGAGGACCCCAGGGATATGCGGGTACTCCACCATCCTTTATAGGTGTAATTGGCTTTCCTATAGACACAATATGATCTTGGATCACTTAAATAGAAAATGGAGAGTCTTGAGGCTTTCCCAATAGTGGTCCTTAACATCTTGAGGGGTCCACTTCACATTCCAAAGGTTTGCCTGAGTTGAACTTATCTTGAAATATACTCAAGGAAAACATTAGTCCAACATCATGTATGTTGACATGAATTACCAAAACCACCAAGGGAGTGGATGTGCTTTCACTCTCCTACCCATCTGGCTTTTGTCCACCTCGATTAGCGGGATCTATACACGTGTGTTGCCTCCGCAACTAGTAAGCATCTCCGCCCATTCCTCAGAGGTTAGGGTCTTCTGCTATGATTCTATTAGAATCGAATCAGATGCATTGCGAATACAACCGATTCGATTCGAATCGGATCCAATGCCTCCATGCTCTATCGTGTATTTTTGCCCCAATGCTCTTTTGCTAGCAACTTTGCTCAGATTGTTAGCCTACTATGTGATTAGATGCATGCATTTACTATGAGCAGCATTTGTTGCATGCATGTTTGATCAGTGCAAGTTTAATATGAATGTTTGATAGTGGTGTATATCTATGATCTGAGTAGGACAAATGTGCATGCTAGTAGGACAATTGTACATGCTAGTAGGTCAATTTTGCATTGATCATGGACAATGCCACTGGGCATAAGGCTTGATCAGTGCACTGATAATGTCATTGCCATTGGGCATAGGCTTGATATGTGCATTGATGATGCCCAAAGCCATTGGGAAAAGGCATAATCAGTGCATTGATCATGGCCATTGTCATTGGGCAAAGGCTTGATCATCGCGCTAATCATGGCCACTACCATTGGGTTATTGCATTGATCATTGTACAATGTCTTTCATATGGTAAAGCAAAGTACTAACTATTGAATCCCGCACAACAAAGTGGTACAAGAGGGTGAAGGTGCTGAAGAGGATCTTGGAGATGAAGAAGCCCATGTCGACGCTGGGGCTATGTACAAGGCTTGGCCATGAGACCGCACCCCTTGAGCCTCATAGTTTTTTGTGTGAACCGACAATGCCAAGGACATTGCCATGCTCGTCATCCCTAAGCCATTCCAGCCACTAATCAAGAGATGGATCTACACGCCCCTCCCACGTGTGGGCAAGCTGTTGGTAACCAAGAGTGCGACTACTATGTGCTAGTGGAGAGGTTTAGGGACCAGATTGTGCTCGACAGGGGGTGGGACTACTTCTATCGCAAGCATAAAATCATCCATGGTGACCTCCTCATGTTCAAGCTCTACAACCTCGGGTTCAAAGTCCAGATATATGGCGCCCGGAACTCCACCATTGTCTCCTATAGATGCCCCATGCATTCGTCTGCCAATGCCCATTTGATTTCAGTCTCTGAAGTTTACAAATCCCTATGCTACTTGTGATCCCTGAAGAGGAAGGGTGATGTATAGTAGAAGATAGTATTTCCCTCGGTTAAGAACCCATGTTTATCGAACCAGTAGGAGACACCACGCAAACAAGATAAGCGGTACCTGCACACAGAGAGCAAATTCTTGCACCCAACGAAGGCAAGAGGGTTGTCAATCCCCTTGTTCTCACCGATTGCAAGGATTAAATCTGATAGTGGTAGATAAATAAATGAATAAAATAAAATAAAAGGGAAAAATATAGCAAGTACTTTTAGGGCTTTGGTAAATATGGAAATGGACCCTGGGGCCATAGTTTCACTAGATGCATCTCTCTCATGAGCATATCAACGTGGCATGATCAATATAATATAGACATCATGTCCGAGACAAGTAGACTGAAAATCCATTTTCATCTACTACTATTACTCCACCCCTTGACCACTATCTAGCATGCATCGCAAGATATTAAGTTCATAACAAACAGAGTAATGCTTGAAGCATGTTGACATAATGTAGACAAAGTAAGATCAAATGATATGTTCGAACCCTGTCGTTTTACCCGTAGTACCAACATTACAAATACGTGTCTTGCAACTTTTTCGTCATAAAGTAAGGACACTAAAAGATTGAACTTACTACCAAGCACCTCTCCCACTGAAGATCGATCTAATTGGCCAAAAGAGATAGATAGATCGAAGAGAAATACATGGCTATCAAATCACACATAAATAAATCATAGAGACGACTCAAATACTTTCAATGAATAATCTGATCATAAACCCACAATTCATTGGATCCCAATAAACACACCGCGAGAATTACATCGAATAGATCTCCGAAGATCATTGTATTGGAGATAAAAATAGATGAAAAGCCATCTAGCTACTGCTATGAACCCGTAGGTCCTGTGGGAACTACTCACACATCATTATGAAGGCAGCAAGGTCAATGAAGATTGCCTCCACAATGATTTGCCCCTTCGCCAGAGTACCCAAAAAGGCTTCCAAATGGGATTGCAGAAGAATAGAGGCTTGTGGCGATGATAAAATTGTTTCGGGACCCGCTCCTGGGGTTTCTAAGTTTTAGGAGATTTATAGGTCAAGAATTAGGTCAAGATGATGCCCATGGGGGCCACAAGCCTGGATGGCCCCCCATGGGCACGTCCCTTGAGCTTGTGGCATCCTCATGTGTCTTCTAGTCTCTCCTCAAAGGTTCTAGGGTCTCTTCTGGTCCACAGAAATTACCTTAAAGTTTCATGTGTTTACTTCGTTTGATATGATTTTTCCGCGAAACAAAGAAATTGGCAAAAGACACCGGGCACTAAGTTAATATGTTAGTCCATAAAAATAATATAAGATGACATATAAAGACTAGATTGATAATATAATAGAATGAAATAATCAAAAATTATAAATATGTTGCAGATGTATCACCCTGTTGTCTGGCTAGTACACTGAATATTTAGGTGTTAAACTGTTGACCGTTGGTGTTAAACTATGCATTTTGGTCCCGGAACACCACCCTGAGGTTGTGCAGGGAATGCTCATGTTGTCTTTAAACTCCTCATGTGAAGCTACTTTCATGTTTAGTTTTATTTACATGCAGTAGTTATTCATGTGTTGCACATTATATCCCTATAAGTACATCTGAGGTTGTGCCAACATCAAATCTTGAGATTGACAAAGTCTACACAGACACTCCAAAGTGCATAGAATTAATGCATGTGCATGTATGTGAGCATCTTTGATTGTACATTGAAAAAAGTTATATCCACTGCAAAGGTAGAGTATATTACTCCGTCGAAACGAGTAGGAGGAATGGAGGATGGATGACGTGATTGAGATTGCTCGTTTTGCTGCTCTGAAAAGCAAAAAAGGGAGGGCATGGCATTGATCAATCTAAATTGTCTTTGCCGTGGTGGACGGAGCAAATCATTCTTGCATGCATGCATGCACGCGTGCCTCGATCAATCGTGGTCATTGAGTGGAGATGTACGAGAGAGTACGGTGTTTCGGAATTCTCGGATAATTGATGAGTGGATTCAAAGCTGGGATCATATCTACCGTTTCTTTTTCGATAAAAAAAATAGAAACAGAAAGGAAGCCATGCACAATGCATGTTGCGCGGGCCTGCGTACAGTACCGCTGTCCGCTGACCACTGACGGGTCGAGTAAATGCGCGCGCCAACACAAGCTAGCTAGCCATATAGCTGGAGTACTCCGGTATGATGACAGCGTAATTTTGATCGCCGATGAAATGCATGTACGTGCAGCCATGCATTGATGCTGAGTCTGAGAAGAAAATGTTGGAGTTTAGACTCGATCTCGCCAGATCTCGAGCGTACGCAACGAACTTCCGTGTAAAGAACTTTCATTAGCGAATGCCTCAATCTATGTTTAGACCGTACAAGAAAATAGTACGAAAACGCAGGAATATGATGCATGTCACGCGGTATGTTTCTTTCCTATTGGATCTTAAAGCACACTATTCTTCAAGTCATTTTTTTTTTCGAGAAAACTTTCAATCGTTTCTATAAAAAAAGAAAGATGACCCTCGGCCTCTGCATCTGGGTGATGCATACAACCACTTTATTAATTATTATCACAAGACCTTACAAAACCTTATAACAGCTAGACTAAAAAGCCACCGTCTAAGTAACAACTGTCGCTACATTTATCCAATTGATGAAGGGGCGCATATAGTCTCGGCCTAATACCAAACAGACATCGCAACCAAATCTAAACATTTAAGACCTGAGGTCCCAACCAGGACGCCTGCTGGGTATGGGGCACCTACCAGTCTGGCGCACTCCTCAGCCAGGACGTCTGTCGGGTATGAGGCCGCCACATCCACCTGCCATCAATTCTTCTTCAGAGATGTACTGTTGCATGAACCGAGCCAGGTCTCTCTGCCATCGACGCCACCACGACGCCCGACAGCGTCGTCCTCCTACGCGAGTCCATCCTCCCACAGCGATCTCCGAATCTGCACCGCGCCACGCTGTCAAGATCCGTCGCCATCAGTGTGTAGGATGAAGCACCGCTCCATCAAAGAATCCGTTCCCTGGTCCCTTGAGCACGTGTGCACCTCCAAGAATGACGCCCCCAAGGGAGGAACGATACCCGAGCATCGCCGTCATCCGATCATCCGATCTAGGGTTTTCCCCAGAGAAGCAGAGAGTGGCCTTGATCTTCTCCACAGCGATGCCTTCAAGAAAGGGACGACACGGAAAGCGCCGCCACCGCCGGCCTTAGCAGAAGCCGAAGGCAAGTTTTCACCCAGATCAATTCGAAGGGATCCAACTCTCGTGCACAGGCCGTCGTCACCACCAGCACCATCAGGCAGACCCTGGAGTACCGGCAGATCAGCGAGCCGCCGGCACCACCGCATCCAGATTGCCGGCCACGCCGGGCCGCGGCCATCCCCCGCGCCGTCCGGGTGAGAGACGGAGCCGCCGACCGCGCACAGGGACCGCCGTCGAGAGCCCAGCGCCCGCCACCGCTTGCTGAAGCCAACCGCCGCCCGAGCACTAGCGCCACCGTGGAGCCATCAGATCGGGGAGGAATACGTCGCATGCTGACCACCCTCGCGGACCCCGCCGCACGCCCGAGCGCCGGCGCCATCGCGGCGCCATCAGATCGGGAGGAGGAGGAGCCCGCGCCTCGCCGCCCCGCGCAGACCAGGCCACCGCCATAGCCACAGCGCCATCAAAGGGGAACCTCGCAGATCAGCCGGCGGCCCGACCTGCCGCCGAGCCGAGCGCCGCCGCGAGGGCCGGCCGTCCCACGCCGCCCAGGAACCTCGCGAGGAGGGAGCCCCGGCGCCGCTGACGCACGCACGGGCTTTGCCCGGCGGCGTCCCCTGGCGGTGACAAGGGAGAAGGAAGGCGAGAAAGGGGAGCGGCGGCGGTGATCTAGGGTTCTGCCCGGGCCGCTCGAGGGAGCGGCACGGGGGACGAGTATTCATCGACTATAACGTAATACAAAGAACACCAGAAATAACATTACATCCAGGTCTGTTGTCATCGCTCCTCCCTCATCGGGAACAGGGCAAACCTTGTTGTGATAAACCGTCGGGAAGTCGTCGTGCTAAGGCCTCATAGGACCGGCGCACCAGAACAACAACTACCGCAGATAAAGAGAAATGTAGATCGAAAGGATCGAACTCGCGGACAAACAGACACAAACTAACCAAGCTCGGATCCATCGAAGGCAAACGATGATCGAATTCCACGAGATTCGCCGGAGACAAAGCACCACACGCCATCCGACGAGGCTAGACGCACCGCCGAAACGGCGGTAGGCGGTGAGAACATTATTCTATCTTGAGGGAGCCCCCACCGCCACGTCTTCCAATGCAGGAAACAAACGCTAAACGGACATAAAAAGACACTTGAAAATGGAGATGGAGCCCTCCCACCGGCCAGGGCCGAGATCCACCGCGTCTCCATGGCCTAAGACCATAGGAGACGGGTAGACATGCACTGATAGAAAAAGGGCCTTTAGTCCCGGTTTGTAAGGGCCTTTAGTCCCGGTTCTGGAATCGAGACTAAAGTGTCGGTACTAATGCCCTGACCCTTTAGTCCCGGTTCAATCCAGAACCGGGACTAAAGGCCCTCCACGTGGCCGGTCCACCTTTAGTCCCGGTTGGTAACACCAACCGGTACTAAAGGAAATTTTCTGATTTTTTTTGAATTTTTTTTTGAAATTTTTTTGAATTTTTTTTGTTTTCAAATTTCTGAATTATTTTAACCTCTAATCTCTAATCACCCCTCATCACTGCTCAATTTAATCTCTAATCACCCCTCATCATTCCAAATTATCTAACTTCCCAAACGGTCACCCATCCTCTCACTACTCCAGCCTGAGCACGCTTAACTTCCGGGTTCTATTCTCCCTCGTTTCCAAGTCTGCACTTGTTGTTTTCCTGACAATAGTAAGATGTCAATCCTATTAACCCTCAGGAATTTAGTTTGAGCATGAAGTCACATATTTCACTGTTTGAGTTTAAAACTATTGTTCTAAAAAACAATAATTTTTTAGTAACACTAATATTTCTTGAATAAGTAGTTTGACCATTGTTTGACCACAGTTTGACCATAGTTTGACCATAGTTTGACCAGATTTGACCAAAATTCAAAAAAGGTGAAATAATTATTTAATAACACTAATATTCTTGAATAATTTTTTAGTAACACTAATATTTCTTGAATAAGTAGTTTGACCACAGTTTGACCATAGTTTGACCAGATTTGACCAAAATTTAAAAATAATTATTTAATAACACTAATATTCTTGAATAATTATTGAGTAACACTAATACTTCTTGAATATGTAGTTTGACCATAGTTTGACCAGATTTACTGAAAATTTAAAAAAAAACTTAAATTTGAGCATAACTTTTTTTCCTTTTGGAATTTGAGGATTCTACAAATTTGCAAACAAGCCGTAGGCAGTCTCCATCGAATGTAACTTTTCGAGTAGATGATTTTTCATATAAAAAACTTTTTAATCCGAGTTCGTATGCAAAAGTTATGCCCATTTTACAAATTCCAGAGAGATTTTGTAAATAAAGTCGAAATTCATATTTGTAAATTTTCCCAACAACTAGACCACATATCACATGGAAAACTTATTTTATTTTCTTTTTATTGACATTTCCATCATTTTCTTTTGTTTTTTCTAAAACTGAAAAGGCAATCAGGGGGGGGGGTAGAATTTGAAAATGGGACCTTTAGTACCGGTTCGTGGCACGAACCGGGACTAAAGGTCTCAACCCCATTAGTCCCGGTTCGTGCCTCAAACCGGGACTAAAGGTCTAATCTTTAGTCCCGGTTTGAGGCACGAACCGGGACTAAAGGTCATCGCACCCTTTAGTCCCGGTTCATGTCTTAAACCGGGACTAAAGGGCCCGAGTGAACCGGGACTAATGCCTTAGCCGCACGAACCGGGACCGATGCTCACATTAGTCCCGGTTCTAGACTGAACCGGGACTAATGGGCTGAGCCGGCCTGGACCATAGCCCTGTTTTCTACTAGTGATGTGACATGTATCCTTATCCTAATAAGGTTTTTACTTGCAGGGTACGTAGGTAATGGGTACCCTTGCCATCCCTAAACGCAGTGTACGGTATGCGTGCGTTCTCTTCAAGTCGTATTGGATCTTGAAAAATACTTTGGAATAAAAATACATTGTAGTTAATAAAGGAAAAGGTATAAGTACTTATTTATGATTGGAATTCAGAAGCATAGGAATGCACTCTAGGTTCCCGCAAAAAAAACACCGTAGGGGTTGGGCGTGATCTAAAGGAGTTTCTAGTTATATAATTTTGTCACATATAACTTATATTTTATTAGATAAATTTATGATTGAAATTTGACTCATATATGGTAGGGGTGGGGTGGGGCTTCTAAACCCGAAGAGAAGAAGTAATCAACGAATATAAGATTTTGACCCTTCATAAGTTCACGTATACGAAACGAAATCGAAATAAGTAATTTCAGGCTAGGTGAATATTTTCTATAAGTAGTAATTGTGTATGTGCACGAATTGAGCATCGCTCAGATGGTTAAGTTGCTTGTGGTGGAACCAATCAATCATGATTCAAGTCCTAGACTTACATCGGTGGTCAAAGTACAGACCCAAAAATCATTGAAGCCCAGGGCTGAGCCTTATGATCTAAGCTATGACCTTAAATTTGTTCAAAATTAGTTACGTTTCTTAAGGGGATGCTGCATAGGATTTGGGACTAGGCCCTAGGCCGGAGCCCAGGTTGCCCGGTGTGTAGTTCCGTCGTCACTGGGTGGTTGCATGTTTCGGGATTTATTTCAGGCGTTTTGGTGATGTGAGTTTAAGCTATGTTTCATCGACTATGAAGGTGTTTGTAACGGCTTCGTCAACCTTAAAATATTGTGTCGGCTCAGTATCTCAGAGATGTTCATAGGGATAGGGTGTGCGTTCCTAGGATTTAGTGTATGTGCGTATATGTGGGCATCTGCGTTTGTACTGTGTTAAAAAAAGTAATTGTGCATGAGAATGTAGTTAATATTAGACAATATATTAAATATATTGCACATTCATATTAGACATGATATAAATTGTATGTTGATATTGGATATGATATGATTACTTGGTTAATATTGATGTTGATGTTGGACATGATTTTTTTTACAACTATATTACTCCATAGACATGATATTAATTAGCTGAGGACGCTAAACATATTCAAAGCTAACATCAAAGGTCGTAGACCGTCGAATAGTTGCAGTTGAATGGATGAGATTTGTTGGATTTTCAGAACTTGCTCCTTTTATATTGACATCACGAGGGCAGATGACCATTTTTGTTGTTGCCGCAATCAAAATATTTGGATGTTGGTTGGAGCTACTTCCTCCGTCCCATAATATAAAAGCGTGTCAAAAACACTTTTATATTATGGGACGGAGGGAGTATATTTTAGCTTTTCCTTTTTTTAGCACGTTTGTTGGTATGGAATGCGGTCGGCACTGTCCATTGCTAGTACGTGGCTTAGGCTATGTGTATACACCCAAAGCCTCACCGGCAACGTGCGTGGCAAGCTTGCATCTTTTTTAAACACAGTACGGATGCAAATGCTTATACATACACGTATACACTTATCTTTATAAACACATATGCACACCATATCTCTATGAACATGCATATCATCTTGAAATTTACGAAGTCGTCGTAGGCCCCTCGTCATTGGCGGGAACGTCTCCTTCTACTAAAAACGCATCGTCGAAAATTTTAAAATAAATTTAAAAATAATACAAGCATCAGGACTTAAACTTTAATAGACAAAAGATATCATTTTCTCTCTAACCATTCAACCATCTTTCAGGCCTTTTCGCCAAATCCAGAGGAACAGGAGTCATCATCGGAGCAGATTTTGGATGTATGTACGCCGATGCAGATTTGTCCGCTGAACATCCCGGCTAGCTTACTTGTACCAGACCGCACTCTACTACGTGAACATGTACAACCGGGATGAGACTGGACCACAGCTGTGTGCATATACATGCAAATTAACAACTCATATGGTTCTATGGTTAAGTTGGTTAGGTGGACAGTGGTATCCCCAACCCACCAGGGTTCAAATCCTGGTGCTCGTATTATTTTTGAATTTATTTCAGAATTTCCGACGATACGTTTTCAGTGGGACGACGAGGCGCCTACGGTGACTTCGTAAATCTCAAGATGATATGCCGGCTCAGTCTCTCAGAGATGCTCATAGGGGTAGGGTGTGCGTGTGTGCGTTCATAGGGATGAGTGTATGCGCGTGTATATAAGCGTTTGTGTCTGTACTGATGCTCAAAAAAAATCTATCACATGACCAGGCGGCCATGCATGGGGCCAACGCAGGACATCTGCGTGGGTGACCGGTCATACACACACACACACGTGTATGTATACACACACTCACTCTCTGAAAAAAAATGTGTTTATACACACATTATTGCTTACGTGCACTCCAACGTGGACGGCAGCAAACTACCCCCGGCCTCTTCTAGAATGCACTCACTCACTGAAAGCGCCTTTGGCTAGCAGGAGACGAGGGCAGTGAGGCGCCAACAACCACCTCCCGGTCGCCGCCATTTCTTCTGCTGCAGTTTCTTGTCGCCTCGCGCGGAGTGTTTGGTGGTGGATTGTTTTCTTCCCAGAGATTCAATGCATGCGGGTAGATTGTTGGTGTGGCGCGCCTTCGTGCAAGCAAGCCGCTAGGGCCAAAAGACGGTGGTGAAAAGCTAGCATCGGTCGAAGCGCCGTTCCGAGGGCAGCTCCCGCCCGACGAGAAGCTTGGACGCATGCGAACCCTTTGCGTGCCTGCATACATGCATACAATACAGACGTGCTCCTGCATGCGTGCCGCCGTGGATGGATGCGGGTCCGGGGCGGGGGCGGAGCCACGGCCGCTTTTTGTTTCCTTGCGGAACCGAAAGCTAGCGGCCAGCACCGCGCGCCCGGCGCTCTCGATCGCCAGTCACCACCCTCCCCACTGACCTCACCCCAGTGACCTCAAGGCGGCAGCGCGCGGACGCAGGCGAGACGGGTGGTATCTTCCTTGTTTGGACATTTGGATTTTGCTGCGGGCCAGCCGGGTTCCATCCCATAGTTTGAAAAACCCAACCCATGAGGCTGTCGGTTTAGGTTTTTAATGGTGGTCGGTTTATTTGTGCCAAAAAAACAAAATATCTAAAACCATTTTTTAAAATTTTGACCTCACGTAATACACATAATAGTGAACGTAAACCATTAATAATTCACAAAGTGTTGTTAGTCTAGCTAGTTACCAAGACTTCAGCGTCTCTTGCCTCAAGTTTATCTGTCCAATCCTTAGTTTACGCATCACTTTTCGAATATTTCCCAAGTACTATGACTCCATCTCCATCCCTTGGGTTTAACACTGTTCTTTTTCCTTTTGGGTTTTTTTCTCAAACAAAATTTTCTTTCCGAATCATTTTTACTTGTTATTATAGTATAGGACACTCGTATGTTCAGGAAGTACTGTCGAATATTGCTTTTGGAGGCCGAGCTCCATGGAGCTCAGTTTTGAAAAATTACAAATTTGTCAAATTTCATATTTTCTATGTGTAAAAAATTCTGAAAAAATATACAAATATACATGGAGGCATAACACACATGTGTGTAAATTTTCAGGGCAAAATGCGTTGAAATGAGGGCTATGCAAAAAAGTCAAATCTGGGCTTTTTAATACATGATACTATTCATTCTCCCAGGCTATAAATTTGTCTTTTTTGTACAAGTCACGTTTCAACATATTTCATCATGAAATTTTACACACATACACATACATCCTTGTTTACATGCACAATTTTTTTTTCAGAATTTTCTAAAACTGAAAACTTTGATTTTTGATTTTTTTTAAGGAAAAGCTCTCCATGGAGGCCGAGAGCCAAACGTCCGTTCTCAAGTACTATCGCATATATACCGAAGGAATTAATACCAGTGCACTGTACATCTGCTAGTCTTTAGTTGAGATAATGAGTACTAGGAACGTTGTTACCACTTTATTACGATGTA
Source organism: Triticum dicoccoides (assembly GCF_002162155.2). NCBI lineage: Eukaryota > Viridiplantae > Streptophyta > Magnoliopsida > Poales > Poaceae > Triticum > Triticum dicoccoides. The sequence goes on from NC_041388.1 coordinate 264,095,186, forward strand.
AACATGCACATGCACATGCATTCACATCAAGATATATCACCAGTATTAGGTACTAGGTTGTCATTTTACTTCAAAGGTGTTCAATAAACAAATTGCTATTTCTTGACATAACTTCTCTGGACTTTGTTGTGATCATTTGTCACAACCGGCTCAATATAGGCACAAACTAGGCACACGAACAAGGGAAAATACACAGAGCACCTCGATGCTCCACTCTCTACATGGAAATTAACTTCAAAAGAATACAAGGAAAATTTAGAAAAACTGAAATCTTGGGATCTCAAAATTGGGTGCCCAACCTACTCCCGTATCAAGTTTCATAGAAAAATACCAGAAATGTATCCGTGGCGAAGAAAATACAGTATGAACTAAAATTCATCAAAACAGTTTTTGATGTACATAGGAATTTTTTGTCTTTTTTGCCACGGATATGTTTCCTGGTATTTTTCACGAATTTTAATACGAGAGTAGATTGGGCACCTAGGTTTCATATCCCAAAACCCTGGAATTTGTGTTCATATAGGGGTGTGGAGCACCCAGGTGCCCCCTATACAAAAATTAAATTCAAAAAACATCGACACTAGCAAAGAGCAAAGGTGCTTAGATCAAATCTAAATTCTTATAGTACATCACATTGACACGGGTAAGTGTCTCGAACTGTGTTGTGATCATTTCTCACAACAGGCTCAATATATGCACAAACCAGACACACAAGTAAGCCCTAAGTTCATATAATAGATCACATTGACACAAGTAAAGACACTAGCAAAGGCGCTTAGAGCAACTCTCGCAGAGTCACCGCATGACCACGATCAAGATAATAACTGTCAGTATGACGATTGGCCCAAAATGGCACAATAGCAAAATCGTCATATGTACTAGATCGCGTAATTTATGGAGCTCACGCCATAAACGAGCTCTTCATTTCCAAATTTGAAGGGTGTGGAGGTCTCGTTTGGAGGTTGTTGCATATACAACCGCTAGCGTGGGAGGGAATTGGCAACTTCTTCCTCGCGACAGCGCCGGTTAAACAATAGTGTGTCGCCCACAGACGCTCCACCACGCGCGCAATTGCTAGCGAGTTGGGTGACATGACTGCTAACCACCTGTCAATTAATGGGTCACCGCTCCACTGATGCAACTGTTCGGATGGGTGCCACGCCGCTTCACCCGTAGCTGTAAAAGTCCGACATCGAGGCATCCCCCTCACCGAAGCCATAGTCGCCGCCTACGCCCTCCCTGCCTCCTCCTCCCGTACCATCTCCCCCACCGTATGCAAGAATGTTGCCACGCAAGAACGCAACCTATTGGCTCAACTTGACAGTAAAGCGGAATCTCTCATCCCAAACACCATGCACCTGCACCAACTCTTTCATGTGGCACACCGGTCGCAACAGTGGCCGGATACTCCTCCTGCAGCTGCTGCCACAGTGGGTCCAATGCTTCTCGTTGCGCCGATGGCTCCACTAAGGGGAAGTGATGTAATGTTGCCCTGATCGTCTGAATGAAGGAGGAGGAGGACGTCGGCCGTGCTGGCCCCCTCGTTCCGGTGTACGATGTCGTCCCCATTGACAACCAGCCAAAGCCGAAGGACCCAGACAACGCAATGTTGCAATTCTCCGGCCTCAAAACTCACAACAAGGAGCGCATCCGCCGAGAGTCCTCCCCCGCAACCACAGATGATGAGGAGCATCGGTAACTCGCAATTGACTCTCATGAATCTAACCCCCACACCATCCTCGACAATCTTTTGGAGGAGGAGGAGGCCGACGAATAGATGGCTTTGACCACCGACTAGTCTAGGAAGTACTAAACAATAATGTCGCTAGTCGAATACATATATGTACAATGACACATTGCATATTTTGAAAATGTCATATACGACATTTCAAGTCACTAATTATATGTTAAACGACGCATTTCCCCACTAAAACATAGTTTCTATTAAGTTAACATGTTGATACATGTGTTTGGTTAGATTAACTTAAGCTTAACTTGAAGGAAATATGCCCTAGAGGCAATAATAAAGTTATTATTTATTTCCTTATAATCATGATAAATGTTTATTATTCATGCTAGAATTGTATTTTCCGGAAACATAATACATGTGTGAATACATAGACAAACAGAGTGTCACTAGTATGCCTCTACTTGACTAGCTCGTTAATCAAAGATGGTTATGTTTCCTAACCATGAACAATGAGTTGTTATTTGATTAACGAGGTCACATCATTAGTAGAATGATCTGATTGACATGACCCATTCCATTAGCTTAGCACCTGATCGTTTAGTATGTTGCTATTGCTTTCTTCATGACTTATACATGTTCCTATGACTATGAGATTATGCAACTCCCGTTTACCGGAGGAACACTTTGGGTACTACCAAACGTCACAACGTAAACGGGTGATTATAAAGGAGTACTACAGGTGTTTCCAATGGTCGATGTTGGGTTGGCGTATTTCGAGATTAGGATTTGTCACTCCGATTGTTGGAGAGGTATCTCTGGGCCCTCTCGGTAATACACATCACATAAGCCTTGCAAGCATTACAACTAATATGTTAGTTGTGAGATGATGTATTACGGAACGAGTAAAGAGACTTACCGGTAACGAGATTGAACTAGGTATTGGATACCGACGATCGAATCTCGGGCAAGTAACATACCGATGACAAAGGGAACAACGTATGTTGTTATGCGGTCTGACCGATAAAGATCTTCGTAGAATATGTAGGAGCCAATATGGGCATCCAGGTCCCGCTATTGGTTATTGACCAGAGACATGTCTCGGTCATGTCTACATTGTTCTCGAACCCGTAGGGTCCGCACGCTTAAGGTTACGATGACAGTTATATTATGAGTTTATGAATTTTGATGTACCGAAGGTTGTTCGGAGTCCCGGATGTGATCACGGACATGACGAGGAGTCTCGAAATGGTCGAGACATAAAGATTGATATATTGGAAGCCTATGTTTGGACATCGGAAGTGTTCCGGGTGAAATCGGGATTTTACCGGGTTACCGGGAGGTTACCGGAACCCCCCGGGAACCACATGGGCCTTCATGGGCCTTAGTGGAAAGGAGAAAGGGGCAGCCCAAGGGGGCTGCGCGCCTCCCCCCTTCTCCTAGTCCTATTAGGACTAGGAGAGGTGGCCGGCCACCCCTCTCCCTCTTTCCCCCTTGGGAATCCTAGTTGGAATAGGATTGGAGGGGAGTCCTACTCCCGGTAGGAGTAGGACTCCTCCTGCGCCTCCTCCTCCTGGCCGGCGCACCCTCCCCCCTTGGCTCCTTTATATACTGTGGCAGGGGCACCTCTAAACACACAAGTTGACACAAGTTGATCCACGTGATCGATTCCTTAGCCGTGTGCGGTGCCCCCTGCCACCATATTCCTCGATAATACTGTAGCAAAGTTTAGGCGAAGCCCTGCTGCTGTAGTTCATCAAGATCGTCACCACGCCGTCGTGCTGACGAAACTCTTCCCCGACACTTTGCTGGATCGGAGTCTGGGGATCGTCATCGAGCTGAACGTGTGCTCGAACTCGGAGGTGCCGTAGTTTCGGTGCTTGATCGGTAGGATCGTGAAGACGTACGACTACTTCCTCTACGTCGTGTCATCGCTTCCGCAGTCGGTCTGCGTTGGGTACGTAGACAACACTCTCCTCTCGTTGCTATGCATCACATGATCCTGTGTGCGCGTAGGAAAATTTTTGAAATTACTACGAAACCCAACAGTGGCATCCGAGCCTAGGTTAATGATGTTGATGTTATATGCACGAGTAGAACACAAGTGAGTTGTGGACGATACAAGTCATACTGCCTACCAGCATGTCATATTTTGGTTCAGCGGTATTGTTGGACGAGACGACCCGGACCAACCTTACGCGTACGCTTACGCGAGACCGGTTCCCTCGACGTGCTTTGCACAGAGATGGCTTGCGGGCGACTGCCTCTCCAACTTTAGTTGAACCAAGTATGGCTACGCCCGGTCCTTGCGAAGGTTAAAACGGAGTCTATTTGACAAACTATCGTTGTGGTTTTGATGCGTAGGTGAGATTGGTTCTTACTTAAGCCCGTAGCAGCCACGTAAAACATGCAACAACAAAGTAGAGGACGTCTAACTTGTTTTTGCAGGGCATTTTGTGATGTGATATGGTCAAGGCATGATGCTGAATTTTATTGTATGAGATGATCATGTTTTGTAACCAAGTTATCGGCAACTGGCAGGAGCCATATGGTTGTCGCTTTATTGTATGCAATGCAATCGCGATGTAATGCTTTACTTTATTACTAAACGGTAGTGATAGTCGTGGAAGCATAAGATTGGCGAGACGACAACGATGCTACGATGGAGATCAAGGTGTCGCGCCGGTGACGATGGTGATCATGACGGTGCTTCGGAGATGGAGATCACAAGCACAAGATAATGATGGCCATATCATATCACTTATATTGATTGCATGCGATGTTTATCTTTTTATGCATCTTATCTTGCTTTGATTGACGGTAGCATTATAAGATGATCTCTCACTAAATTATCAAGAAGTGTTCTCCCTGAGTATGCACCGTTGCAAAAGTTCTTCGTGCTGAGACACCACGTGATGATCGGGTGTGATAGGCTCTACGTTCAAATACAACGGGTGCAAAACAGTTGCGCACGCAGAATACTCAGGTTAAACTTGACGAGCCTAGCATATGCAGATATGGCCTCGGAACACGGAGACCGAAAGGTCGAGCGTGAATCATATAGTAGATATGATCAACATAATGATGTTCACCGATGAAACTACTCCATCTCACGTGATGATCGGACATGGTTTAGTTGATTTGGATCACGTGATCACTTAGAGGATTAGAGGGATGTCTATCTAAGTGGGAGTTCTTTAATAATATGATTAATTGAACTTAAAATTTATCATGAACTTAGTCCCTGATAGTATCTTGCTTGTTTATGTTGATTGTAGATAGATTGCTCGTGCTGTTGTTCCGTTAAATTTTAATGCGTTCCTTGAGAAAGCAAAGTTGAAAGATGATGGTAGCAATTACACGGACTGGGTCCGTAACTTGAGGATTATCCTCATTGCTGCACAGAAGAATTACGTCCTGGAAGCACCGGGTGCCAGGCCTGCTGCTGGAGCAACGCCAGATGTTATGAACGTCTGGCAGAGCAAAGCTGATGACTACTCGATAGTTCAGTGTGCCATGCTTTACGGCTTAGAATCGGGACTTCAACGACGTTTTGAACGTCATGGAGCATATGAGATGTTCCAGGAGTTGAAGTTAATATTTCAAGCAAATGCCCGGATTGAGAGATATGAAGTCTCCAATAAGTTCTATAGCTGCAAGATGGAAGAGAACAGTTCTGTCAGTGAGCATATACTCAAAATGTCTGGGTATAATAATCACTTGATTCAATTGGGAGTTAATCTTCCGGATGATTGCGTCATTGACAGAATTCTCCAATCACTGCCACCAAGCTACAAGAGCTTCGTGATGAACTATAATATGCAAGGGATGAACAAGACTATTCCCGAGCTCTTCGCAATGCTGAAAGCTGCGGAGGTAGAAATCAAGAAGGGGCATCAAGTGTTGATGGTTAACAAGACCACTAGTTTCAAGAAAAAGGGCAAAGGGAAGAAAAAGGGGAACTTCAAAAAGAACGGCAAGCAAGTTGCTGCTCAAGAGAAGAAACCCAAGTCTAAACCTAAGCCTGAAACTGAGTGCTTCTACTGCAAGCAGACTGGTCACTGGAAGCGGAACTGCCCCAAGTATTTGGCGGATAAGAAGGATGGCAAGGTAAACAAAGGTATATGTGATATACATGTTGTTGATGTGTACCTTACCAATGCTCGCAGTAGCACCTGGGTATTTGATACTGGTTCTGTTGCTAATATTTGCAACTCGAAACAGGGACTACAGAATAAGCGGGCACTGGCAAAGGACGAGGTGACGATGCGCGTGGGAAACGGTTCCAAAGTCGATGTGATCGCGGTCGGCACGCTACCTCTACATCTACCTTCGGGATTAGTATTAGACCTAAATAATTGTTATTTGGTGCCAGCGTTGAGCATGAACATTATATCTGGATCTTGTTTAATGCGAGACGGTTATTCATTTAAATCAGAGAATAATGGTTGTTCTATTTATATGAGTAATATCTTTTATGGTTATGCACCCTTGAAGAGTGGTCTATTCTTACTAAATCTCGATAGTAGTAATACACATATTCATAATGTTGAAACCAAAAGATGCAGAGTTGATAATGAAAGTGCAACTTATTTGTGGCACTGTCGTTTAGGTCATATCGGTGTAAAACGCATGAAGAAACTCCATACTAATGGACTTTCGGAACCACTTGATTATGAATCACTTGGTACTTGCGAACCGTGCCTCATGGGCAAGATGACTAAAACACCGTTCTCCGGTATTATGGAGAGAGCAACAGATTTGTTGGAAATCATACATACCGATGTATGTGGCCCGATGAATATTGAGGCTCGTGGCGGATATCGTTATTTTCTCACCTTCACAGATGATTTGAGCAGATATGGATATATCTACTTAATGAAGCATAAGTCTGAAACATTTGAAAAGTTCAAAGAATTTCAGAGTGAAGTTGAAAATCATCGTAACAAGAAAATAAAGTTTCTACGATCTGATTGTGGAGGAGAATATTTGAGTTACGAGTTTGGTGTACATTTGAAAAATTGTGGAATAGTTTCGCAACTCACGCCACCCGGAACACCACAGCGTAATGGTGTGTCCGAACGTCGTAATCGTACTTTACTAGATATGGTGCGATCTATGATGTCTCTTACTGATTTACCGCTATCATTTTGGGGATATGCTTTAGAGACGGCCGCATTCACGTTAAATAGGGCACCATCAAAATCCGTTGAGACGACGCCTTATGAACTGTGGTTTGGCAAGAAACCAAAGTTGTCGTTTCTTAAAGTTTGGGGCTGCGATGCTTATGTGAAAAAGCTTCAACCTGATAAGCTCGAACCCAAATCGGAGAAATGTGTATTCATAGGATACCCAAAGGAAACTGTTGGGTACACCTTCTATCACAGATCCGAAGGCAAAACATTCGTTGCTAAGAATGGATCATTTCTAGAGAAGGAGTTTCTCTCGAAAGAAGTGAGTGGGAGGAAAGTAGAACTTAACGAGGTAACTGTACCTGCTCCCTTACTGGAAAGTAGTTCATCACAGAAAACTGTTTCAGTGACACCTACACCAGTTAGTGAGGAAGCCAATGATAATGATCATGAAACTTCAGATCAAGATACTACTGAACTTCGTAGATCAACCAGAATAAGATCCGCACCAGAGTGGTACGGTAATCCTGTTCTGGAGGTCATGCTACTAGATCATGATGAACCTACGAACTATGAAGAAGTGATGGTGAGCCCAGATTCCGCAAAGTGGCTAGAAGCCATGAAATCTGAGATGAGATCCATGTATGAGAACAAAGTATGGACTTTGGTTGACTTGCCCGATGATCGGCAAGCGATTGAGAATAAATGGATCTTTAAAAAGAAGACTGACGCTGATGGTAATGTTACTGTCTACAAAGCTCGACTTGTCGCAAAAGGTTTTCGGCAAGTTCAAGGAATTGACTACGATGAGACCTTCTCACCCGTAGCGATGCTTAAGTCCGTCCGAATCATGTTAGCAATTGCCGCATTTTATGATTATGAAATTTGGCAAATGGATGTCAAAACTGCATTCCTGAATGGATTCCTGGAAGGAGAGTTGTATATGATGCAACCAGAAGGTTTTGTCGATCCAAAGGGAGCTAACAAAGTGTGCAAGCTCCAGCGATCCATTTATGGACTGGTGCAAGCCTCTCGGAGTTGGAATAAATGTTTTGATAGTGTGATCAAAGCATTTGGTTTTATACAGACTTTTGGAGAAGCCTGTATTTACAAGAAAGTGAGTGGGAGCTCTGTAGCATTTCTGATATTATATGTGGATGACATATTACTGATTGGAAATGATATAGAATTTCTGGATAGCATAAAGGGATACTTGAATAAAAGTTTTTCAATGAAAGACCTCGGTGAAGCTGCTTACATATTAGGCATTAAGATCTATAGAGACAGATCAAGACGCTTAATTGGACTTTCACAAAGCACATACCTTGACAAAATTTTGAAGAAATTCAAAATGGATCAAGCAAAGAAAGGGTTCTTGCCTGTGTTGCAAGGTGTGAAATTGAGTAAGACTCAATGCCCGACCACTGCAGAAGATAGAGAGAATATGAAAGATGTTCCCTATGCATCAGCCATAGGCTCTATCATGTATGCAATGCTGTGTACCAGACCTGATGTGTGCCTTGCTATAAGTTTAGCAGGGAGGTACCAAAGTAATCCAGGAATGGATCACTGGACAGCGGTTAAGAACATCCTGAAATACCTGAAAAGGACTAAGGATATGTCTCTCGTATATGGAAGTGACAAAGAGCTCATCGTAAAAGGTTACGTTGATGCAAGCTTTGACACTGATCCGGACGATTCTAAATCGCAAACCGGATACGTGTTTACATTAAACGGTAGAGCTGTCAGTTGGTGCAGTTCTAAACAAAGCGTCGTAGCGGGATCTACATGTGAAGCGGAATACATAGCTGCTTCGGAAGCAGCAAATGAAGGAGTCTGGATGAAGGAGTTCATATCCGATCTAGGTGTCATACCTAGTGCATCGGGTCCAATGAAAATCTTTTGTGACAATACTGGTGCAATTGCCTTGGCAAAGGAATCCAGATTTCACAAAAGGACCAAACACATCAAGAGACGCTTCAACTCCATCCGGGATCTAGTCCAGGTGGGAGACATAGAGATTTGCAAGATACATACGGATCTGAATATTGCAGACCCGTTGACTAAGACTCTTCCACGAGCAAAACATGATCAGCACCAAAGCTCCATGGGTGTTAGATTCATTACAGTGTAATCTAGATTATTGACTCTAGTGCAAGTGGGAGACTGAAGGAAATATGCCCTAGAGGCAATAATAAAGTTATTATTTATTTCCTTATAATCATGATAAATGTTTATTATTCATGCTAGAATTGTATTTTCCGGAAACATAATACATGTGTGAATACATAGACAAACAGAGTGTCACTAGTATGCCTCTACTTGACTAGCTCGTTAATCAAAGATGGCTATGTTTCCTAACCATGAACAATGAGTTGTTATTTGATTAACGAGGTCACATCATTAGTAGAATGATCTGATTGACATGACCCATTCCATTAGCTTAGCACCTGATCGTTTAGTATGTTGCTATTGCTTTCTTCATGACTTATACATGTTCCTACGACTATGAGATTATGCAACTCCCGTTTACCGGAGGAACACTTTGGGTACTACCAAACGTCACAACGTAAATGGGTGATTATAAAGGAGTACTACAGGTGTCTCCAATGGTCGATGTTGGGTTGGCGTATTTCGAGATTAGGATTTGTCACTCCGATTGTCGGAGAGGTATCTCTGGGCCCTCTCGGTAATACACATCACATAAGCCTTGCAAGCATTACAACTAATATGTTAGTTGTGAGATGATGTATTACGGAACGAGTAAAGAGACTTACCGGTAACGAGATTGAACTAGGTATTGGATACCGACGATCGAATCTCGGGCAAGTAACATACCGATGACAAAGGGAACAACGTATGTTGTTATGCGGTCTGACCGATAAAGATCTTCGTAGAATATGTAGGAGCCAATATGGGCATCCAGGTCCCGCTATTGGTTATTGACCAGAGACATGTCTCGGTCATGTCTACATTGTTCTCGAACCCGTAGGGTCCGCACGCTTAAGGTTACGATGACAGTTATATTATGAGTTTATGCATTTTGATGTACCGAAGGCTGTTCGGAGTCCCGGATGTGATCACGGACATGACGAGGAGTCTCGAAATGGTCGAGACATAAAGATTGATATATTGGAAGCCTATGTTTGGACATCGGAAGTGTTCCGGGTGAAATCGGGATTTTACCGGGTTACCGGGAGGTTACCGGAACCCCCCGGGAACCACATGGGCCTTCATGGGCCTTAGTGGAAAGGAGAAAGGGGCAGCCCAAGGGGGCTGCGCGCCTCCCCCCTTCTCCTAGTCCTATTAGGACTAGGAGAGGTGGCCGGCCACCCCTCTCCCTCTTTCCCCCTTGGGAATCCTAGTTGGAATAGGATTGGAGGGGAGTCCTACTCCCGGTAGGAGTAGGACTCCTCCTGCGCCTCCTCCTCCTGGCCGGAGCACCCTCCCCCCTTGGCTCCTTTATATACTGTGGCAGGGGCACCTCTAAACACACAAGTTGACACAAGTTGATCCACGTGATCGATTCCTTAGCCGTGTGCGGTGCCCCCTGCCACCATATTCCTCGATAATACTGTAGCAAAGTTTAGGCGAAGCCCTGCTGCTGTAGTTCATCAAGATCGTCACCACGCCGTCGTGCTGACGAAACTCTTCCCCGACACTTTGCTGGATCGGAGTCCGGGGATCGTCATCGAGCTGAACGTGTGCTCGAACTCGGAGGTGCCGTAGTTTCGGTGCTTGATCGGTTGGATCGTGAAGACGTACGACTACTTCCTCTACGTCGTGTCATCGCTTCCGCAGTCGGTCTGCGTTGGGTACGTAGACAACACTCTCCTCTCGTTGCTATGCATCACATGATCCTGTGTGCGCGTAGGAAAATTTTTGAAATTACTACGAAACCCAACATAACTTGCCCCTACAAAATTGAAGGAAAAAACAAGAACAATTAAAAGTTGCATATTTTGGCAATTTTGTGTTTCCACATAGGCCGGTGGCCTACAAATGGGGATGGCGATCCATTTATACGATGGCTCTGCTAGAGTTGCTATTAATTGGTGTAGCCATGTCGCACTTTTTAATGTTGGATGGGACAAAATTACATTAGCGCTCAGAAAATAAAAAATGATAATTGACGCCATGCTAGAGTACTTGCTCGTACTCCTTCAATCACATGCATCTTGCACATTCTCTTGCTCGGTGGAAAGTTAAGAGATAATGAAAGAATATTTTTTTCATCAGAAGAAATTGGAAAGAAATATCTCCAAGCACATGCAACCAAGCCTCGGGCGCATGCCACACAACTTTCCTCCTCTCCCTTTCCCCTCTCACACACACTCTTTTGCATGTGTCCTCGCTCCCCAATCCCCACAACGTCATTGCTCTCGACCTCCCTCCCCTTTCCATCACCACTCTACTCCATACAGTATTGAACGCCCCCCCCCCCCGTTCACCAACTGTACCTTGCTCCTTGTTGTGTGGGATGTGGGTGGTATGTGATGGGTTGTTGATTTTAAGTTCGATTCCAGTGGACCCCGATGGCGATGGTGGCTTACAAGGTGGTGGTGCGATGACTCCCCGAGCCTATAATGCAATGGCCTCCTAGCCAGGGCACTCGTGCAGTGGCACATCAACTCATCATCTCCAAGTCAGTTGCGATCTTCTCCTCTTCCTCTCCAATGGTGCATCCTCTATCATTTTTTCCTAGTCACCAGTAGCCATAGTCAAAGATGAATTAGAAGATGGTGACGACACTCCTTGCACCATGCATTACCCATTACAAAGCTCATTGTCAATGGAAGTGCTTCTGGTAAAAAAAAACTTCCTCTTGTTATTTTCTATTTGTTGCCTAGTTCATATACTCTACTTTCTTTTCTTATTACGGTTTTTGTTCAGGTTTCATCTTAGGTTTTCTCTCCCATCTTTACCTCTTTATTTTTCAAATTTTTGGCCTACAATGACACTGGTGTTACTAAGTTTTTCTTTATCATTTGTCCTAATTTTGTCTATGTAGATGGCTGCAACCTTGCACTTAGGGTGGCAAAAGATGGGTCTATCCTTGTCATTAGTGATTATATATGGTCACTTTTAAAGATTTTTTATTCCATTTTTATGGAGCAAGGGAAACATCTCTCTCTCTCACACCCACACACCCACACACACATGCAATCTCTACATTTGCTAACTGTCACATAGTGGCCTACTGATAACCCACAAGTATAGGAGGTCGCAACAGTTTTCGAGGATAGAGTATTCAACCCAAATTTATTGATTCGACACAAGGGGAGCCAAAGAATATTCTCAAGTATTAGCAGCTGAGTTGTCAATTCAACCACACCCGTAAAACTTAATATCCGCAGCAAAGTAATATGATAGTAGCGGTAACGGTAGCAAAAGTAATAGTTTTGGTTTTGTACTGATTGTAACAGTAGCAACGGAAAAGTAAATAAGCGAAGATCAATATATGAAAAGCTCGTAGGCAATGGATCAGTGATGGATAATTATGTCGGATGCGATTCCTCATGCAATAGTTATAACATAGGGTGACACAGAACTAGCTCCAGTTCATCATTGTAATGTAGGCATGTATTCCGAATATAGTCATACGTGCCTTGGAAAAGAACTTGCATGGATCTTTTGTCCTATCCTCCCGTGGCAGCGGGGTCCTATTAGAAACTAAGGGACATTAAAACCTACTTTTAATAGAGTAATGGACCAAAACATTAACACTTAGTGAATACATGAACTCCTCAAACTACGGTCATCACCGGTAAGTATCCCGACTATTGTCACTTCGGGGTTAACGGATCATAACACATAATATGTGACTATAGACTTGCAAGATAGGATCAAGAACTCACATATATTCATGAAAACATAATAGGTTCAGATCTGAAATCATGGCACTCGGGCCCTAGTGACAAGCATTAAGCATAGCAGAGTCATAGCAACATCAAGCTCAGAACAAAGTGGATACTAGGGATCAAACCCTAACAAAACTAACTCGATTACATGATAAATCTCATCCAACCCATCACCGTCCACCAAGCCTATGATGGAATTACTCACGCACGGCGGTGAGCATCATGAAATTGGTGATGGAGGAAGATTGATGATGAGGATGGCGACGGATTCCCCTCTCCGGAGCCCAGAAGGGACTCCAGATGCCCTCCCAAGAGAGATTAGGGCTTAGCGACGGCTCCGTATCGTAAAACGCGACGAATCCTTCTCTCTGATTTTTTCTCCCCGAACGTGAATATATAGAGTCGGAGTTGAGGTTGGTGGAGCACCAGGGGGCTCACGAGGCAGGGGGCGCGCCCAGGGGGGTAGGCGCACCCCCCACCCTCGTGGACAGGGTGTGGTCCCCCTGGCCTTGATTCTTTCGCCAATATTTTTTTATATATTCCAAAAATATTCTCCGTTAATTTTCAGGTCATTCCGAGAGCTTTTATTTCTGCACAAAAATAACACCATGGCAATTCTGCTGAAAATAGCGTCACTCCGGGTTAGTTCCATTCAAATCATGCAAGTTAGAGTTCAAAACAAGGGCAAAAGTGTTTGGAAAAGTAGATACGATGGAGACGTATCAACACCCCGAAGCTTAAACCTTTGCTTGTCCGCAAGAAATTCAGTTGACAAACTGAAAGTGATAAAGGAAAACTTTTAAAAACTCTGTTTGCTCTTGTTGTTGTAAATATGTAAATCCAGCATTCAAGTTTTCAGCAAAGATTATGAACTAACCATATTCACAATAACATTTAGGTCTCATGTTTACTCATATCAATAGCATAATCAACTAGCGAGCAATAATAACAAATCTCGGATGACAACACTTTCTCAAAACAATCATAATATGATATAACAAGATGGTATCTTGCTGGCCCTTTCTGAGAACGTAAAACATAAATGCAGAGCACCCATGAAGATCAAGGGATGATTGGAAATTGTAATTCATGGTAAAAGCGATCCAGTCATAATCATACTCAATATAAACTAATAGTAATGCATGCAAATGATAGCGGTGCTCTCCAACTGGTGATTTTTAATAAGAGGATGATGACTCGACATAAAAGTAAATAGATAGGCCCTTCGCAGAGGGAAGCAGGGATTTGTAGAGGTGCCAGAGCTTGATTTTGAATTGGAGATGAATAATATTTTGAGCGATATACTTTCATTGTCAACATAACAACTGAGAGATCTCGATATCTTCCATGTTACACACATTATAGGCGGTTCCCAAGCAGAATGGTAAAGTTTATACTCCCACACCACCAACAAGCATCAATCCATGGCTTGCCCGAAACAATGGGTGCCTCCAACTAACAACAATCCCGGAGGAGTTTTGTTTGCAATTATTTTGATTTGATTTGAGCATGGGACTGGGCATCCCGGTGACCAGCCATTTTCTCATGAGTGAGGAGCAGAGTCCACTCCTCTTGAGAATAACCCGCCTAACATGGAAGATACAGACAGCCCTAGTTGATACATGAGCTATTCGAGCATACAAAATAGAATTTCATTTGAAGGTTTAGAGTTTGGCACATACAAATTTACTTGGAATGGCATGTAGATACCGCATATAGGAAGGCATGCTGGACTCATATGGAATAACTTTTGAGGTTTATGGAGTTGGATGCACAAGAAGCATTCCCACTTAGTACAAGTGAAGGCTAGAAAGAGACTGGGAAGCGACCAGCTAGAGAGCGACAACAGTCATGAACATGCATTAAAATTAATCAACACTGAATGCAAGCATGAGTAGGATATAATTCACCATGAACATAAATATCGTGGAGGCTATGTTGATTTTGTTTCAACTACATGCGTGAACATGTGCCAAGTCAAGCCACTCGAATCGTTCGGAGGAGGATACCACCCTATTATACCACATCACAATCATTTTAATAGCATGTTGGCATGCAAGGTAAACCATTATAAACTCCTAGCTAATTAAGCATGGTGTGAGCAACTATAATCTCTAATTGTCATTGCAAACATGTTTCATTCATAATAGGCTGAATTAGGAACGATGAACTAATCATATTTACAAAAACAAGAGAGGCCGAGTTCATACCAGCTTCTCTCATCTCTATCAGCCCATCATATACCGTCATTCTTGCCTTTCACTTGCACAACCGAATAGTGTGGATAATAATAATAGTGCACGTGCATTGGGCTAAGCTAGAATCTGCAAGCATTCAATTCAAGGGAGAAGGCAAGGTAATATGGGCTCTTTGTTAGATCAACAATAATGCATATGAGAGCCACTCAACATTTTCATTATGGTCTTCTCCTCTCGACCCCCAAAGAAAAGAAAAGAAACAAAACTATTTACACGGGAAAGCTCCCAACAAGCAAAAGAAGAACGAGAAATTTTTTTGGGTTTTCTTTTTAATTACTACTACAGTCATGGAAAGTAAACTAGATAAAAGCTACAACTATTTTTTGGTTTTTCTTAAGGTTTTTCAAACACACAAGAAGAAAGCTTAAAAAGAAATTAAACTAGCATGGATTATACAATGAAAAAGTATGAGCACCGAAAACTGGCATGAGTGTGTGAACATGAATGTAATGCAGTGAGAGATACGTACTCCCCAAGCTTAGGCTTTTGGCCTAAGTTGGTCTATGCCCACGGATCAAAGCTGCCCTCTCCGGTGTACTGAGGAGGGTCCTCGGGGTGCCACTGGTTGGCGATCTCCTCCGGATCCCACTGATAAGCAGATTGACGGTGAGGATTACGTGGTGGCTCCGGCTCTGGAGCTGATGTCAGGCTCCGGTATGCATGAACGGCCTCCGGCAAAACAAGGTACGTGCCTGAAAATATGTTGAACAAAGAGGGAGCAGGCAAGGTAATAGTCTCAAAGTAATTTTTATCAAATATCAGTCTATAGTTAAGCATCTTCTTCTTATTCTTAACAATAAAATCATGTGCTACCATACTCTTATAATCTAGAAAAATAGGAGGCAACAACTTTTCCTCTTTCTCATAGTGTCTAATAGGTATCTCAAAATATTTAGCAAGACGCGAAGCAAAGATACCTCCAAAGATGGGCCCCTTCGTACGGTTTAGCTTTAACTGCTTAGCAACAATAGCGCCTAAACTAAAAGTGGTATCACGAAACAAAGCATGGCGCAAAATGACAATATAGGAGCACTAAGGTTTCCACAATTCCCGCGACCAATCAAGCATCTACTAGCAAATATTGCAAAGTAACGTTGAACAGGAAAATGTATGCTACTAATTCTTGCATCAGAAACCTTCCTCGTCTCCCCTACAGCGATCATATCAATAAATCCTTCCACATCATTACGATGTGGTTCCTCTATGATGCCCTCAAAGGACAACTTACAAACCCCACAAAAGTCACAAAGTGACATCTCCTTAAACTCTTCATACAAATAAAAATCCACAGAAGGTGGCGACCTCCTAGCATGGAAATGAAAATTTTGCACAAAAGTATTAGTGAGTAGGAGATACTGTTTGGGCTGGTCGTGGAGGAAGTTGGTGAGGTCTGCATTCTCAGCCAAATAATAAAAATCTTCATAAATCCCTGCTTCTCTCAAGAACTCATCACAAGGCCATTCACACGGCCGAACCTCCGCAGTACGAGGGAGATTATACTTGGGCTTCTTATTCTCTTCACTTTGCTTATCCTTCGAGCTTCGGCTCGATGAGCCCCTAAAAAATCTCTTCATCTTTTATTGAAAATTTCTGAATTTTTTAGTAACTTAAAATAAAAGTAAACCAAACTCAACAAGATTGATAGCAACTACTCCTACAAGTGCCTAGAGGCCATAGCATGCACTAAAACTACCTTTGACCACATAAATTTGACATGCAAGCTCAAGAACAGGGTCACCTAAGCAGAATTTTTTTGCAATAAATAAAGCACTAGAACAAAAACTAATTGGACCATTGGAGGAGTCACATACCGAAGAACAAACCCCCAAAGCATTTTTGTGAATGGAGCTTTGAGCAAGGAGATCGAAAATGGTAGCAAGATGAGCTAGAACTCGGGTTTGAGCTGGTGGATGATTTTTTTCTGGTGGAAGACGAAGTGTGTGGGTGCAAGAATAAGTGGAGGGGACCCCCCGTGGAGTCCACGAGGCAGGGGGCGCTCCTAGGGGGTGGGCGCGCCCTCCACCCTCGTGGGCACATGGTGAGGCCCCCTGGTGTGTTCTCAGTGCCAATAATTCTTAAATATTTTAGAAAAAATCATATTAAATTTTCAGGGCATTTGGAGAACTTTTATTTTCGGGGTATTTTTTTATTGCAAGGATAATTCAGAAAATAGACATAAAACACGATTTTTTGCTTTATTTACTCTAAATAACAGAAAGTAAAAGGAGGGTACAGAGAGTTGTGCTTTCTAACTTCATCCATCTCATGCTCATCAAAATGAATCCACTAACAAGGTTGATCAAGTCTTGTTAACAAACTCATTCTGATTCGCATGAAACTGGAGAAATTTCGAATAACACTAGGTTACCTCAACGGGGATATGCACGTCCCCAACAATAAGAGTATCATATTTCTTCTTGACAATAGGAAGAGGAAATTCAAAACCTCCAATAGTAATTGTTGGAATTTTTCCAATAGAATTGATACTGTGGACTTGAGGTTGTTTCCTCGGAAAGTGTACCATATGCTCATTACCATTAACATGAAAAGTGACATTGCCTTTGTTGCAATCAATAACAACCCCTGCAATATTCAATGAGGATCTTCCAAGGATAATGGACATGCTATCATCCTCGGGAATATCAAGAATAACAAAGTCCTTTAAAATAGTAACGTTTGCAACCACAACAGGCACAACCTCACAAATACCGACAGGTATGGCAGTTGATTTATCAGCCATTTGCAAAGATATTTCAGTAGGTGTCAACTTATTCAAATCAAGTCTACGATATAAAGAGAGAGGCATAACACTAACACTGGCTCCAAGATCACATAAAGCAGTTTTAACATAGTTTCTTTTAGTGGAGCATGGTATAGTTGGTACTCCTGAATCTCCAAGTTTCTTTGGTATTCCACCCTTAAAAGTATAATTATCAAGCACGGTGGAAATTTCAGCTTCCGGTATCTTTATTATATTAGTAACAATATCCTTCATGTACTTAGCATAAGGATTCATTTTAAGCATATCAGTCAAACGCATAAGCAAAAAGATAGGTCTAATCATTTCAGCAAAGTGCTCAAAATCCTCATCATCCTTTTTCTTGGATGGTTTAGGAGGAAAAGGCATGGGTTTCTGAACCCATGGTTCTCTTTCTTTATCGTGCTTCCTAGCAACAAAGTCTCTCTTATCATAACGTTGATTCTTTGATTGTGGGTTATCAAGATCAATAGCAGGTTCAATCTCTACATCATTATCATTGCTAGGTTGAGCATCAACATGAACATCATCATTAACATTATCACTAGGTTCATGTTCATCACCAGATTGTGTTTCAGCATCACAAATAGAAATATCATTGGTATTCTCAGGTGTGTCAATAACAGGTTCACTAGAAGCATGCAAAGTCATATCATTTTTCTTGTTCTTTCTTTTAGAAGGACTAGGTGCATCAACATTAGTTCTCCGAGAATCTTGCTCAATTCTATTAGGGCGGCCCTCAGGATACAAAGGTTCCTGAGTCATTTTACCCCCTCTAGTCATAACTCTAACAACATTATCATTTTTCTTGTTATTTAATTCATTGAGCAAATCATTTTGAGCCTTAAGTACTTGTTCTACTTGAGTGGTAAGCATAGAAGCATGTTTACTAATAAGTTTAAGTTCACCTTTAACTCTAGACATATAATCACTCAAGTGTTCAACATATAAGCATTACGTTTCAGTTGTCTACCAACATAATCATTGAAGTTTTCATGTTTAACAATAAAGTCATCAAACTCATCCAAGCATTGGCTAGCAATTTTAGTAGAGGGGATTTCACATTTATCAAATCTATAGAGAGAATTTACCTTTAGTACCTGTGTCGGGTTATCAAGACCATGTATTTCTTCAACAGGTGGTAAATTCTTAACATCTTCAGCTTTAATACCTTTTTCTTTCATAGATTTCTTTGCCTCTTGCATATCTTCAGGACTGAGAAATAGAATACCCCTTTTCTTTGGAGTTGGCTTTGGAGTTGGTTCAGGAAGTGTCCAATCATTTTCATTACTCAACATATTATTCAATAGCAATTCAGCTTGATCAATAGTTCTTTCCCTGAAAACACAACCAGCACAACTATCCAGGTGGTCTCTGGAAGCATCGGTTAGTCCATTATAAAAGATATCAAGTATTTCATTTTTCTTGAGAGGATGATTAGGCAAAGCATTAAGCAATTGGAGAAGCCTCCCCAAGCTTGTGGGAGACTCTGTTCTTCAATTTGCACAAAATTATATATTTCCCTTAGAGCAGCTTGTTTCTTATGAGCGGGGAAATATTTAGCAGAGAAGTAATAAATCATATCCCGGGGACTACGCGCACAACCAGGATCAAGAGAATTAAACCATGTTTTAGCATCACCCTTTAATGAGAACGGAAACAACTTAAGGATAAATTAATAGCGAGTTTTCTCATCATTAGTGAACAGGGTGGCTATATCATTTAATTTAGAAAGATGTGCCACAACAGTTTCAGATTCATAGCCATAAAAAGAATCAGATTCTACCAAAGTAATTAACTCAGGGTCGACAGAGAAATCATAATCCTTATCAGAAATAAAGATAGGTGAAGTAGCAAAAGCAGGGTCATATTTCATTCTAGCATTCAAAGACTTTTCTTTAAGCTTAGCTAATAATTTCTTAAGATCATATCTATCATTGCAAGCTAAGAAGTCTCTAGCAGTTTCTTTATCCATAACATAACCCTCAGGAACAACAGGCAATTCATATCTAGGGGGAGAATCTTCATCATCACTTTCATCAATATTATCAGTTTCAATAATCTCATTCTCTCTAGCCCTAGAAAGTTGTTCATCAAGAAATTCACCTAGTGGCACAGTATTATCAAGCATAGAAGTAGTTTCATCATAAGTATCATGAAAAGCAGAAGTGGCATCATCAATAACATGCATCATATATCAGAATGAATAGCAGGTGCAGGTGTCGCAAGTTTACTCAAAACAGAAGGTGAATCAAGTGCAGAGCTAAATGGCAGTTCCTTACCTCCCCTCGTAGTTAAGGGAAAAATCTTGGTTCTTTTATCTTTCAAGTTCTTCATAGTGATCAGCAGATATAAATTCCAAGTGACTCAAAGAATAGAGCTATGCTCCCCGGCAACGGGGCCAGAAAATAGTCTTGATAACCCACAAGTATAGGGGATCGCAATAGTTTTCGAGGGTAGAGTATTCAACCCAAATTTATTGATTCGACACAAGGGGAGCCAAAGAATATTCTCAAGTATTAGCAACTGAGTTGTCAATTCAACCACACCTGGAAAACTTAATATATGTAGCAAAGTATTTAGTAGCAAAGTAATATGATAGTAGCGGTAACGGTAGAAAAAGCAATACTTTTGGGTTTTGTAGTGATTGTAACAGTAGCAACGGAAAAGTAAATAAGCGAAGAACAATATATGGAAAAAATCGTAGGCATTGGATCGGTGATGGAGAATTATGCCAGATGCGATCGATCATGTAACAATCATAACCTAGGGTGACACAGAACTAGATCCAATTCATCAATGTAATGTAGGCATGTATTCTGAATATAGTCATACATGCTTATGGAAAAGAACTTGCATGACATCTTTTGTCCTACCCTCCTCTGGTAGCGGGGTCCTATTGGATACTAAGGGATATTAAGGCCTCCTTTTAATAGAGTACCAGACCAAAGCATTAACACATAGTGAATACATGAACTCCTCAAACTACGGTCATCACCGGTAAGTATCCCGATTATTGTCACTTCGGGGTTAACGGATCATCACACATAATAGGTGACTATAGACTTGCAAGATCGGATCAAGAACTCTCATATATTGGTGAAAACATAATAGGTTCATATCTGAAATCATGACACTCAGGCCCTAGTGACAAGCATTAAGCATAGCAAAGTCATAGCAACATCAATCTTAGAACATAGTGGATACTTGGGATCAAACCCTAATAGAACTAACTCGATTACATGATAAATCTCATCCAACCCATCACCGTCCAGCAGGCCTACGATGGAATTACTCACGCGCGACGGTGAGCATCATGAAATTGGTGATGGAGCAAGGTTGATGATGACGATGGCGACGGATTCCCCTCTCTGGAGCCCCGAACGGACTCCAGATCAGCCCTCCCGAGAGAGATTAGGGCTTGGCGGCGGCTCTGTATCATAAAATGAGATGAATCCTTCTCTCTGATTTTTTTCTCCTCGAACGTGAATATATAGAGTTGGAGTTGAGGTCGGTGGAGCACCAGGGGGCCCACGAGGCAGGGGGCACGCCCCCACCCTCGTGGACAGGGTGTGGGCCCCTTGGCCTTGATTCTTTCGCCAGTATTTTTTATATATTCCAAAAATATTCTCAGTTGATTTTCAGGTCATTCCGAGAACTTTTATTTCTGCACAAAAATAACACCATGGCAATTCTACTGAAAACAGCGTTAGTCCGGGTTAGTTCCATTCAAATCATGCAAGTTAGAGTCCAAAACAAGGGAAAAAGTGTTTGGAAAAGTAGATACGATGGAGACGTATCACCTACAAAAAGAGCATCCATTGGTTCTTTAGACTTTAATATGTTGTCTAGCACTTTGTGTAATGAGTGAAATCCTTAGAGCTATCTGAATAATATAAGAACATTTGAAGATGGTCAATGTGTCATTTCACTTTCCATTATAGCTTCACATACATGTCACTATAGCTTTGCATACATGTCACTTGGCTGTTAGTTTGTTTGGTTGTTAGAGCCAAAATTAGTAATATAATGCATGTATATGAGCCTCTTCATACTTTGTTCTTCTTGTGTTTGGGCTTGTGAGTTCCAAATATGCTATCATCACTCCTAGACCATTATTTTTTGCATGTCAATCTGGATAAAAAATCCTTAGAGAATAACTACATCAAGGAAGGAGCATTGTGAATAGATTTTCATTCTTTCAGAACACACATCTATGGGTCATCATAATCTCCTTCTTACTCTTAGAAGCTTAGACCCCTTGCATCAGTCAATAGATCCAATGCCGACGTAAGTAATTTCTCTTTTATATATAGCCATATTGAAATCCATTTTCCCACAAGTATATGTTGTATGTCCTGCTAACTTCACGTTTTGTACAATATGCCTTAATTTTCTTTCATTTTTTTGACCTCGAAAAAGTAGGAGAGGCTCCTACTATAAAATTTTATTAAATAAGATAATCAATGTTGTACATATTACATGGGAATATATGTCATTTTTGGGTATGTTGCAAAGGGGAGAATCAATAACAAAGTTCACAGGAAACTGTGAGTTCCGCGGGATAGAAGCTACAAACTCGGAGATAAAATTATGTGTGCCTCCTTGGCCCTATAGGTAAGTAGAGCTAGATCTACTTTTAGCCTTGTAATCTAAGTGACAATGCTTGGTCAAACCCCTCTAAAGTGTCTATTATTTCTTTCTTTCTAAAGACTCCATGCAACAACCAATAATTTTTTTCATGAACGTAGGTCTCCCGCTAGTAGATTTTGCTTCGGTTATATTTTGAAACCTGATGTCCTATAGGTGCCAAGAGATACCTTGTCGATTCCAACAAAATTGGCAAAACTGGCAGGTGAATATCATGTGATCAATTTTATTTTCAATGGGAAAATCACAATGCAAACAATGAACTTCCTTGCCAATGTTATAGTTCTGCCTCTTAATCATGTTATGAGTGTTCAACCTATCCAAGAGAAGTAACCGGCCAAAGACTTTGATTTTCATCACAAACTTTGATTTCCATATCCATTTGTTGGCATGATGATCTTGTATATTTCCAAAGTAAAAGGTATAATATTGACTGGAATTAAGCTCCACTGTACCCCAAATATATCGCCAAGTCATGCCTAGTATCGTGAGGTGTAGCATGGGTAGTCATGGCTTGAAGGTCACACACCTCCTCATGGGCTTGTGTTGATAGTGGTGGTTCAAACGCTCCACCCAAAATTGTGATGCCCAAGAAACCCTTAACAGAGATATCCTCTCATTTTGTATACAAGAAAGCGCGAGGCTGGGACTTAGAAAGAATGTTATGAAGCCAAAGACCTTTCCAAAAAAGAGTCGTGAAGCCGCACTGAACATCCAACTTTGAGATTCCTCGGAAGTTAGGGAAAAGTTCATGATATCGCACCACCAAAAGGAGCCACGAGGATTGACTACATGTGGAACCATGGATGTGTAGCATATGGACTAAATAAGCTTAACCCAAGGGGGATCCATTCTATTGTAAGACTTGCATAAATATTTCATGAGAAGAGCATCGCTTTGCACATAGAGATTCATAACCCCAAGTCGTACTCAGTCTTTGTGTCAACCTACCATATCTCAAGGCACTAGTGAGGTACATTTTTCCCCTTTGTAGGGTTTTGTTTTCCATAGACATTTTCTTCTTGTTTTATTCAAAAGCTCAATAATTTTCGAAGGAAACCTAATAGCGCAAGGCATAAATCGTCAAGGGAGTGATAACTGAATTGAAAACGGAAATTATTCCTCCATAAGATATCATGGACAAGGTAGATGAAAGTAGATGCTTAACCTGACAAATGAGGGCATAAGGTCCTAGACGGTTGAATGTATAGCGCCTAGTGGAAGTCCTAGGTATTTGAACAACATAGAGCTAGTGGCACACTCCAAAATGGCATCAATAGTGGTACTCAAAGAATCATCCATATTGATAGGAATAAGCGTATATTTGCCAAAGTTGATGTTAAACCCAATGGAGGAGGTGTAATTCGGAAGAATTTCCTTTACCAAGGACGCTAGTTGGGGGGGGGGGCCAAAATTATGTCATCGGCATACTGAATAACTGAATAGTCTTCTTGCCTTTCACAAGGGTAAGGTAAATAGACTTTGTTATGCTTGAAGGCATCATTTATTGCATCATGTAAGAGGTAGTGGTTAGCACAAAAAATCCATGAAGAAAGAGGAACACCTGATGGACAATGGAATTGGCGACCAGGAACACATTTAATAGTATAGATGATTTGCCCAAAGAGAAAATGTAGTGATCAAGTTTCAATACAACCTCTTCTTTAGACGCTTGGCATTGAAAAATATACTCGAATTCCCATGTGAGACAATCATGGATGGAACGACTCTAAGGAATCAATATCTATTGCAATGAATGATTTGCAGAATAATTCTTTGCAGCCTGTTGGCAAGAATTTTCATGATTACCTTTAGACAACAGCCATGCAACATGATTGGTCGGTAATCATTAAGTGTTTGTGACATGGTCTTAGGGATGAGCGAGCCGAAACCATCATTGATACTTTTGAAGTTTAATTTCCCATTCTAGAATTGAGCACACATGTTATAGAAATCGTGATTGATCACCGGTCAACACAACTTTAGGACTGCACCATTAGAACTATCAGGACCAGGTGCACGGTCAACATGCATTTCCTTAATAGCATTGTCAATTTCCACATGAGTGGACGATATTGTAAGTAGATCCAACCCCTCAACCGTTCTTTGACAGAGTGATAATGTACTTATTCTTTTCCAATTAGATCCTCTACAATATTACCATCGGTCTTTCTGAGGGTAGCATGTTGTCTCTGATATTGCGTCGTAGCCATAGCTTGGTGAAACTTTACATTCTCATCACCTAATTGGGCCCATCAGATATTGCACCACTTTAACAAATATTGCTTCTGATAGGAAAGGAGCCATAACAAATGTGTCTTAAGAATTCTTCTGAAGTTGGCTTCAGGAATTGATAGGGTCCTGTTATTCTAAAGTCCATCCAATTTGGTTAGGGCCTTGTTAGAGTTCTCAACTGCCACCGATACGAGAAATTTCTCTACTCTAATTTTTTTTAGCTCATGCCTAAGCATTTTGATTATTTTTTATGGGAAACGTGGCACAATTATTAGATCTAGTTGGCTTGTTCAATGCAGCAAACACCACATCCATAAAATCCGGGTGAGCTATTCCATATGATTAAAAATGATTTTTTTACTTTAAGGTATTGAGGTTTCAATAGTTACCAGGAATGGGATATGGTCAGAGGCAAGCTTGCCCAAAGGTTTAATAGTGGTTTCCGAATAAAAATAGTCCAATGGGTCGAAGCTAATAACCAGTCCAACCCTTCGAAAAGAGGATCTATTTGCATATTGCTCCAAGCGAATGAGCAACCTTCGATGGACAATTCAATGAGGTTTTGTGAGTGGATGAAACCATTGAATATTTTTATGTCAGTGATACTTCCACTCGATTCATGACAATTAGAAGGGGCATGATATAGTTAAATGCACCAATAAGCACTTGATACGTCTCTGTCGTATCTATAATTTTTTTATTTCATTCCATTATTTTATAATTTTCCCTTACTTTTGCAACAATTTATATTATTTTTGGAACTAACATATTGATCTAGTACCCACTGCAAGTTCGTATTTTTTGCATGTTTTTGTATTTTGTAGAAAATCCATGTCAAACAAAGTCCAAATGCGATAAGAAGTTACAGTGATTTTTTATGGATATATGGGATTTTTTGCACAAGAAGCAACGCAAGATGATGCTCGAGGGGGCACAATCTTGGTTGGCGTGCCCTTGCTACTTGTGAGCTGCGTTGAGATTTCCCCGAAGAGGAGAGAATTTCGAAGTATAGTTGATATAAGTATTTCCCTTAGTTAAGAACCAAGGTTATGAACCCAATAGGAGAACCACACAACCCCTTGTGAACAGCACCTACACAGGAAATTACAAATACTTGCACCCAACGCAAACAAGGGGTTCTCAATCTCGGTTAATTGTAGGGAAAACTTTGATTTTGCCACTCTAGCTTTTGCCTATTTTGCTTATGCCACTCTAGAATTTGACATATCACTTTTTCCACTCTTAGTTTTTGACAATACACCACAAATGCCATTCCGTGGCAAAAGCAATAACTTTTCATTTCACTTTTGCCACTCTTAGATTTTGAAAATGTATCACAATTGCCACTCTAAAATTATAGCTTTTGCCATGGAATGGTAACTGTGATATATTGTCAAAAACTAAGAGTGGAAAAAGTGAAATGTCAAATTCTAGAGTGGTATAAGCAAAGTGGTCAAAAGCTAGAGTGGCAAAAACAAAGTTTTCCCTTAATTGTAAGGATCAAATCTCATAGTGATAGATGGATAAACAAAAACAAAATAAAATAAAGATAAATAAATTGCTGCAAGGTATTTTTGAATTTTAATATATGATAAAGATAGACCCGGAGGCCATAGTTTTCACTATACCTGGCCATACCTCGGGCCGGGCCTAGCCAAGCCCGACACAAAAAACCCAGGCCCGGGCCCGGCCCGGCCATCAGCCCTGTTTTCTGGGCCCGAGCCCGACCCGAACATGTAAAATCTCATCGGGCTCCGGACTGGCCCGGGCCGACCTTCAAGAAAGTGCAGAAACAATAGGCCCGGGCCTGGCCCGGCCGGCCATCGGGCTCACAATCTAGGCCTGAGCCCGGCCCGGGAGCAGCGTTGGGCCAGGCCGGGTCAGGCTTTTTCAGGACGGGTCGGGCCGAGCTTCCCATGGCCAGGTATAGTTTTCACTAGAGGCTTCTCTCTTGGGTCTAGCATACAATGGGTAAACAAATTACTGTTGGGAAATCGATAGAAAAGTGCATAGTTATGACAATATCCAAGGTAATGATCATGTCTATAGGCATCACGTCCATGACAAGTAGACCGACTCCTTCCTGCATCTACTACTATTACTCCACACATCGACCGCTATTGAGCATGCATATAGAGTATTAAGTTGATAAAGAACAGAGTAATGCCTTAAGCAAGATGACATGATGTAGACAAAGCAAACTCGATCAATAAGAATAAACCCCATTGTTTATCCTTAATGGCAAAAATACAAATATGTGTCTTATCGCCTTCTGTCACTGGGATATAGATCACCACAAGATTGAACCCGTCACAAAGTACCTCTCGAATTGCAAGAAAAATCAATCTAATTGGCCAAACCAAATCAATAGATCGAAGAGAAATACAAAGCTATAATAATCATGCATAAAAGAGTTCAGACAAGACTCAAATAATATTCATAGATAATCTGATCATAAACCCACAATTCATCGGATCCCAACAAACACACCAGAAAAGAATACTACATCGAATAGTTCTCCAAGAACGTCAAGGAGAACATTGTATTGAAGATCAAAGAGAGATAAGAAGCCAACTAGCTACTAGCTATGGGCCCGTAGGTCTGTGGTAAACTACTCACACACCATCGGAAGGGGAACAAGGTTGATGTATAGGCCCTCTATGGTTGATACCCCTTCGACAGAGTACCGGAAAAGGGCTCCAGATGGGATCTCATAAGAACAGAGGCTTGCGGCGGTAGAAGAAGTATTTTGGGTAGCTCTTTGTTGGTTTCCCGATTTAAGAGAACTTTTAGAGGCGGAACTAGGTCAAACGGAGGAACGAGGGGCCGACAAGCCACATGGGCACGCCCATGTGATGAGTGGCCTACTACTTTGCCTTCTTGCCTCCCCCTGAAGCTTCCAGGGTCTCTTATGTCCAGAAAAAATTTGTAAAAAAGTTTAATGGCAATTGGACTTCGTTTGGTACTGATTTCCTCAAAAACCAAAAATAGGCAAAAAAACAACAACTGGCACTTGGTAGTAAGTTAATAGGTTAGTCCCAACAAATGATATAATGTTGCATATAATTGCAAATAAAACATCCAAACATTGATACTTGATACGTCTCCAACGTATCTATAATATTTTATTGTTCCATGCTGTTATATTATCATTCTTGGATGTTTTACATTCATTTTATAGCTACTTTATATCATTTTTTGGGACTAACCTATTGACATGGTGCCTAGTGCTAGTTGTTGTTTTTTGCTTGTTTTTTACTTCACAGAATATCAGTACCAAACAAATTCCAAATGGCACAAAACTTTTTGGAGATGTTTTGGACCAGAAGACAATTTGGGAGCCAAGGAAGCACCAGGGGGAGGCCCATGGGTCCCACCACCCACATAGACGTGCCAGAGGCCCTTGGCGCGCCCTGATTTGTGGTGGGGCCCATGGAGGTCTCCTCTCAGCTCTATAAATACTCAGATATTCCAGAAACCCTAGGGGAGCAATCGAAACACAATTCCAGCCACTGCAAGTTCCAGAACCATGAGATCCAATCTAGAGCCCCATTCCGGCACTCTATCGGAGGGAAATACGATCACAGAGGGGTTCACCATCCTCATTGGTGCTCCTCTGATGATGCGTGAGTAGTTCACCATAGACCTATGGGTCTGTAGGCAGTAGCTAGATGGCTTCTTCGCTCTTTTTGATTCTCAATAGAATGTTCTCCTCGATGTTCTCGGAGATCTATTTGATGTAATGACTTTTTACGGTGTGTTTGTTGGGATCTGATGAAGTGCGAGTTTATGATGATATATATCTGAATATTATTTGAGTTTCTTTGATCTCTTATATTCATGATTGTTATAGCCTCATATTTCTTCTCCGAAACTTTGGTTTGGTTTGGCCAACTAGATTTATTTTTCTTGCAATGGGAAGAGGTGCTTTGTGATGGGTTTGATCTTGTGGTGTCCTCACCAAGTGACAGAGGGTAGCGAGGCACGTATGTATCGTTGCTATTAAGGATAAAAAGATGGGGTTTATTCCTACATGAATAGATCCTGTCTACATCGTGTCATCGTTCTTACTGCAATACTCCGTTTCTCCCTAAACTTAATACACTAGATGCATGCTGGATAGCGGTATAGATGCAGAATCATTTCGGTCTACTAATCTTGGACGTTATGCCTATATACATGATCATTGCCTTCGATATCATCATAATTATTTGCTCTTCTATCAATTGCCCAACAATAATTTGTTTATCCATCGTATGCTATTTTCTTGAGAGAACCCACTAGTGAAATCTACGACCCCTGGGTCTATCTTTTATCATATTATTTTCAGATCTATTATTCCAAAAACCAAAAAAAATCGTACTGCACTTTTTCTTTACTTATTTTATTTTTTTGTTCTCGCTAGATCTATTTATCCAATCTTATACAATTTAATCTATCTTTTTACCGTGGAGGGATTGACAACCCCTCTTACGCGTTGGGTTGCAAGTATTTGTTCTTTGTGTGTAGGTACTATTTACATAGTGTTGCTTGGTTCTCCTACTGTATTGATAACCTTCGTTTCATAACTCACGGAAATACTTGTCGTAGTTGTGCTGCATCATCCCTTCCTCTTTGCGGAAATACCGACGCATATTCAAGCCATGTCAAAGGAATTTCTAGTGCCGTTGCCGTGGAGACATCATCAACATCTATCAGGTACCCAATCACTAATCTCATTTCCTTGCAATTTACATTATTTGCCATTTGCCTCTTGTTTTCATCTCCTCCTATTCACAAAAAATGCCTTTTTATTTTCCTTTTTTTTTCATTTGCCTTTTTCTTGGGTCATCTCGTCAACATGACCAACCCTCCTTTGTCATCAGATTTTGAAGTTTTATACTTCAAACAAAAGCAAGGAGAAAAAATCATAGATGTTTGGTATAGGTTGATGGAATCTCACCGTATTTGCAACATAAAAGGAGACACCAAGATTTTGCTTCATAGCTTTTATATAGGTTTAACCTTGCATCATAGGCAACTCTTGGATTTTCCCGCTAAAGGAAATTTTGTTTAAATTTATGCTAATGTTGCCTATGAAATAATAGAGGGATTATTGGGAGTTCCACCGCAAAAAGGGGGTTTACTTTTACACAAGAAGGGATTCAAATATTAGATAAATTAGGTGACTTACAAAAAAATTCCAGTGAGTTGCGAAAATATAATGAACCCCTCAAACATATTAGTGGAAATACCAACCGCATGAATACTTTGATTACTCTTTGTAATAAGTTGTTGGATATTTTAGATGTCAAGATGGTCTCGTTTCCCAAGAATATTGGAAAGTGTAAAGAACCTCCCGGGTTTGAGAAATCCCTCGCTAAGGTGGCAAAAGCTAAAGATGACAATACTTGAATCTATGCATTATGCCTAGCTAGGGGCATAAAACGATAGCGCTTGTTGGGAGGCAACCCAACAAATAAAATTTATTTTTGCCTTTTTCTTTCTGTTCTTGAGTGTTCACACAATTATGCTACTATTATTATTGTGTTTTTGTGTTTTAATTAGTGTTTGTGACAAGTAAAGCCTTTGGGATCATGTTGGGTGATAGTTGATTTGATCTTGTTGAAAAGCAGAAACTTATGCGCCCCGTGGCAGAATTTTTAAAAATCATAGAGGAACGATAAAATCCTAATTTTTGTACACAAGATTGATATACAAATTGCCTACGTTGTCCTAAGTTTTCAGAATTTTTGGAGTTATAGAAGCATTGTCAAAGTCCAGATTACTACACACAGTTCTGTTTTTGACAGATTCTGTTTTCGTTGCATTGTGTGCTTATTTTGATGAATCTATGGATTGTATCGGGGGGTATAAGCCATGGTAAAGTTAGAATACATTAGGTATAATGCAATAATGAAATATGAATGGGTTTGCAACAGTACTTAAAGTGGTGATTTGCTTTATTATACTAACAGATCTCACGAAGGTTTTGTTAAGTTTTGTGTGATTGAAGTGTTCAAGTTTTGGGTGAGATCACGATGGATGACAGAATAAGGAGTGAAAAGAGCCTAAGATTGGGGATACCCATGGCAACCCAAGTTAATATTCAAGGAGAACCAAGCAACTAGGCTTGGAGATGCCCCGAAAGGCATCCCCTCTTTCTTCTAACAACCATTGGTAATTTACTTGGAGCTATATTTTTATTCGTCACATATCATGAGTTTTGCTTGGAGCGTCTTGTATTATATGAGTCTTTACTTTTTTTATTTTTAGTTTGTCGCAATCATCCTTGCTGGACACATCTATTTGAGAGAGCCGTAATTATGCTATGATTTGTTAGAATTTCTCTATGTGCTTCACTTAAAAAAATTGAGCTATGGAATTGCTCTAGTGCTTCATATCTTTTTGAGCACGGTGGTGCTTTAATTTTTGAAGAAATAATCTAATTCTTCACTTAGATTAATTTGAGAGTTAGTAAATTTTTGAAGAAATTCTCTCATGCTTCACTTATATTATATTGAGAGACGGAAAATTTTATGCTCATGTTCTTCACTTAAATTTGTTGAGCTTGTCAAAAGCAATTGCAATACATGAAATTAGTCCCAAATTCATAGATATTCAAGAGGGATATAATAAAAACTTTTATGAAGATCATTGGACAAAATAAACTTGATTCTTTATAATAGTTTTGAGATATGATGATAATAATATGCGAGTCATGTTGGTGAGTAATGATGCTTTAGTAAGAATATTGGTGTTAAGGTTTGTGATTCCCTATGCAAGCATAGAAGTCAATAGTTATGCAATGAAATTACATCCTACTTGTGGTGCATTATTTGGTGTTAGTTATGCTTAATGCTCGTTTATGAGAATTTTCGTTTCTTGGTTGGTTGCTTCTAAATCTATTTGCTAGCCTCCATTTGTACTAAGTGGGAATACTACTTGTGCATCCAAAATCCTTTAACCCAGTTATGCCATATGAGACCACCATACCTACCTATATGCGGTATTTCTGTGTCATTCTAAGTAAATTTGTATGTGCCAACTCTAATTTTCAAAATGAATTTCCTTTTTGTGTGCGTGTACCGCTCATGAAGCGGCAGGGGGTGGCCAATATTTTTCCATGCTAGATGTGTTATTCTCAAGATGAGTGTTTATTCACTTGTTATTGCACTAGAGTGTGGCGGTAATTGGGATGCCGAGTCCCGAAATGAAAAAGAAATTTACTTTATGTTGTCAAATAATAAATTCCTTGGAAAGTGTTGGTATGGAAGGCACCCGTGGATATAGCTAGCCATGGATTGTGAAAGAATGGTGGAGAAAGGAATAAACTTTATTTTATGTTTGGGAACCGCCTATGATGTATCTAGCATGGAATGTATTGGGAACTACTCGGTCGTTTTTTGCTTTGAGCTCTGGCACCTCTACAAATCTCCGCTTCCCTCTCCGAAGGGCCTATCTATTTAATTGTATGAAATTTTTATTTTTATTTATGTCTCCATCTTCTCTTATATAGCACCAACTAGGGATCACTATGATCATACTTGTGCATTGGATGTAGACATTCGAGTGTGTTTCATGAATGGATCAATGATTGAGCATGATGGGCTAGGGATAACTTTCTTTAGTGTTGATATTTTGAAAGACATGGTTGCTTTTTGATATGCTTGCGTATTCAAGTCTTCATGTCAATTATAGACTATTGCTTTGAACAATCTTAAAGTCCAAATGTCCATGCTACAAAATAAAAGAATATGTGATGCACATGTTAAGCAACATTCCACATCAAAAATTCTGTTTTTATCATTTACCTACTTGAGGATGAGCAGGAATTAAGCTTGGGGATGTTGACAAGTCTCCAATGTATCTATATTTTTTTATTGTTCCATGTTGTTATATTATCATTCTTGGATGTTTTACATTTTATAACAACTTTATATCATTTCTTGGGACTAACCTATTCACATAGTGCCTAGTGCCAGTTGTTGTTTTTTGCTTGTTTTTTTACTTCACGGAATATCAATACCAAACGAAGTCCAAATGCCATGAAACATTTTGGAGATTTCTTTGGACCAGAAGACTACTTGGGAGCCAAGGAAGCACCAGGGGGAGGCCCATGGGGCCCACCACCCACCTGGGTGTGCCAGAGGCCCCTGGCGCGCCCTGATGGGTGGTGGGGCCCATGGAGGTCTCCTCCACCGCCTCTTAGCTCTAAAAATACTCGGATCTTCTAGAAACCCTAGGGGAGCAATCAAAACACAATTCCAGCCGCCACAAGTTATAGAACCATGAGATCCAATCTAGATCCCTATTCCAGCACTCTGCCGGGGGAACACGATCACGGAGGGGTTCATCATCCTCATTGGTGCTCCTCCGATGATGCGTGAGTAATTCACCATAGACCTACGGGTCCGTAGGCAGTAGCTAGATGGCTTATTCGCTCTTTTTGATTCTCAATACAATGCTCTCCTCAATGTTCTTGGAGATCTATTTGATGTAATGACTTTTTGCGGTGTTTTTTTGTGGGGGTGCGGTGTGTTTGTTGGGATATGATGAAGTGCGAGTTTATGATAAAATATATTATGAATATTTTTCTTTGATCTCTTATATGCATGATTTTTATAGTCTCGTATTTCTTCTCCGAAATTTTGGTTTGATTTGGCTAACTAGATTGATTTTTCTTGCAATGGGAACACCTGCTTTGTGATGGGTTAGATCTTACAGTGTCGTCACCCAGTGATAGAAGGGGTAGCGAGGCATGTATGTATTGTTGCTATTAAGGATAAAAATATGGGGTCTATTCCTACATGAATAGATCTTGCCTACCTCATGTCATCGTTCTTATTGCATTACTCCGTTTCTCCATGAGCTTAATACATTAGCGGCATGCTGGATAGTGGTCGATGTGTGGAGTAATAGTAGTAGATGTAGAATCATTTTAGTCTACTAATCTTGGACGTGATGCCTATATACATGATCATTGCCTTGGATATCGTCATAATTATTTGCTCTTCTATCAATTGCCCAATAGTAATTTGTTTACCCACCGTATGCTATTTTCTCAAGAGAAGCCACTAGTGAAATCTACGGCCCCCAGGTCTATCTTTTATCATATTGTTTTCAGATCTACTATTCCAAAACCCCAAAAATACCTTGCTGCATTTTTTCTTTACTTATTTTATTTTGTGTTCTTGCTAGACCTTTTTATCCAATCTTATACAATTTAATCTATCTTTTTACCATGGATGGATTGAGAACCCCTCTTACGCGTCGGGTTGCAAGTATTTGTTCTTTGTGTGCAGGTACCATTTATATAGTGTTGCTTGGTTCTCCTACTGGATTGATAACCTTGGTTTCATAACTGAGGGAAATACTTGCCGTAGCTGTGCTGCATCATCCCTTCCTTTTTGGGGAAATACCGACGTAGATTCAAGCCATGTCAATACTATAATAGGGGGGATACTTGTATAGGATCTGACCTTTAGGTGAGATTGTAGGATCAACACCAAATTCCATATTTAGACAATACAAAAATGTCTGAACTTTTTTGATAACATACCTTACATACCTGCAAGGTATGTTTACAACTCTAAAAAAATTCAACTCCAAACTTGGTCTACAGGTAAGATATTCAAAAAATATAAATTTGACTATGAATGG
Organism: Triticum dicoccoides; assembly: GCF_002162155.2. Classification (NCBI taxonomy): domain Eukaryota; kingdom Viridiplantae; phylum Streptophyta; class Magnoliopsida; order Poales; family Poaceae; genus Triticum; species Triticum dicoccoides. The sequence goes on from NC_041388.1 coordinate 264,129,409, forward strand.
TGTCAGCTTGGGATGAATAGTATTTGACACTATTCACATTCAATTTTGTCTTTTTTGGTTATCTAAGTGTACTTCTAATTAGGAGTTGAAACTTTTTGAGGTTGTACATCAAACACGAATGTGTGTCTACAAATATTTTTAGAATTTTTGAATATGTTTCGAGTCTTCAAAATGATTGACTCATTGATCTCACCTGAAACAAGATCCTATACAAGTCTCCCTCGCCATAATAGCATGGAACAATAAAAAATTATGGATACATTGGAGATGTATCAGCTCCTACCCTAGGGTGTGCCGGGTGAGCTTGTGGCCACCCCGTAAGTTGGTTAGGGGTGTCCTTCATCCGTGAGGAAGCTATTATCTGGATAAAAATATCCTCAAAATTTCAGCCCAATCAAAGTTATGGATCTCTGGGAATATAAGAAACGATGAAGGGCCAGAGAACAGGAGTGTGAAACATATATATATATATATATATATATATATATATATATATATATATATATATATATATATATATAGAGAGAGAGAGAGAGAGAGAGAGAGAGAGAGAGAGAGATCCAATCTCGGAGGGGTTCTTTCCCTCTAGGAGCCATGGCAGCCAAGGACCATAGGGGAAACCCTCCTCCCATCTAGGGGGCCAAGGAAGAAGAAGAAGGAGGGGGGCTCTCTCCCCCTCTCTTCCAGTGGTGCCGGAGTGTCGCAGAGGAAACCATCGTGACCGCGATCTACAACAAGGACTTCACGGCCGTCATCACCAACTCTCCTCCTCTCCGTACAATGGTGTAATCTCTCTTTTTCCGCTGTAATATCTACTTTAACATGGTGCTTTATGCCACATATTATTATCCAATGATGTGTTGCCATACTATGATGTTTGAGTATCTTTGTTTTTTCCTATGGATTAATTGTGGTATGATGTGATTGATTTGAGTTGTATGTTAATATGGTTCTGTCCTATGGTGCCCTCCGTGCTGCACAGACGTGTGGGAATTCCCGCTGTAGGGTGTTGCAATATGTTCATGATTCGTTAGAGTGGGTTGCGAGAGTGACAGAAGCTTAAACTCGAATAAGGGGGTTGTTGCATATGGGAGTGAAGGGGACTTGCTACTTAATGTCATGGTTGCATTTACCTTAATGAATTTTAGTAGTTGTGGATGCTTGCCAGAGTTCCAATCATAAGTGCATATGATCCAAGTACGGAAAGTATGTTAGCGTATGTCTGTTCCTCATTGCATGTGATAAGTATCTATCATGTTATATTCCATTACCTATGGACAATCTTTCTCATTGTTCTCCAAAAAGCTTTCGACTAAGAAAATAATTAACTTTTATTGTTCTTGCAAAGTACTTCTAGTTTTATTCCCACAAAGTATTTTATTCTTGTTCTAGGTAAAGCGAACGTCGGTGTGCGTAGAGTTGTATCGGTGGACGATAGAATTTGAAGAGAATATAAATTCTGCCTTTAGCTCCTCGTTGGGTTCGACACCCTTACTTATCGAAAAAGGCTACAAACGATCCCCTATACTTGTGGGTTATCAAAACCTTTTTCTGGCACCGTTGCCAGGGAGCAATAGCGTGGGGTAAAAATTCTCGTGTGCGCTTGTTGGCTTTATCTCTAAGTAGTTTTTGTTATGTGCTCTTGTTTTCTATATTTAGTTATGGGTAGGAAATGTAAAATACTAAAACATAGTTGTACTTTCTACCCAATGGTTGAAGAATCACCCAAAATCTTCACTACTGCTGAAACTTTCTATTTGGATCATCTTCAATCCATTTGTTCTTTTGCTGAAACCCCAATTTGCTTAGTTGAGGGAAAATCATTAGATGAGCATTCTTATTTTGTGCATTACCTATTACCTCAAAATGGGAAGCACCTGTGGGATCAAATACCTCAGTTAGAATGTTATGCTTTGAATCTATGCAAAATATATGATTATACTTGTTGCTCTAGGATGAAGGCTCCACACCTTCCCTGTCAATGTGAGTTTAAGGATAATTAAATCTTATCTTACTATTCCAAGGGTGTTTATAGTTATTATGATATGATATTGAACAGACTGAAGAATTTGTCTCTTTTAAGGGTGCCTATGAAATTGCTTCTTTGATTGAAAAGTATGATGACACTCTATAAATCTGAATCTTTTGCCATACTTAAATATTGCTATGAAAATTATGCTTATATTAAAGAATTTATTGATAGAATATCTGCTGCACTCAACCAGTTCCTTGCTAACGGGCCAAAGACTTTCAGCAATTGTGTTGAGGCAACTGATGCTGACGATTGGCTCGTGTATTTGTGCAAGCATTTCGAGTGCAGTAACGTCAGGCCTGAGAACTTCGTCAAGTTCGCTTCCTTCCAACTCAAAGATCAAGCTGCAGAATGGTTCCAGCAGTACAAGGATTCCAGAGGTGGCCGTGTGATTACCTGGGATGAATTCCGTCAAGACTTCAAAGCTCATCATATTCCTCAGAGCGTGGTTGAAAGCAAGCGTGAGGAATTCCGCAACCTGAAGCAAGGCTCTTTGTCTGTCTATGACTACAACAAGTTGTTTTAGAAGCTTGCCCGCTTTGCTAAGCAGGACGTCCCTGACGAGAAGAGCATGATATACCAGTTCAGGGGTGGTCTCAGGGAAGAAATCCAGCTAGCTCTTGTTCTCTTTGAGCCCTTGAGGTACGATGAGTTCTACAACATGGCATTGAAGCAAGAGGCTGCTCAACTGAGGTGTGATGCTTCCAAGAAGCGAGTCAGAGACACTACTCCTTCTACCTCTACTCAAGTGGCCAAGTAGCAGAAGTATTGGCTTCCTCCTCCTCCGTTTCGTCAGCCGTATCAGCAAAAGAGCAAAGGTGGCAGTGGATCTTCCCACCCACCCAACCCTGACTTTCGGAATAAGACTTCGTCTCAAGCTCCAAGATCGAGTGCTCCGTATCACCGTCCGCTTTCAGAGGTCACGTGCAACAAGTGCCAACAGAAGGGTCACTATGCCAACAAATGCTTCAATCAGAGGCGTCTCCCTCCTCCTCCTCCTATGAGATCGGCAAGTACAGCTGTGGTCAAGCATAACCCCAAGCACGCCAAGGTCAACTTGATGAATGCAGCTCAGGCAGAGGACTCGTCAGATGTCATCATGGGTAACCTTCCTGTTAACGATATTCCTGCAAGAGTTCTTTTTGACACTGGTGCATCGCATTATTTCATGTCAAAGCCATTTTTTACCAAGCATGAATTCGTTTCTTCTCATTTGGGTAAACAAATGGATATCGTTTCTCCTGGCAAACGTTTGAGTGCAAGTCTGGAGGTGCCAGATGTTACTATCACCTTGGGCGACTACAAGTTCCTTTCTTCCCCAATGGTTCTTGGTGACTCGGACATTGATCTTATTCTCGGAATGGATTGGCTTTCTAAGCACAAGGCGCATCTTGATTGTGCTGCCAGGTAGATTCAATTGACTCATTCGTCTGAGGATGTAATTGTCTTTGCCGCTCGTGATGATACCATCCGTCTGTTCTCTCTCAATGAGAAGGGTGAACTGGATGCTATCTCACAAATCCCAGTTGTTTGCGAATATCAAGACGTCTTTCCAGAAGAGCTTCCAGGAATGCCTCCGCACCGGCCAGTTGAATTCGTCATCGATCTTGAGCCTGGCACGGAACCGGTTTGCAAGCATCCTTACAAGCTCGGACCTGAAGAGTTCAAGGAGCTGAAGAAGCAACTCGATGTTCAAGAGAGAATGGGCCTCATCCGACCTAGTTCTTTTCCGTGGGGTTGTGGTGTTCTTTTTGTGAAGAAGAAGGATGGAACGGACCGACTTTGTGTTGATTACCGTCCATTGAACAAGAAGACTATCAAGAACAAATACCCACTTCCCAACATCAACGAGCTGTTCGAACAACTCAAACGTGCCCAAGTATTCTCCAAGCTTGATCTCCGTATGGGTTATCACCAGATTCGAATCCGTGAGCAAGATATTCCCAAGACGGCTTTCAGGACAAGCTTTGGTTCATATGAATACACTGTCATGTCTTTTGGCCTCGTCAACGCTCCTCCTACTTTCTCTCGCATGATGAACTTCATCTTCAACGCCTACAGCAATGACTTCGTTTTGGTCTATCTCGACGACATTCTGGTCTTTTCGAAGAACAAGGAAGATCATGCCAAGCACTTGCGTTCGGTACTCGATAAGCTCAGGGAACACCAGTTCTATGCCAAGTTCTCCAAGTGCGAATTTTGGCTCGATGAGGTTCTTTATCTTGGTCATATCATCTCTGCCAAGGGCATTGCGGTGAATCCTGAGAAGGTGTCTGCAATTGTGAATTGGGAACCACCTCAGAACGTGAAGCAACTCCGTAGCTTCCTCGGTCTCGCAAGCTACTGTCGAAGATTCGTTGAAAACTTTTCTAAGATCGCGAAGCCTCTCTCAAATCTTCTCCAGAAGCACGTCAAGTACGTTTGGTCTCCGGAGTGTGACATTGCTTTCAACACTTTGAAAGAGAAATTGGTCACCGCTCCAGTTCTGACTCCGCCTGATGAATCCAAGCCGTACGAGGTCTTTTGCGATGCCTCTCTCCAAGGTCTTGGCGCAGTGTTGATGCAAGAAAAGAAAGTTGTGGCTTATACCTCCTGCCAGTTGAAGCCCAACAAGAAGAACTACCCCACTCATGATCTCGAGTTGGCGGCAGTTGTGCATGCTCTTTTGACTTGGAGATATCTCTTATTGGGAAGAAAAGTGGACATCTTCACTGACCACAAGAGTCTCAAGTACATCTTCACTCAGCCTAATCTGAACCTCAGGCAGACTCGATGGGTCGAAATGATTCAAGAGTATAATCGGAGTATCGAGTATACTCCAGGCAAGGCCAATGTGATTGCTGATGCATTGAGCAGGAAGGCTTATTGCAACAGTCTGATTCTCAAGCCTTATCAACCCGAGCTTTGTGAAGCTTTCCGCAAATTTAATGTGCAAGTTGTTCCTCAAGGTTTCCTCGCCAACCTTCAAGTCTCTCCTACCTTGGAAGACCAGATTCGCCAAGCTCAGCTTCTTGATGCTATGGTGAAAAAGGTGAAGTTGGGATTGCCAAGAGCCAACCCAAGTAGAAGTGCTACCGCCTTGATGACAAGGATACTCTCTTCTTCGAGGATCGTATTGTTGTGCCCAAAGGTGACCTTCGTAAAGTGATCATGAACGAGGCTCACAATTCTCTCCTCTCCATCCACCCTACGAGCACGAAGATGTATCAGGACCTCAAGCAGGCTTATTGGTGGACTCGAATGAAGCGCGAGATTGCTCAGTTCGTGAATGAATGTGATGTCTACAGAAGAGTGAAGGCAGAACACCAAAGGCCAGCTGGTCTCCTCCAACCTCTTGCCATTCCAGAATGGAAGTTTGACCACATTGAGATGGACTTCGTGACTGGGTTTCCAAAGTCCAAGCGTGGCAATGATGCTATATTCGTTGTCATTGACAAACTCACCAAAGTGGCTCATTTTCTGCCTATCAAAGAGTCAATCACTGCAGCTCAATTGGTGGAGCTCTATACCTCTCGAATTGTCTCTCTACACGGTATTCCACAAGTAATCTCTTCAGACCGTAGCAGCATCTTTACCTCCAAGTTTTGGGATTCTTTTCAGAAGGCCATGGGCACCAACATCCGCTTCAGCACAGCTTTCCATCCGCAAACTAGCGGTCAAGTCGAGCGTGTCAATCAGATTCTTGAAGATATGCTCAGGGCTTGTGTGATCTCCTTTGGCATGAAGTGGGAGGATTGTCTTCCTTATGTTGAATTCTCCTACAACAACAGTTTTCAAGCAAGTTCGGGCAAGGCCCCATTTGAAATTTTTTATGGCAGGAAGTGCCGTACCCCTCTCAACTGGTCTGAAACCAGTGAATGTCAACTTCTGGGAAATGACTTAATCACAGAGGCAGAGGAAATGTGCAAAGTCATTCGAGATAACCTCAGAGCAGCCCAATCCTGCCAGAAGAGCTACTATGATAGTAAGCACCGTGATTTGGCTTTGGAGATCGGAGATTATGTTTACCTCCGCGTCTCTCTAATGAAAGGTACTCGTCGCTTCGGTATCAAAGGGAAGCTTGCCCCCAGATATGTGGGACCTTTCAAGATCGTCAGCAAGAGAGGCGATCTCGCCTATCAACTCGAGCTTCCTTCAAACTTTGCAAATGTGCATGACGTGTTCCATGTCTCTCAGCTCTGAAAGTGCTTCAAGACTCCTGATCGCACCGTCAACTTCGAGGACATTGAGCTCCAAGAAGATCTCTCTTATCGTGAGCACCCCATTGCTATTCTTGAAGAGACTGAATGCAAGACTCGCAACAAGTTAATGAAATTCCTCAAAGTCAAGTGGTCACACCATTCCGACCGTGAAGCTACCTGGGAACGCGAGGATCACCTCCATTCTGAATACCCAACGTTCTTTCAGTCCTAGATCTCGGGACGAGATCCTTTCGTAGTGGTGGAGTGTTGTAACACCCCAGATATGATTTTCCCAATATGTACTCCAACTCTTGCCGTTTCTGGCGTTAAGTTATTTTATTTTCTCGGGTTCAGGTTTTTGTCTCCGTGTGTTGTTGTTGTTGTCATGCATCTCATATCATGTCATCATGTGCATTGCATTTGCATACGTGTTCATCTCATGCATTCGAGCATTTTCCCCGTTGTCCGTTTTGCATTCCGGCGCTCCGTTCTCCTCCGGTGGTCATTTCTACCTTTCTTTCATGTGTGGGGATTAAACATTTCCAGATTGGACCGAGACTTGCCAATCGGCCTTGGTTTACTACTGGTAGACCGCCTGTCAAGTTTCGTACCATTTGGACTTCGTTTGATACTCCAACGGTTAACCGAGGGACCGAAAAGGACTCGTGTGTGTTGCAGCCCAACACCCCTCCATTTTGGCCCAAAACCCACCAAAACCTTCTCCATCATTTCGAGCTTTAGATCACGATCGCGTGGCCGAAAACCGCACCTCATTTGGACACTCCTAGCTCCCTCTATGCCTATAAATACACCCCCCTCCAAAATTCCCGTTTCCCCTTCCCCGAAACCCTAGATCCACCCTCTCCGCGCGGCCGGACACGTCCGCCGGCCGCCAGACACGTCCGCCGCCGCCCGCAGCCAACCGCGGCTTGCCACGTGGCGCCCGCGTGCCCACTTCACCGCCGCCGCCAGGGCCCGCGAGAGCCCGAGGCCGGCCCTCCCCGGCGCCCACCGGGCCCGAGACGCCCCGACCGCGCCGCCTTCCTTCTTCCCCGCGCGCGGCGCCATTCCTCCCGGCTGGCTGCCACATACGCCATCACCGGCGAGCTCCGGTGCTCCCTCCGGCCGGCGCCGCACCGAGCCGCCGCGGCCATCGCCGGCCCGCGCCGCCCCGCGTCTTCCTCCTCGATGCCGCGCCGTCCACCGCCTCCTCCGGCCACCGGTGCTGCGGATCCGGCGTCCCTACTTCCTCTCCGGCGAGCTCGGCTATAGTAACTCCGGCGAGGTCCGGATCTAGATCTGGAATTTTGGATCGGGTTGACTTTTTGCCCGAAACCCTAATTATTTTGCCCATGTTCATCATGTCATAACTGTGCATCCGTAGCTCCATTTTGGGCATATAGCATATCAAAATGTTCGCTCAGAGAGCACATCATTTCATCTCATTGCATCATTTTCATTTGAGTTCATCTTGATGCCCGAAATGCTGTTAGAAGAAGGCTATTTGAGATAATTGTCGGATCTGCTGCTCCGTTTAGATATTTGTCATTTTTGCCATGATTATTGTGTGCATGATATGCCCCTGAGCTCTACATGAGTTTTGTTATATGTTTTGCCATCTATCCAGAGGTGCAATCCATGTAATTTTGTGATGTGTGTGGTGACTAGCACAAGCTTGCAAAGTGGTGCATTCGTTAATGCTGATTTCAGGGACTTAGCATTTCCACTAAGTCCTTGATCTGTTTATCTCATTATGACATATGCTCATGTTATTTCCTAGTGATCCGTGCCTCTTTTGAGGATGATCAGTAAGGATGTTTTGTTAATCTTGTAGTGCTCTATCCATCCATGTCTTTGTTTGCAATTATGGAGCACCCTAGCTTGAGTCAATCGAGCTCTACTTTTGCTATTTCGTGAATCTGGGTACATTGTCTACTTGTTAGCAATTTTGCCGAGGATGTTGTAGTTGATCCGTGCATGCTATGCTATTGTTCTTGCCATGTATAGATTGTATTTTGTGTATTATTGATGGGTGTATTCTTAGATTGTCATGACTTGCTTTGTAGTGAGTGCATCGAGCTCGTAAACATGCCTACTTGATATCTGTTTCAGCATGCTCCAGTTTTCACTAAGTCTGAGAACTGATTATGTTTTTGCCATGTTCACATGCTTGCAAATGTGTTTTCCATTCCCTTTTGGCTCAAGGTCACTAAGGGACTTTTGTTAAGATCTTTGAGTAGCTCTGTGCCATGCTTTACTTTTCCATGTTCAGGTTTTGTCGCATATAATTTTCATGCTCCAAAGAGTGCTATCTGATCTGCAATTCCAGACAAGTGTTAATTTCACTACGTCTGAAATCTGTTTACCAAATGCATTTTTGCCATGTTTGTTTGAACCTGTTAATGGATAAATTGGCTGTAGCTCAGTGTTCCTCTTTTGTTAAGCATCATGAATGGATCCCTGCCATGTATTTTGATGCCATGTTTGGGTGCTGTAGCATATTCATCTTGTTGCATTTAGATGGCTACTTGCTGTAAATTGCAGAACGTGGTCATATTTGAATTGCTTGCCATTTCCAAACCGTAACTCCGATTCCGGTGTTCTTTATATCGTTTCAAGCGATTTCATCTCACTTTCCAGTGGCACACTTGGATTTCCATGTTGAGGCCAGGTTCATGCTTTCCTTGTCAAATCTTGCATATGCATCGCATATTGCATCCCGCATAGCATACCATCTTTGCATCATGTTGTTTGAGTTTGCACGTGGTTGATTGTGTCCTTGTTGCTTGTTTGTCTTGTTTGGGTAGAGCCGGGAGACGAGTTCGCTAACGAGGAGCCCATTGAGTTTGCTTTCGAGGATCCAGTCAACTCTGACAACTTTGCAGGCAAGATGATCATACCCTCGAAATCACTACTATCTTTGCTTTGCTAGATGCTCGCTCTTTTGCTATGCCTATGCTACGATGCCTACCACTTGCTTATCATGCCTTCTAAATTTCCATGTCAAACCTCTAACCCACCATGTCCTAGCAAACCATTGATTGGCTATGTTACCGCTTTGCTCAGCCCCTCTTATAGCGTTGCTAGTTGTACGTGAAGATTGGAGACCGTTCCTTGTTGGAACATTATTTACTTGTTGGGATATCATTATATTATCTTGTTATCTTAATGCATCTATATACTTGGTAAAGGGTGGAAGGCTCGGCCTCTCGCCTAGTGTTTTGTTCCACTCTTGCCGCCCTAGTTTCTGTCATATCGGTGTTATGTTCCCGGATTTTGCGTTCCTTACGCGGTTGGGTGATAATGGGAACCCCTTGATAGTTCGCCTTGATTAAAGCTTTTCCAGCAATGCCCAACCTTGGTTTTACCATTTTCCACCTAGTCTCTTTTTCCCTTGGGTTTCCGGAGCCCGAGGGTCATCTTATTTTAAACCCCCCCGGGGCCAGTGCTCCTCTGAGTGTTGGTTCGAACCAGGCAGCCTGCATGGCCACCTCGGGGAAACTCGAGGGCTGGTTTTACTCGTAGCTTGACCTATCTGAGTGTGCCCTGAGAACGAGATATGTGCATCTCCTATCGGGATTTGTCGGCACATTCGGGCGGTGTTGCTGGATTTGTTTTAACTTGTCGAAGTGTCTTGTAGAACCGGGATACCGAGTCTGATCGGAATGTCTCGGGAGAAGGTCTATTCCTTCGTTGACCGTGAGAGCTTGTCATGGGCTAAGTTGGGACTCCCCTGCAGGGATTTGAACTTTCGAAAGCCGTGCCCGCGGTTATGGGCAGATGGGAATTTGTTAATGTCCGGTTGTAGATAACTTGAACCTTAACTTAATTAAAATGAATCAACAGTGTGAGTTACCGTGATGGTCTCTTCTCGGCGGAGTCCGGGAAGTGAACACGGTGTTGGAGTAATGCTTGCCACAGGATGTTCTCTAGTTACTCGTTCGCGCTTTGCCTCCTCTTCTCGCTCTCTTTTGCGAACAGGATAGCCACCATATATGCTAGTCGCTTGCTGCAGCTCCACATATATTTTACCTTGCCCTTACCTATAAGCTTAAATAGTCTTGATCGCGAGGGTGCGAGATTGCTGAGTCCCTGTGGCTCACAGATTACTTCCCAACCAGATGCAGGGCCTGATGATTCCGTTCCAAATGACGCGCTTGAACTCAAGTGGGAGTTCGACAAGGACTCACGCCGATACTACGTGTCTTTCCCTGATGATCAGTAGTGGTGCCCAGTTGGGGTGATCGGGACCGTGTCGCATGTTGGGTTTATCTTTTATTTTGGCGCCGTAGTCGGGCCATGAGTGTTTGAATGTTGTAATGCTATTTATGTACTTTGATTGACGTGGCGAGTGTAAGCCAACTATGTATCTCCCCTTTTCTTATCTATATTACATGGGATGTTGTGAAGATTGCCTAACTTGCAACATTGCTTTCAATGCGGTTATGTCTCTAAGTCGTGCCTCGACACGTGGGAGCTATAGCCGCATCGAGGGCGTTACATGATCCCTTAGATTGTTTGAAATATCCCTTTTTGATGAACTTGATGCTTGCTATGCCTATAACCATGATGCCAATATGAATGCTGCTTATGGAGATGAACTTGCTATAGTTTCTTAGGTTAAGAATGAAATTGTTGCTATTGCACCCACACTGGGTAGTTCTATTATCCTTTTGACTTCTCCCAACTACACTATATCGGAGAGGTTTACACTTATTAAGGATTATATTGATGGTTTGCGTTTTACCATTAAACATGATGATTTAATGGATATAATATGCATGTGCTTGCTGCTCCTACTTGCGAATATTATGAGAGATGGACTATATCTCCACCTCTCTATCTTTCTAATGCGATAAAATTGCAAGAAATCGTTGCATTGGCCTTTACTTTGTGTCCATGAATTATTCTTTTATAGCATGCCAATGCATATCAATAGAGTTACACTCTGTTTTCTATGATATATGTTGCTTTGTGCTCACTACTAAATTATAGATAATTGTTAATTAAAATTGACTTTGATATACCTTGGGAGCGTTGTATGCCTATCTTAATGGCTTTAAGGAAAGCACTGCCTGGGAGACAACCTGGAAGTTTTAGAGACTCTTTTATTTCTTTCGTGTTCTTTTAAATAGTTTAAAAAAATATTGAGGGGAACCTAAAACTTTTTAAAAAAGAGAAGCGATTGGAAAGTTATGCATTGGAGAAGTGAGGGTTGACCCCTCTAATAAATGTTCGGTTACAACAAGACATACTGGGATTTGACGTGTACTAACCCCTCTAATAAAAGTTCGGCTAAGTTTTGTGTGGATGAAGTGTTCGAAAACCGAGGAGACATTGATATGAGAAGAATAAGGAGAGGCAAGGGTTCAAGCTTGGGGATGCCCAAGGCACCCCAAGTAAATATTCAAGGAGACTCAAGCGTCTAAGCTTGGGGATGCCCCGGAAGGCATCCCATCTTTCTTCCTCGACAATTATCGACATGTCTTGGTTTTTATTTTGTTCATGTGATATGCATAAAAGTATTAAGTTCATAAGAATAGAGTAACGCCTTAAGCAAGATGACATGATGTAGAGGGATAAACTCATGCAATATGATGTAACCCCCATCTTTTTATCCTCGATGGCAACAATACAATATGTGTCGTTTCCCTTTCTGTCACTGGGATCGAGCACCGCAAGATTGAACCCAAAGCTAAGCACTTCTCCCATTGCAAGAAAGATCAATCTAGTGGGCCAAACCAAACTGATAATTCGAAGAGACTTGCAAAGATAAACCAATCATACATAAAAGAATTCAGAGAAGATTCAAATATTGTTCATAGATAATCTGGATCATTGAAGCGTATTTTGTGTTTGTTTTTGCATTTTCTTTTATGCACCATGTTGATACGTCTCCAAAGTATCTATAATTTTTATTGTTCCATGTTATTATAGTATCAATCTTGGATGTCTTATATGCAATTATATATCATTTTTGGGACTAACCTATTAACTTAGTGCCCGGTGCCAGTTGCAATTTTTTCGCTTGTTTTTGGCTTTTCAAGAAATCAATATCAAATAGATTCCAGACGGAGAGAAAACTTTGGATTAATTTTTTCTGGACCAGAAGAGACACTAGAAGGTTCGGGAGAAGACCTAATGAGCCATGAGGGAGCGACATGCTCGACAGGCACACCCCAGGGGGGCACCCCCCAGATTGTGGACCCCTCATGGCACCTCTTGGCCTAATTCCACCTCAATAAATACTCAAATATTCCCCTAACATCAAAGAGCCACCCGAAATACTTTTTCTGCCGCCGCAAGTTTCTATTCTCGTGAGATCCCATCTGCGGGCCTTTCCCGGCACTTTGCCATAGGGGGAATCGACCATGGAGGGGTTCTACATCAACATTTCCACCCTTCCGATGATGCCTGAGTAGTTAACCACAGATCTACGGGTCCATAGCTATTCTCGTGAGATCCCATCTGGAGGCCTTCCCCAGCACTCTGCCGGAGGGAGAATCGACCATGGAGGGGCTCTACATCAACCTTGCTGCCCTTCTGATGATGTGTTAGTAGTTAACCACATACCTACGGGTCCATAGCTAGTAGTTAGATGGCTTCTTCTCTCTCTTTGATCTTCAATACAATGTTCTCCTCGATGTTGTTTGAGATCTATTCGATGTAATCACTTTTTGCGGTGTGTTTGGGATCCGATGAATTGTGAGTTTATGATCAGGTTATCCATGAATATTATTTGAGTCTTCTCTGAACTCTTTTATGCATGACTATTATAGCTTTGTATTTCCCTCAGATATATTGATTTGGTTTGGCCAACTAGATTGTTTTTTCTTATAATGGGAGAGGTGCTTTGTGATGGTTTCAATCTTGCGGTGATATATATCCCAGTGATAGAAGGGGACAAGACACGTATTTGTATTGTTGCCATTAAGGATAAAACAATGGGGTTTATTCATGCGTGAGTTTAATTTGTCTACATCATGCCATCTTGCTTAAGGCATTACTCCGTTCTTTATGAACTTAATACTCTAGATGCATGCTGGATAACGGTCGATGTGTGGAGTAATAGTAGTAGATGCAGGCAGGAGTCAGTCTACTTGTCTTGGACGTGATGCCTATATACATGATCATTGCCTTGGATATCCTCATGAGTATTCTCTTTTCTATCAATTGGCCAACAGTAATTTGTTTACCCAACGTATGCTATTTTCAAGAGAGAAGCCTCTAGTGAAAACTATGACCCTCGACTCGGGTCTACTTTTATCATATATTAAAATCCCAAAATACCTTGCTGCAATTTTATTTACTTTATTTTATTTTGTAGTTTTGTGCTATCTATCTGTCACTACAAGATTTGATCCTTGCAATTAACCGCTGAGGGATTGACAACCCCTTGTTCGCGTTGGGTGCAAGTATTTGTTGTTTTGTGTGTAGGTACTACTAATGAGGTGTTGCTTGGTTCTCCTACTAGATCGATAATATTGGTTCTTAGCTGAGGGAAATACTTATCTCTACTGTACTGCATCGTCCTCTGCTCTTCGAGGAAATCCCAACGCAACTCACAAGTAGCAGGAAGAATTTCTAGCGCCGTTGTGAGGGAGACATCATCAACATCTATCAAGTACCCACGCATAAACTTTCATCTCCTTGCATTTACATTATTTTCCATTTGCCTTTCATTTTCATCTCCCCCACTTCTAAAATATTTTCACAAAAACACAACAAAAAAATTATTTTCCATTTGTCTTCATGTAAACACTCAAAATACCAAAAAAGAAATAAGATAAATAAGATGGATCCTCGTCCTCTTGCTAATATTTTTAAAAGTTCCAATTTTGATGAACCAAATGCTAGTGAGTTGAGTGCACTAGATTATCTTTATGTAGTCATGCTTGAAATTCGTGAATCTAAAAATTGTGATGAAGTGTTAAAAGAAATTTATGAAGTGATTCACGATAGCTCCTTGAATGAAGAGCATGATTGCAATGATGTTATTATAAATTCTATCAATGTCAATTGTGTTAATGATATGTAAAAACCCAAGCTTGGGGATGATGAATTTGTTATGTCTACTACTCATTGTACTCATCATGATTTGGGTGATGTTTCTTATGATCTTGAAAATTTATTTAAGCCTCATGATGAATATGATATTTATAATAATGTCTGCAATAATATTGAAAGTGGGTTTAGAAGAGCGCCAACTTTAGGTAATAATAATCCCACATATTTGGAGAGTGTTTGTTGTTATGAAATTTTTGATAAAAGTGGGTTTGGAGAGGCCATGACTTTAGTTGATGTTAATCCCACTACCTTGGAAGATTGTAAAATATTTATGCATGTGGATCTACTTGTCTCAGAGGTGATGTCTATATACCCGACAGTAATTTGTTTACCCACCATATGCTATTTTCAAGAGAGAAGCCTCTAGTGAAAACTATGGCCCCGGGGTCTACTTCTATCATATATTAAAAATCTAAAAATACCTTGCTACAATTTTATTTACTTTATTTTATTTTGTATTTTTGTGCTATCTATCTATCACTACGAGATTTGATCCTTGCAATTAACCGCCAAGGGATTGACAACCCCTTGTTCACGTTGGGTGCAAGTATTTGTTATTTTGTGTCTAGGTACTGCTAACAAGGTGTTGCATGGTTCTCCTACTGGATTGACAACCTTGGTTCTTAACTGAGGGAAATACTTATCTCTACTGTACTGCATCATCCTCTCCTCTTCGAGGAAATCCCAACGCAGCTCACAAGTAGCACATGCTGGTATGAGATAGTACTTGGTTGATTTGTAGAATGCTCTTTGCACTTCACTTATATCTTTTGACTATGGCTTTATAGAATGCTTCATGTGCATCACTTATATCGTTTGAACTTTGGATTCTCGTTTTCCTACATTTGAAAAACCGTTATTTGTAGAATGCTCTTTTGCTTCACTTGTATTTATTAGAACATGGACAAGTATTTTGTAGAAATAATTAAACTCTTATGCTTCACTTATAGCTATTTAGAGAGTTAACAGGAATTGGTCATTCACATGGTTAGTCATAAAATCTTGGATGAAACTTGTACATCACTCAATATGATAAGTTTGATTCTTTGCAATAGTTTTGCGATATTGAGGTGGTAATAGGGGGGCATGCTAGTAAAAGAATTAAAGTTCATTGTTGATAATGGTGTTAAGGGAAGTAAGACTTTACGCAAGAAAATCTTCATGCATGTAAAGTGGTGGCCGCTAACATTAGCGGTGACGTGGAAGCATATTTTATCATTGATTGATCCTTTGTGTGGTTTGGATCGGGGGCATGCGATGGTTAACTCCTCCCAACCTCCCCCTAGGGGCATGCGTTAGTACTTTGCTTTGAGGGCTAATAGATGACACAATAAGTATCTGAGTTCTATGAGTATGTGGACTACAAGCACTTCTACCTTTCCACAATTTGCTATCCTTTTCAGTACCGTGCATTGCCCGTTCTCACCTCGAGAGTTGGTGCAAACTTTGCCGGTGCATCCAAATCCCATGAGATAATATGCTCTATCACACATAATCCTCATTATATCCTTCCTCAAAACAGCCACCATACCTACCTATCATGGCATTTCCATAGTCATTCCAAGATATATTGTCATGCAACTTCCACCATCATCATATACATGACTTGAGCATTCATTGTCATATTGCTTTGCATGATCATATAGAGCCGAAATGATATTTTTGGCGCAACCACCTTTCATCACTGTTATACATGTTACGCTAGATCATTGCACATCCTGGTACACCGCGGGATGCATTCATATGTAGTCATGTTTTTCAGTTTATCAAGTTGTAAGTAAATTAAAGTCTGTGAGCATTGCCCAAGTGAGAAATAGAATGGTGGAGATTTATGAGTCCTCAAAAAAGTGGGGATGAGGTCCATGAGACTGTTCTAAAAAAGAGGCCAAAAAGCGCCTGTAATAAAGAAGAAAAAGACAAAAAAATAGAAGGGGCATGCTACTATCCTTTTACCACACTTGTGCTTCAAATTAGCACCATGTTCTTCATATAAAGAGTCTCCATGATTAGTCACTTTCATATACCGATGGGAATTTTACATTATAGAACTTGGCTTGTATATTTCGATGATGAGCTTCCTCAAATGCTCGAGGTCTTCTTTAGTAAGCAAGTTGGATGAAGACCCACTTTGTTTCACAGGGAGCTTTCATACACTTATAGCTCTAGTGCATTTGTTGCATGGCAATCCCTACTCCTCACATTGATATCGATTGAAAGGCGTCTCCATCGCCCAACAATCTGCCTAGTTGATGCGAGACTTCCTCTATTTTTGTTTTCCCTTGATCCCCTACCATCATTCTGTATTGCACCAAAAGTGCTAAGTCCATGGCTCACGCTCAAGTATTGAGTGAAGTCGAAAATTTTGAAGCGCGTGAAGAAGTATGATACAATTGCTTGGTTTGGCACTGGGGTACCCTTGATTTGATATATCTATCCGGGGAAGACTTAGTGTGTCATGCTTACCACAACTTAGTGTATAGAGGTTGTTTCCTTTAGCTCCATTGTTATGAAAGGCAATGATGAATTACATGCATGTTTTGTATTATTGTTTCAACCTCAAATTGATATATTATTGCCTTGAATCACTCATATCCTAATATTCATGCCATGATTATATTATTTGATCAAGATTATGCTAGGTAGCATTCCATATAAACAATTATCTTTGTTTATCATTTACCCACTCGAGGACGAGCAGGAATTAAGCTGGGGGATGCTGATACGTCTCCATCGTATCTATATTTTTTGGTTGTTTCATGCCATTATTTTACAACTTTCACATACTTTTGGCAATAATTTATATTATTTTTGGGACTAACATATTCATCTAGTGCCTAGTGTCAGTTCCTGTTTTTGGTATGTTTTTGTACTTTGCAGAAAATCCATATCAAACGAAGTCGAAACGACATAAAAAGTTATGGTGATTTCTTATGGAATATATGATATTTTTGGCACAAAAATCAACACAAGAAGATGCTCAAAGGGCCCGGAAGCTCGAGCAGCGCGCCCCTACCCTAGGGCATGTCGGGTGAGCTTGTGGCAACCCTGTAAGTTGGTTGGGGGTGTCCTTCGGCCGCAAGGAAGCTGATTTCCGGATAAAATCCCCTCAAAATTTCGGCCCAATCGGAGTTACAAATCTCCGGGAATATAAAAAATGGTGAAGGGACAGCAAATCGGAACTCGATACAGAAGAGAAACACAGAGAGAGAGAGAGAGAGAGAGAGATCTAATCTCAGAGGGTCTCCTGCCCTCCGGGAGCCATGGCGACCAAGGACTAGAGGGGAAGCCCTCCTCCCATCTAGGGGGGGGGGGCAATGAAGAAGAAGAAGAAGAAGAAGGGGGATCTCTCCCTCTCTTCTAGTGGTGCCGGGAGCCATTCCGCCGAGGGAACCATCGTGACAACGATCTACACCAACAACTTCGTCGCCGTCATCACCAACTCTCCCGAACTCCTTACAATGGTGTAACCTCTCTTCTCCTGCTGTAATCTCTACTTGAACATGGTGCTTTATGCCACAAATTATTATCCAATTATGTGTTGCCATCCAATGAGTTTGAGTAGATTTGTTTTGTCTGATAGGTTAATTATGGCATGAGTTATATGAGTTATATGTTAGTATGATGTTGTCCTATGGTTCCCTTCGTGTCATGCATACGTGTGGGAATTCTTGTTGTGGGGTGTTGCAATACGTTCATGGTTCGCTTACAGTGGGTTGCGAGAGTGACCGAGGTTGTTGCGTGTGGGGGTAAAGGGGACTTGTTAATTTATGATATGGTTGGGTTTACCTTACTAAACTTTATAGTTGCGGATGGTTGGTAGAGTTCCAATCATAAGTGCGTATGATCCAAGTACGGAAAGTATGTTAGTGTATGCCTCTCCCTCATAGCATATGACAAGTATCTACCATGTTATATTCAATTACCTATGGACAATCTAAGCTTTCTACTAAACAATTAAGTAACTTTTATTATTCTTGCAAAGTACTGCTAGTTTTATTCCGCAAAGTATTTTATTCTTCTTCTAGGTAAAGCGAATGTCGGTGTGCGTAGAGTTGTATTGGTGGTCGATAGAACTTGAACAGAATATAAATTCTACATTTAGCTCCTCGTTGGGTTCGACACTCTTGCTTATTGAAATAAGCAACAAACGATCCCCTATACTTGTGGGATATCAACAATCAATCTTCCTCTCATGGGATATCAAGTGAAAGGTCCAACCAATATAATTAGTACGCTCCTCCCCTTAGCAAGGTCCACAATCTTACTATGATTCAAGTTTGGGCAAATTGGGTGGAGCGAAGTCGAATGGCCAAGGTAAAAAATTCTTGAGCAATGACATATCCAGAAAAGACCGAATTATTCCAAATAGTAAGGATATCCCTAGAGGAGCCCTGAGAAGATATATAAGCAAATTTATCAAATTGTCATGGACAAAAAGATTTAACAAAAGTATGATAAATCAAAATTTTCTTAGTCCCCTACAAGCAAATAATAGAACCACTAATAAAGAGAGCATTATGTAAAGCTAATTGTTTATATTTAAAATTTATTCCATCATTTTTCCAAGATAAAACATCCTAACTCTGTAGTAGAACCATGTAAACAATGTAAGGTCGGACACCAAGATGTTGCAAAGACGTGTACTAGTCGGCTGAATAACTAGGATTGGAGTAGGCGGTGTAATCAGTTTAGTGATAGAATCCTTCCCAATCCATTTGATCACATAGTCCATCTCCTCAAAAGTGGCAGACGGAGAATGTTGGTACAATATCTGCCTACCTTTGTTTTGGAGATTGTTGACATAAACAGGTATGGAATGATTTGTTTGCTACTGCATAAAGAGAGAAAAGTCCGTACAGAACCGAACATAATGATGTCTCTGGTGCCAAGTTCGAGGAACTTCACCGAAGCACATCTGTGTTGCAGAGAATAATGAGCTATATTTGTTGAAGTCATATAGATGAGAAGATTGATGTGAAGGAATTAATGCCTCGAAAGTTTACGGCTAAAGCGAAGCATATGTTTCGGTACCGTCGTCCGAAGAAATTGACTGCAGCGAGTGGAAGTCAAAGACAAAGTGAGCATGTAGTATTCATTTCGTTGTTCGTCTTCTACTTATTTGAGTCATAGGACCTCCATACTATTAAGAGGGGTATAGGTTCTTGAAGCTTACATCCACTGTGATGCTTAGCCAAAATCTATGAAAGTTGTGAGAGAAATCTCTTTGTGTTCCGAGAAAATACCTGCCAGCAAGAGACTATGATCTTCTTCGCTGCGAGCGATTTGTCTCAGGCCGAGGAGTTAGCATTACTTGCTCCACAAGCAGTGTTACCATTGTGCTCAAATCCGACCATTGGACTCGTGTCGTTTGGCCATTGGCTGCTCTCAATGTCCAATTTGGTCATTTCCCTTCAGGGAAGGCTGCGGCTAATAAATAGCCACCCCACTCCAACGTTATTCATTGGCTACTCCGCTTGAGATTTCTGAGAAGATTGATTTGAGAAACCCCTCTCCAAGTTATTTGAGTTTAAGATCCACCGAGAGAAAACTCAAGAGCCCAAACTTAGTCAGTTGTTTGGCATCACAGTAGTTCTGAGTTAGAGTTCTTGTACCTATTACTCTTGAGAGCGTGCACTCTCTAGACGGATAGGTTTCGGGTCGAGTGTTGAATAGTTGTTGTCTTCACCGAGCTAGATCTTCAGCAACCAAGAGTGATTTTGGTTCGCAAAGGTCAACCGAAGGTTTGGAGATCGTCGACAAGTATCTACCACGAGTGAAATCAACCTGAGTCTGACCAGCTCTGCGTTAAAGGAGAATAGGGTGAAGAGAGTTTATCTTTCGTATTAAGTCACAACCCCTCCAACAAGACATAGCCCTTCATTAGAAGGGTGATCTAGTCTACCAAATCCCTGTGTCGCCATTGAGCACCACTGGTTCAATCTACTTTACTGTAATTCTTTTAGCAGTTTACTTTCGTGCTCTGTGTCGATAGTTTATCTGATCATTATCTTCTGTTGTATTTCCCTTTCGCATCATTCTATTTTGTTGTCAACCTTGGATATCGTTGTGTTTATTCTATTTCATTCTCATCACTTGATTTCATTCGTCAATTGCATATTCCTCGGTTCATGTGTGATATCTCATTATAGGTATACTTCTCTGTGTATTGATACGTCTCCAACGTATCTATAATTTTTTATTGTTCCATGCTATTATATTATCCGTTTTGGATGTTTAATGGGCTTTACCATGAACTTTTATATTATTTTTTGGGACTAACCTATTAACCGAAGGCCCAGTGCAAATTGTTTTTTGTGTGCCTATTTCAGTGTTTCGCAGAAAAGGAATATCAAGCGGAATCCAAGCGGAACGAAACCTTTGCGAGGATATTTTTTGGAACAAATGCAATCCAGGAGACTTGGAGTGGACGTCAAGGAAGCAGCGAGGAAGCCACAAGGCAGGAGGGCACGCCCAGGGGGGCCAGGCGCACCCCCACCCTCGTGGGCCCCTCGCAGCTCCACTGACCTAGTTATTTCGCCTATATATACTCTTATACCCTGAAACCATCGGGGAGAGCCACGAAACACCTTTTCCACCGCCGCGACCTCCTGTACCCATGAGATCCCATCTTGGGGCCTTTTCTGGCGCTCCGCTGGACGGGGATTCGATCACGGAGGGCTTCTACATCAACACCATAGACTCTTCGATGATGTGTGAATAGTTTACCACAGACCTTCGGGTCCATAGTTATTAGCTAGATGAAATTTCTCTCTCTTTGGATCTCAACACAAAGTTCTCCCTGATCTTCTTGGAGATCTACTCGATGTAATTCTTTTTGCGGCGTGTTTGTCGAGATCCGATGAATTGTGGATTTATGATCAAGATTATCTATGAACAATATTTGATTCTTCTCAGAATTCTTATATGCATGATTTAATATCTTTGCAAGTCTCTTCGAATTATCAGTTTGGTTTGGCCTACTAGATTGATCTTTCTTCCAATGGGAGAAGTGCTTAGCTTTGGGTTCAATCTTGCGGTGTCCTTTCCCAGTGACAGCAGGGGCAGCAAGCCACGTATTGTATTGTTGCCATCGAGGGTAAATACGGGGTTTATATCATATTGCTTCAGTTTATCCCTCTACATCATGTCATCTTGCCTAATGCGTTACTCTGTTCTTATGAACTTAATACTCTAGATGCATGCTGGATAGCGGTCGATGTGTGGAGTAATAGTAGTAGATGCAGAATTGTTTCAGATTTCTTGTCACGGACGTGATGCCTATGTTTATGATCATGCCTAGATATTCTCATAACTATGCACTTTTCTATCAATTGCTTGACAGTAATTTGTTCACCCACCGTAATATTTGCTATCTTGAGAGAAGCCACTAGTGAAACCTATGGCCCCCGGGTCTATTTTACATCATATTAGTCTCCCCTCAACTAGCTATTCCTGTCACCGTTTATTTTGCAATCTATACAACAAAAATACCAAAAATATTTATCTTATTATCTTTATCATATCCCACTTTTGCAAGTGGCCGTGAAGGGATTGACAACCCCTTTTTATCGCGTTGGTTGCAAGGTTCTTGATTGTTTGTGCAGGTACTAGGCGACTTGTGTGTAGTCTCCTACTGTATTGATACCTTGGTTCTCAAAAACTGAGGGAAATATTTACGCTACTTTGCTGCATCACCCTTTCCTCTTCAAGGGAAAACCAACGCATGCCCAAGAGGTAGCAAGAAGGATTTCTCGCGCCGTTGTCGGGGAGATCTACGCCAAGTCAAGACACACCAAGTACCCATCACAAACTCTTATCCCTCGAATTACATTATTTGCCATTTGCCTCTCGTTTTCCTCTCCTCCACTTCACCTTTGCCGTTTTATTTTCCATTTTTCCATTCGCCTCTTTTCGCTTGCTTCTTGTTTGCTTGTGTGTTGGATTGATTGTTTGTCACGATGGCTCAAGATAATACTAAATTGTGTGACTTTTCCAATACCAACAATAATGATTTTATTAGTACTCCAATTGCTCCTACTACCAATGCTGAATCTTGTGAAATCAATACCGCTTTGTTGAATCTTGTTATGAAAGATCAGTTTTCTGGCCTTCCTAGTGAAGATGCCGCTACCCATCTGAACAACTTCGTTGATTTGTGTGATATGCAAAAGAAGAAAGATGTGGATAGTGATATTGTTAAATTGAAGCGATTTCCATTTTCGCTTAGAGATCGTGCTAAAACTCGGTTCTCTTCTTTGCCTAAAAATAGTATTGATTCATGGAATAAGTGCAAAGATGCTTTATCTCTAAGTATTTTTCCTCCCGCTAAGATCATCTCTCTTAGAAACAATATTATGAATTTTAAGCAACTTGAGCATGAGCATGTTGCACAAGCTTGGGAGAGGATGAAATTAATGATACGTAATTGCCCTACTCATGGTTTGAATTTCTGTATGATTATATAGAAAATTATGCTGGATTGAATTTTGCTTCTAGAAATCTTTTAGATTCGGCCGCGGGAGGCACTTTTATGGAAATCACTTTAGGAGAAGCTACTAAACTCCTAGATAATATTATGGTTAATTATTCTCAATTGCACACCGAAAGATCTACTAGTAAAAAGGTTCATGCGATAGAAGAGATTAATGTTTTGAGTGGAAAGATGGATGAACTTGTGAAATAGTTTGCTAATAAGAGTGTTTCTGCTGATCCTAATGATATGCCTTTGTCTACTTTGATTGAAAATAATAATGAATCTATGGATGTGAAATTTGTTGGTAGGAGCAATTTTGGTAATAACGCATATAGAGGAAATTTTAATTCTAGGCCGTTCCCTAGTAATTCCTCTAATAATTATGGTAATTCCTACAACAACTCTTATGGAAATTTTAATAAGATACCCTCTGATTTTGAGACTAGTGTTAAAGAATTTATGATTTCTCAAAAGAATTTCAATGCTTTGCTTGAAGAAAAATTGCCTAAGATTGATGAGTTGGCTAGGAACATGGATAGAATTTCTCTTGATGTTGATTCTTTGAAACTTAGATCTATTCCACCTAAGCATGATATCAATAAGTCTCTCAAAGCTATGAGAATTTCCATTGATGAGTGCAAAGAAAGAACCGCTAGGATGCGTGCTAAAAAGATTGCTTTGTGAAAGCGTGTTCTTCTAGTTTTCATGATAATAATGATGAAGATCTAAAAGAGATTGATGTGTCCCCTATTAAATCTTTGTTTTTAAATATGAATCTTGATAAATATGGGACTGGAGATGAGTCAAGTTTAGTTAAAATGCGTCCCAATGATTCGGATTTTTTAGATCTTGATGCAAAAATTGGTAAAAGTGGGATTGAAGAGGTTAAAACTTTACATAGCAATGAACCCAATATTTTGGATTTCAAGGAATTTAATTATGATAATTGTTCTTTGATAGATTGTATTTCCTTGTTGCAATTCCTGTTAAATTCTCCTCATGCTTATAGTCAAAATAAAGCTTTTACCAAACATATCGTTGATGCTTTAATGCAATCCTATGAAGAAAAGCTTGAATTGGAAGTTTCTATCCCTAGAAAACTTTATGATGAGTGGGAACCTACTATTAAAATTAAGATAAAAAATCATGAATGTTATGCTTTATGTGATTTGGGTGCTAGTGTTTCCACAATTCCCAAAACTTTGTGTGATGTGCTAGGTTTCCGTGAATTTGATGATTGTTCTTTAAATTTGCATCTTTCGGATTCCACCACTAAGAAACCTATGGGAAGGATTAATGATGCTCTTATTGCTGCAAATAGGAATTATGTGCCTGTAGATTTCATTGTTTTTTATATAGATTGCAATCCTACTTGTCCTATTATTCTTCGTAGAGCTTTCCTTGGAACGATTGGTGCAATTATTGATATGAAAGAAGGAAATATTAGATTCCAATTTCCATTAAGGAAAGGCATGGAACACTTTCCTAGGAAGAAAATTAAATTACCTTATGAATCTATCATGAGAGCCGCATATGGATTTCATACCAAAGATGATGATACCTAGATCAATTCTTGTTTTTATGCCTAGCTAGGGGTGTTAAACGATAGCGCTTGTTGGGAGGCAACCCAATTTTATTTTTGTTTCCTTTTTTTGTTCCTGTTTAGCGATAAATAATTCATCATGCTACTTTTACGATTGTGTTTTTGTGTTTTAATTAGTGTGTGTGCCAAGTAAAGCCTTTAGGATCTTCTTGGATGATAGTTGTTTGATCTTGCTGTAAAAAAACAGAAAGTATGTGATCCCGAGAATAATTTTAATTTTTTACCAGAGAGCGATAAAATACCAATTGCAACCTCAGTAGATCAATATACAAATTATTTAGGACATCCTAATTTCTCAGGATTTTTGGAGTTACAGAAGTATTTGAAACCTACAGATTGCTACAGACTGTTCTGTTTTTGACAGATTCTGTTTTTTCGTGTGTTGTTTCCTTATTTTGATGAATCTATGGCTAGTATCGGGGGGTATGAACCATAGAGAAGTTGGAATACAGTAGGTTTAACACCAATATAAATAAAGTATGAGTTCATTGCAGTACTTTAAAGTGGTGATTTGTTTTCTTATACTAACGGAGCTCATGAGATTTTTTGTTTAGTTTTGTGTTGTGAAGTTTTCCAGTTTTTGGGTAAGATTTAATGGTTTATGGAATAAGGATTGGAAAGAGCCTAATCTTGGGGATGCCTAAGGCACCCCAAGGTAAAATTCAAGGACAAACAAAATCCTAAGCTTGGGGATGCCCCGGAAGGCATCCCCTCTTTCGCCTTCGTCCATTGGTAACTTTACTTGAGGCTATATTTTTATTCACCACATGATATGTGTTTTGCTTGGAGTGTCTAGTATGATTTGAGTCTTTGATTTTTATTCTACCACAATCATACTTGCTGTAGACACCTTTTGGAGAGACACACATGAATCTGAATTTATTAGAATACTCTTTGCACTTCACTTATATCTTTTGAGATAGATAATTTTGCTCTAGTGCCTCACTTATATATTTTAGAGCACGGTGGTGGTTTTATTTTATAGAAATTATTGATCTCTCATGATTCACTTATATTATTTTGAGAGTACTTTAGAAAAGCATGATAATTTGCTTTGGCTATAAAATTAGTCTTAATATGATTGGCATCCAAGATGGGTATAATAAAAACTTTCATATAGAGTGCATTGAATACTATGAGAAGTTTGATACTTAATGATTGTTTTGAGATATGAAGATAGTAATATTAGAGTCATACTAGTTGCGTAGATGTGAATTTGATAAATACTTGTGTTAGAGTTTGCAAGTGCCGTAGCATGCACGTATGGTAAACGTTGTGTGAAAAATTTGAAGCATGAGGTGTTTCTTTGATTGTGCTCCTTATGAGTGGCGGTCGGGGACGAGTGATGGTATTTTCCTACAAATCTATCCCCCTAGGAGCATGTGTGTAATGCTTGGTTTTTGATGACTTGTAGATTTTTGCAATAAGTATGTGAGTTCTTTATGACTAATGTTGAGTCCATGGATTATACGCACTCTCACCTTTCCATCAATGCTAGCCTCTTCGGTATGTGCATTGCCCTTTCTCACCTTGAGAGTTGGTGCAAACTTCGCCGGTGCATCCAACCCCCGTGATATGATATGCTCTATCACACATAAACGTCCTTATATCTTCCTCAAAACAGCCACCATACCTACCTATTATGGCATTTCCATAGCCATTTCGAAATATAATGCCATGCAACTTCCCACTGTTATGTTTATTATGACACGCTTCATCATTTTCATATGTCCTTGCATGATCATGTAGTTGACATCATATTTGTGGCAAAGCCACCATGCATAATTTCATACATGTTACTCTTGATTCATTGTCCATCCCGGTACACCGTCGGAGGCATTCATATAGAGTCATACTTTGTTCTAGTATCTAGTTGTAATCTTTGAGTTGTAAATAAATAGAAGTGTTATGATCATCATTAATAGAGCATTGTCCCAAAAAAGGGGGGAAGGCCAAATGAAAAAAAAGAAAGGCCAAATAGAAAAATAAATAAAAGGGACAATGCTACTATCCTTTTTCCACACTTGTGCTTCAAAGTAGCACCATGATCTTCATGATAGAGAGTCTCTTATATTGTCACTTTCATATACTAGTGGGATTTTTTCATTATAGAACTTGGCTTGTATATTCGAACAATGGGATTCCTCAAATGCCCTAGGTCTTCGTGAGCAAGCAAATTGGATGCACACCCACATAGTTTCTTTTGTTGAGCTTTCATACATTTATAGCTCTAGTGCATCTGTTGCATTGCAATCCCTACTCCTCGCATTAACATCAATTGATGGGCATCTCCATAGCCTGTTGATTAGCTGCGTCAATGTGAGAATTTCTCTTCTTTTGCCTTCTCCACACAACCCCCATCATTATATTCTATTCCACCCATAGTGATATGTCCATGGCTCACGCTCATGTATTGCGTGAAAGTTGAACAAGTTGAGATTACTAAAGTATGAAACAATTGCTTGGCCTGTCATCGGGGTTGTGCATGGTGAGAGCATTTTTGTGTGACGAAAATGAAGCATTGCCAAACTATATGATTTTGTAGGGATAAGTTTTCTTTGGCCATGTTATTTTAAAAAGACAAAATTGCTTAGTTAATATGCTTGAAGTATTATTACTTTTATGTCAATATTAAACTTTTGTCTTGAATCTTTCGGATCTAAACATTCATGCCACAATAAAGAAAATTACTTTGAAAATTATGTTAGGTAGCATTCCACATCAAAAATTCTGTTTTTATTATTTACCTACTCGAGGACGAGCATGAATTGAGCTTGAGGATGCTTGATACATCACCAATGTATCTATAATATTTTATTGTTCCACGCTATTATATTATCTGTTTTGGATGTTTAATCGGCTTTACTATACACTTTTATATTATTTTTGGGACTAACCTATTAACCGAAGGCCTAGTAAAAATTGCTATTTTTTTGCCTATTTCAGTGTTTCGCAGAAAAGGAATATCAAACGAAATCCAAACGGAACGAAACCTTCGCGAGGATCTTTTTTGGAACAAATGCAATCTAGGAGACTTGGAGTGGACGTCAAGGAAGCAGCAAGGAAGCCACGAGGCAGGAGGGCGCGCCCGGGGGGGCCAGGCGTGCCCCCACCCTTGTGGGCCCCTCGCAGATCCACCAACCTACTTCTTTCACCTATATATAAACTCTTATACCCTGAAACCATCGGGGAGAGCCAAGAAATACCTTTTCCACTACCGCAACCTTCTGTCCCCGTGAGATCCCATCTTGGGGCCTTTTCCGGCACTCTGCCAGAGGGGCATTCGATCACGGAGGGCTTCTACATCAACACCATAGCCTCTCCGATGATGTGTGAGTAGTTTACCACAGACCTTCGGGTCCATATTTATTAGCTACATGGCTTCTTCTCTCTCTTTAGATCTCAATACAAAGTTCTCCTCAATTTTCTTGGAGATCTATTCGATGTAATTCTTTTTGCAGTGTGTTTGTCGAGATCCGATGAATTGTGGATTTATGATCAAGTTTATCTATGAACAATATTTGATTCTTCTCAAAATTCTTATATGCATGATTTAATATCTGGGAAGTCTCTTCGAATTATCAGTTTGGTTTGGCATACTAGATTGATTTTTCTTGCAATGGGAGAAGTGCTTAGCTTTGGGTTCAATGTTGCAGTGTTCTTTCGCAGTGACAGTAGGGGCAGGAAGGCACGTATTGTATTGTTTCCATCGAGGGTAAAAATATGGGGTTTATATCATATTGCTTCAGTTTATCCCTCTACATCATGTCATCTTGCCTAATGTGTTAATATGTTCT
Source organism: Triticum dicoccoides (assembly GCF_002162155.2). Taxonomy (NCBI): domain Eukaryota; kingdom Viridiplantae; phylum Streptophyta; class Magnoliopsida; order Poales; family Poaceae; genus Triticum; species Triticum dicoccoides. The sequence continues at coordinate 264,157,562 of NC_041388.1, forward strand.
TATGAACTTAATACTCTAGATGCATGCTGGATAGCGGTCGATGTGTGGAGTAATAGTAGTAGATGCATAATCGTTTCAGACTACTTGTCACGGACGTGATGCCTATGTTTATGATCATGCCTAGATATTCTCATAACTATGCGCTTTTCTATCAATTGCTCGACAGTAATTTGTTCACCCATTGTAATATTTGCTATCTTGAGAGAAGCCACTAGTGAAACCTATGGCCCCCGGGTCAATTTTACATCATATTAGTCTCCCATCAACTAGCTATTTATGTCGCCGTTTATTTTGCAATCTTTACTTTCCAATCTATACAACAAAAATACCAAAAATATTTATCTTATTATCTTTATCAGATCTCACTTTTGCAAGTGGCCGTGAAGGGGTTGAAAACCCCTTTATCGCGTTGGTTGCAAGGTTCTTGATTGCTTGTGCAGGTACTAAGCGACTTGCGTGTAGTCTCCTACTTGATTGATACCTTGGTTCTCAAAAACTGAGGGAAATACTTACGCTACTTTGCTGCATCACTGTAATATCCCAAATTTTTAATTTGGAATGTTATACATTAGATCATCATTGCATATCATATTTTATTACATTTTGGCTAGATCCTAGAAATCCTACGCAACACAAGGACCCACGGAGAGAGTTGGGGATTTCGTTATTTTCATATTTGAGTTTTCTCAAATTTTGAAAATAGGATCATTTGATTTTATTTATTTTATCTTTAATTATTTCAATTATAAAAATAAGTGAGAGGGAATAAGATGACTTTCCCAAAATAAAGAAATGTTCAGGATTTAATAATAAAATCAAATAAGATTTTATTTTGGAGTTTTCCGGTGTTTTATTTGAATTTAGGAAAAATGCGCATTTTTCGAAATTGCATTTAGGCCCCAAATAAATGTTCACCTTGTCTGGCTTTATTTTAGAAGTCGGGGAAATTTTATTTTGGGATTTTTGGAGTACGTTTAGTATTTCTTTTATTTGTTTTTCTGCACGAAACTTAAAAAAAACGCGACCCGACCTCCGGCCGTATTCGGCCAGGACTCCCCTGGCCAGCCCCCTTTATATAGAGCCCGAGCCCACCCCAGCCCACCTCAAACCCCAGCCCCGCCGCCCGCTGCCCTCGCCGCCGCCGCCGGAGCCACCCGTCCCGCCTGAGCCAACCGCCACCGCCGCCCATTGACCCGCCGCCGCCGCCTTTGACCCACCGGAGGTAGACCCCGTCGCCGCCACGGTTTTTGAGAGAAAACCGTCGATTTATTTTTTCTAGGAACCCGGTTTATTTTGTTTAGATCGATTTTTTCCCGGTTTAGTTTGTTTAGCGGACGTTCGTCCATACGTTTGTTTTAACAAACGGTTTTCGTCATTTAGTCACAGACAGCGAACGTTCATTCGTTAGCCTGTTCATCGTTTTTCTTTTTCTCGGATTTTCCGGGATTATTTCTGATCGCGATTTCTGATCCGATTTTCGTTTTAGTATAACTTTTCGCTCGTTTATCGGAATCAGGCGATTCAAGCGCCTAGAGTTTCGTCTCGAAACCCTCTTTCCGTTTAACCAACTCAAACAAGTTTTTGCTTCTGTAAAATTTGACTTAGATCTAGATTAGTAAATGAAGTTTGTTTCTTTCGCCGTTTGACTTCCGTCGCTTCGTTTGATTTGTTTCTTTTTGCAAACCGGAGTTCTTAAGTTGAACTTTCTGGTTAGATCTCTTATTTGAGTTTTACCTGTGCATTAGATGAGTACTTATTGTATGCTTGTTTGTTTGTTTGTGTTAGAGTACCCGGAGTGCACCGCTTGCTACTTCGAATCTCTAGGTTTCACGGATCATCAGCAAGGCAAATAACACTTTGATCATACCTCTTACTACCCTGTTTTATTGCATTAGATCAATCCTCAAACATTGCATGTTTAGGATCTATTTAAAATTTGGGTTTTGGGAAGTAGATGAGGTAGTACCTATTACCTGTTTTATTATCAAACCCTTGGGAGTTACTTCTATGTTGCTTATATTGCCATGCTATGCTAGTAGACGTGGATTGGATGAGTGTATCCTTGACAGATGTGAGATTATTAATTAATGGTTTATTTAAGGTGGCAACTTTAATACACATCTGGGTGGATTGAGGCACCTGGGTATTCCAGCGATTGCCTGTTTTTCTTTATGGACCGCCACCCAGGCTCAAAGGGATCATGAGATTATTCATACTAGAAACTTCCGTGTGCAGCCACAAGCTACCATGGGCTCTAGCATAGTTGATTAAGTCATGAGAACTCTTACAGTGGTAGACTAGCAGATGTAGGGGAAAGTAGGTGTAACGGTCTACCCGATCGTAAGGTGCTAGCGCTTCTGAAAGACTATGCGAGAATTCCAACGGAGGAGATCGAGTCTTGTGGGGAAAAGTGCACAAACCTCTACAGAGTATATAAACTAATCATGATTAGCCGTGTCCCCGATTATGGACAGTCTTGAATATCTAGTACTTGGATTATCATGTGAATCTCATTATGTTACTTTAATTAATTTCGTTGGGTTTAATGATGATGCTTAATTGGGATTGAGAGGGTGTCTACACTCTCAATGTTTAACAACCACCATGATAGTTAAATAAAATTTATTCCTTTGCAGTAGGGAAAAACTGGCTTTACGCAAAACTGTAACCATAGAGCTTTCCACCAGCCATATATGCATGTAGTATAGCTTATTTCTGTTCATTACTCTCTATGTGTTACATTGCCAGCATATTCCATGTGCTGGCCCGTTTTCGGGTTGCAACGTTCATGTTGCAGACTTTTCAGACGACGAGTAAGGTGCCTTTAGGTCGTGGCTCTATACTTAGTGATGCCGTTGGAGTTGATGGACTCGCTTATCTTCCAAGCCTTCCGCTGTTATCGTTATTAGATGGCCTTAAGCCATATTATTTGTAATAAGTTCTCTTTTGAGACACTCGATGTAATAAGTGTGTGATTGCTACTCTGTTATAAATCCTTCAAATACTGTGTGTGTCAGCATTACTGATCCAGGGATGACAATGATGCACAGAGATCAGACTGTTTCAGGTCTGGTCGCTACAAGATGGTATCAGAGCACATGTTGATTGTAGGACGTGACCACTAAGCTAAAAGACCTAGAACACTACTCTCTTCTCATTTCTGACTTCTCATCTTTTCTACTCTTTTAGGATGGCGGATGCAAGGAACAAGTTCACGCAACCGGATGAAGATACACCCTTTGGACGCCACCTGAAGGAAGTCACTAAGTACCTGAACATCGGAGTACCAAGCTTCACCGGGACCTACAATGCTACTTTACCCGACGAGGAGCGCTGGATGATTCAAGTTCAAGTTCCAGGAAGGACATTCTCGCCAGTCACTGAACCCATAGAGTTTTCCTTTGATGCACTAACCTGGAGTCTAGGAAAGAGCATGGCAGCCCACATCACCATGGGACGTATTGGAGAAGTTTACCGCAATGATCTCAAGGATACTATCTACCCGATTTGTGGGCGCTGAGATGAGCATTGGGAGATAATCAGCACCAGGAAGGATAGATCAATCACAACTTTTATCCAGGAGTTAAACCAGCACATTCGACGTTAGGAGAACCAGATGTGCGCAGGCATGATAGATTTGAAGAAGGCGATGACAAGAATAACGGAGCTGGAGGAAGAACTCAAGGCTACACGCGAAGATTATATGGAGGAAATCGAAGTATTAGTGGAGAAGAATGACGACCTGACCAGGAAGCTAGGAGTTTTCATGGGAGATCCCGCGCCAGGAGGAGGGGATGACGATTCCACTAGCCCGGATAACTACATCATCATCGACAACACCGACTCAGACCCAGACGACAGCAATGATGACTATGTTGATGAAGCTGGAGCGGATATCATGGAGTCTTCATTGGAGCAGTTTTTCTAGTAGACCACCATAACAGTAGTAGAATCCCACCATGTATATAGCATAGCCCAAGCACTTTTGTAACGATAGTTCTAGACCGACTGCATGCCCTTGTTTGAATTGAATGAAGTGATTTTGTTTGCTTTTGCCTCATGTGCATATGGGTAGTGTTTTCTCTCTAGACCTCAATCTATTCTATATTCTCATATTTTCTAAACCCTCAGATGCCTTCGAGATGTGACAATGGATTTGCTTTCCCACCGGAACTCACTCAGTTGATCCAGCAGCAGAATGCATTGATGCAGTTGCTAGTCCAGAATCAGAATCAGGGGAACAAGAACAACAACCCACCACCACCACCACCTGTTGATCACTTAACCCGTTTTCTTAGACTGAACCTGCCGGTGTTTTCCAGTAGCACTGAGCCGATAGTGGCAGATGATTGGCTCCGCAAGACAGGAAGGGAATTGACCACTGTAGGATGCATAGATGCGGAAAAGGTGTGTTTTGCCGCACATCAGCTTGAAGGACCCGCATCATCATGGTGGCAGAATTTCACAGCCACTTATCCTATAGACACTCTCACATGGGATCAGTTTCAGCAAGCTTTTCGTACTGCCCATGTTTCAGCAGGAGCTATGGCCATGAAGAAGCATGAGTTTCGCAACTTGCGCTAAGGAGGACGGACAGTTGGCCAATATGTGGATGACTTTAGTAAGTTAGCGCGTTATGCCCCGGATGACATTGCTACGGATGCAGCTAAGAAGGAGAAGTTTCTGGAAGGACTAAATGATGAGTTGAGCATGCAGTTGATGGTAGCAACCTTCAACAACTACCTGGAGTTGGTAGATCGTGCTCTTATGATTGAAGGGAAGCAGCAGCAGATTGAGAACCGCAAGAGGAAGTATGGGCAAGGGAAGTACAATTCAGGAGCTCAGCAGAAGCCATGTTTTACCCCGAAATCGGGAGGACATTTTCAGCATACCCATGGAGGAGGAAGTTCGCATAATCATAATGGCCCCAAGAATGGTAATGGGAATGGGGGAAGCAACGGCCAGAACCGTACCAACCCGTCAACCCCAGCCAAGGGAGACCTGAGCCAAGTCACTTGCTTTAAGTGTCAGAAGACCGGACATTATGCCAATGAATGTCCTGAAGCCCAGAATGGAAATGGCAATGGAAGCTCTGGGAAGAAGCCGAACCCTTTCAACAGGGGACAGGTGAACCACGTTAACGTGGATGAGGTTGAAGCCCAGCCAGATACAGTAATCGGTAAGTTTTTGGTTAAGTCTTTTACTGCAATCGTTCTTTTTGATACTGGTACATCACATTCATACATATCAAGGGGATTCGTGGATAAGTATACCTGCCCACCAAGGTTCTTAGAACACCTATGTTAGTAAGCTTACCAGGAGCGGAGTATATGGCCAGTCGAGGATGTTTTCAAGTGCCATTGAGTATAGGTAGGCATGTCTTCCCCTCAGATTTAATCATTTTGGAATCACAAGGTTTGGATGTGATTCTAGGTATGGATTGGCTGTCGATGTATGGAGGAAACATCGATTGCGCCAGTAAGTCGATTTTGCTTACCACACCAGAAGGAGGAAGGATCAAGTATGTGTCACGGCATGAGCCGAAGAGGACACAAGTAAATTCCTTAATAGGAGTTGTACAGGAGGAAGTACCAGTGGTAAAGGATTTTTCCGGATGTATTTCCAGAAGAGTTGCCAGGCATGCCACCGGATAGAGACATTGAGTTTTTGATTCAGATTTCGCGAGGCACGGGACCAATATCTAAGAGACCATATAGAATGCATGCAAAGGATTGGGAGGAGATTAAGAAGCAGATTAAGGAGTTACTGGATAAGGGATATATTCGCCCAAGTTCATCACCTTGGGGATCACCAGTACTTCTAGTGGAAACGAAGGATGGATCATTAAGGATGGTTGTTGATTATCGAGGATTGAATGAAGTGACAATCAAGAATAAGTATCCACCGCCGATGATCAATGATTTGTTTGACCAATTGCAAGGAGCTAAGGTATTTTCCAAGATCGATTTGCGATCAGGATACCACCAGTTGAAGATTCGAGAGTAGGACATACCTAAGACAGCTTTTACCACGAGGTACGGGCTGTACGAGTATACCGTTATGTCATTTGGTCTGACTAATGCACCTGCTTATTTTATGAACATGATGAACAAAGTGTTTATGGAGTTTTTGGATAAATTTGTCGTAGTGTTCATTGATGATATTCTGATTTACTCGAAGAATGAAGAAGAACATAAAGAACATTTGTGTTTGGTACTTGATAAGATCAGAGAACATCAGTTATACGCCAAGTTCGGCAAATGTGAGTTTTGGTTGAAGGAAGTTGGATTCCTCGGACATGTTATATCCGGAGAAGGAATAGCAGTAGATCCCACCAAGGTTGTTACTGTGACAAATTGGGAAGCCCCAGCAACAGTTGGAGAGATCCGGAGTTTTCTTGGACTCGCAGGATACTACCGGAGATTTATTGAAAATTTCTCAAAGATTGCAAAACCTATGACGAAGTTGTTGAAGAAGGATACCAAGTTCAAATGGACTGAGGAATGTGAGGCCAGTTTCCAGGAGTTTAAGAAACGTTTGGTTACCTCGCCAGTGTTGATTCTGCCAGATCAGCGCAAGGATTATGAGGTGTATTGCGATGCTCACGTCGAGGACTTGGAGCAGTGCTTATGCAAGAGGGAAGAGTTGTTTTGTATGCTTCACGACAGCTTAAGCCCCATGAGTTGAATTATGCTACACACGACTTGGAGTTAGCAGCCGTAGTGCACGCTTTAAAGACGTGGAGACATTTTCTCATCGGAAACCATTGTGAGGTGTACACGGATCACAAGAGTTTGAAGTACATCTTCACGCAGAAGGAGTTGAATCTCAGGCAAAGGAGATGGTTGGAGCTCATCAAGGATTATGATATGAGATTACATTATCATCCCGGAAAGGCTAACGTAGTAGCTGATGCGTTGAGCCGCAAGAGCCATGTCAACACGCTAATGACCGGAGAATTACCAACGGAGTTAGCCGAGGATCTTCGTGAGCTATGTTTGGAGATAGTTCCGAGAGGTTATGTAGCATCATTGGAGGTTCAGTCTACTTTGATGGATAAAATCAGAGAGGCTCAGAAGACTGACAAGGAGATTGCTTCTATTAAAGAGAAAATGAGCAAGGGAAAAGCTAAAGGATTTTGTGAGGATGAGTACGATACCTTATGGTTCGAGGACCGTGTTTATGTGCCTAATGATCCGAAGATCAGGAAGTTGATTCTGCAAGAGGCCCATGATTCACCATACTCGATTCACCCACGAAATACCAAGATGTATTTGGATTTGAAGGATACTTTCTGGTGGACCGGAATGAAGAAGGATATTGCGGAGTATGTAGCAGTTTGTGATGTATGTCAGAGAGTAAAGGCAGAGCATCAGAAGCCAGCAGGATTGCTACAGCCATTGCCGATACCCGATGGAAGTGGGATAAGCTAGGTATGGACTTTATCATGGGATTGCCCAGGACCTGCTCAGGCTATGACACAATATGGGTTGTAGTCGATTGTCACACCCTAGCTAGTTCAAGCATTAGAGTGTGCATCATGTTTATTTTCCTCTTAAATTTGAAATGGGGATGACAGAACCCCCAACACCCCCTGGAAACAACTAGGGTTTACTAAAATTATTTTCAATGAACCTGAAATGCCCTTCTAAAAAGTTCACCCTCTTTGTCTTGGGTTAGAACCTCTGGCAAAATTGGTGCACATTTTTCTAGGTCAACAGAAGGTCATTGAATTAAATCATAAGTATTTGAATTTGGGCATTTAAATGCTATAAAATAATTTAAATGCTCAAATAATTATGGAAATAAATGTTTGCTGTTGGAAATAATCTAAACAGAGCCCACAATTATTTTCAGGATTTTTGGAAACGTTTTAGTATTTTAATTAAAGCCCAACAGTTGCAGTTAAATAGAAAATAGAAGCAATTAGAAAAAAGAGAGAGAGAGGGAAGCTACCTGGGCCTTACCTGTGCTGGCCCAGCCCACCTGGCTCGGCCCAGCCGACTGGCTGCCAGTCGTCGTCCTCCTCGCGCCAGAAGGACGCGGAGCGCGTGGCCGGCGCCCGCGGCCACACGCCGGCCACCTCCTGCTTCCGCCGACGCCTTGGAGACGTCCAGGGATGCCACGCGACCCCCACGTCCCCCTCTCATCCTCTCGCACTCTCCCCCTCGTCTCCCTCACTCTCCCCCGCGATGGCCGAGCGCGTACCTCCCTGCCGATCGCCGTAGTTGCCACCAGAGCCACCCCCTCGCCCCTCCGACGAGCCCAATAGCTCCGCCTCGTCGCCCTGCACCTCCCCGCTGACCCACGCGACCCCAACCGCCGCCGAACGCCGTCTTCGCCCTCGTCTTCAACCTCGGTACCCGTCGGACGCCGTTCATCAATTCGCCTCACTCCGGTCGCCCCCGAGCCCCCTGAGCTGCTCATCGACCTCCCTGTGAGCTCCTCTTCCTTTTCCCCTAGCTCCCGTGCTCGTTTGGCCCCTGTAGCCACCACCTCCACCGCACCTGAGAGCTCCCCGCCACCGGCCATGGCACCGTCGTGGCCAGAGCCACAGTGGCTCGAAGCCAAGCCCACCGTTGAGCTCAGCGCAGCACCAGGAACCCGTAGCCACCACCAGCTCCTTCTCCCGTGCACCGTAGCCTCGAAACCAACCCTGCCCGAACTCCGGCCGCCGCCACGAGCTCGATTCCGGCGAGCTCGCTCCACCCCAGCTCCTCCCACTTGCCCCACTAGATGCGCGCGAGCCCCAGCTATGCGTAGCACGTCTCCGCCGCCGATTTGGTCACCAGGGGACCAAATCCGAAGCCCTCCGCCGTCTCGGCCTCGCCGGCGGCTCAACGCCGGCGGGATTAGCCCCGCCGACCAGGGGTTTGACCCCAGTTTGACTCCCCCTGAGTCAATGACAAGTGGGCCCCCTCTGTTAACTAAATCAGATTAGTTTTAACTAAAAATAATTAGCTTAATTAACTACTGACATGCGGGACCCACCAGTCAGGTTTGACCTGGACGTCCCCGTTGACCACTTACGTCACCCTGACGCAATGCTGACGCAGTAATGCATTTTCTAGATTTATTTTTATACAGGAAATTCCAGAAAATAGTCAAAACTTCTAAAAATCATAGAAAATCAACCATAGCTCCAAATGCAAAGATTTATATATGAAAAATGATCAGAAAAATTCAATCTATCCATCTATAATGGTTTCATGCATGACAAAACAAGTTTACCTTGCTGTTTAAGCAGAATAAGGAAATGCACTATTAAGGCCATGTTTAATGAGCTAATATTTGAATCTTTGATTCAAATGAGTTCATTCCTTTCTATTATAACTTGCATTAGGCCAAGACACATTCATATTGCCATGTCATAGCATGCATCATATTGTTGTATATCGTCATGTGTTGATTGTGTTCCGATGTGCTCTTCGTGGTAGGTTCTGCCTCCGAGGATATTCACGAGTATCCAACTGAAGGGCAGTATCCCACTACCACTCCATCAGGCAAGCAACCCATTGATCATTTCGATACAAACCCATATTCTCGCTTCTGCTCTTGTTTACTGCATTAAGACAACGCGATTCAAACTGCTGTGTGTTACGGTAGTTGAACCCTTATCCTCCGCATGACCTGTCATTGCCACAGTAACTAGATGAAACCCAATAGCATGTGTAGGACTTGATTGAGCCATGTATGTGATTCCTACCTTGCTATGCATGCTATGCTTAGAGTTGTGTCAGATCTGGTTCATCTGGGTGATGGGCTAGAGTGAAATGCTTGTGTCGGTAATATGAGGGATGTGTTGAACATGTTTTGGTAAAGGTATCGATGAGAGGCCATGTAGGAGTACATGGTGGGTTGTTTCATTGAGGACGTCCATAAGAACTGAGATCTGTATGTGTGATTTAAGATGCAGTTACTACCGTACATTGGGCCCGAAACCAATGGGCCCTCTCGGCTTCTTAGTCACCCTAGTACTTTGTCCAGGAGTTGCAAATAGTTTCTGGTGCTTGTAGGTTATGTGTTGGCGGCCGTGCGTAGCGCTGACCCTAGGGGTGGGCTATGTTGCGGTAGATACATCATGGCACGGTGTACCGAGTCACCCGTTTGGTGTCTCGGGAACCCTGTTCACATCGTTCGGGGCCATATGTGGAAACCTCGGCCGGACTCCCTACGGATGGAACCTGGATAGGCGATAAACCTGGACTAGAGACTTAAGTGTTTAGGTAGGCCGTGGCCGACACCCTCGCTGGGCTTCCGCTTGAAGGTTGCCGAGTACATGTCGTGTAAACGGCGGTAAGTGGTGAAAGCGTGCATGAAGAAGTACACCCCTGCAGGGTATAAAACTATTCGAATAGCCGCGTCCGCAGTAAAGGACTACTTGGTTGCCTATACAGTTCATAGACAAGTTAATGGGTACTAATAAAAGACTCAAGATAAGTGTGAGTACCGAGGATGGCCCTCTCGTAGGATGACGAGGGAGGATCCCCGGTGGAGTATTGTGTTGGTGAGTAGTGGACTCGTGTGCGAAAACTATTTTTACTGGTGAAGTTCCGTAGGATAGCTTAGCCAAGAGTCAAAGCTGGCTTGCTGCATTAACCCCACCACCTTCTTCAGAATAAGCATGTATAGTAGGTTCTGATGTAAGACTTGATGAGTACCTTTGTACTCATGTTTGCTTAATTACTGTTTTCAAACGATAACACCGCCCCCTCCGATGGGTTCTACGTAGACCTTGACGTCGATGAGTGACTAGCCACCCAGGTGGTGATCCTGGCCATGGAGGGCCTTATGTAGATAGACAGGCTTCGAGAAGCCTTCTTTCTTTCTAGAGTCTGTACTCAGACTAGTTGCTTCCGCATGTGCTTGTATGATTGTATGACTTGAGTGTCGGGTCATGTGACCCCTATCTGTATGAACATGTTATGTATGGCTCTCTGGAGCCTTTAAATAAAGTACTTGAGTTGTAGAGTTTTGTTGTGATGCCATGTTGTATGTACTCATATCGGGCATATTGTGTGTATGATTGAAATGCTTGGTATGAGTGGGATCCGACAATCTAGTTGTTTATCCTTGGCAGCCTTTCTTATGGGGAAATGTAGTCTAGTGTTCCTCGAGCCATAGTAGTCCGCTACAGCCCAGTTCACCGGAGTCCTGCTAGCCCAGCACTACTGCTCAGGACACTTGACTGGCCGGCATGTATTTCACTTTGTTCCTATGTTTGTCCCTTCGGGGAAATGTCACGCGGTGATATCCGGAGTCCTGCCTAGCCTGCTACAGCCTGGGTTCCCCGGAGTCCTGTTAGCCCAGTGATACAGCCCGGAATCACTCGCTGATGACCGACATGCTCGATGTGATTCATGTATGCCTGTCTCCATAGGTCTGTGCCGTTTTGGGTTCACGACTAGCCATGTTGGCCCGGGTTCTCTGTCATATGGATGCTAGCGACACTATCATATACGTGAGCCAAAAGGCGCAAACGGTCCCGGGCCATGGTAAGGCGACACCCGTGGGATACCGTGCGTGAGGCCGCAAAGTGATATGAGGTGTTACCGGCTAGATCGATGTGACTTGGAATCGGGGTCCTGACATCGATCGTTTGACGAAGGTAGCTCATTTCATTCCAGTGAAGACAACTTGCAGCAGTGCCAAGTTGGCTAAGATATACATGACCAGGATCGTATGTCTGCATGGAGTTCCGAGGAGCATTGTATCAGATAGAGGAACCCAGTTTACCTCAAAGTTCTGGAATCAGTTGCATGAAACTTTGGGTACCAGGCTAGAGTTCAGTACAACTTTTCATCCGCAGACAGATGGACAGACCGAGAGAGTCAATCAAATTTTGGAGGATATGCTGAGAGCTTGTGCGCTAGATTATGGATCTAGTTGGGACGACAATTTGCCGTATGAAGAGTTCTCTTACAACAACAGTTATCAATCCAGTTTGAAGATGGCCCCTTTTGAAGCCTTGTACGGAAGAAGGTGCAAAACACCATTGTCGTGGGATGAAGTTGGAGACCGCCAGTTGTTTGGACCGGATTTGATTAAGGAGTCGGAACAGAAGGTGAAGTTGATTCGCGATAGGATCAAGGTAGCCCAGTCCAGGCAAAAGAGCTATGCAGATTCTAAACGCAAGGAGACGGTTTATGAAGTCGGAGACAGAGTTTATCTTCGTGTATCCCCGCTTCGAGGAGTGAAGCGCTTTGGAGTTAAGGGAAAGTTAGCTCCACGTTTTGTGGGACCATACAAAGTTTTGGAACGCATGGGAGAAGTTGCCCGAAGGATTGTCAGGAGTTCATGATGTGTCGTGGAATGTCACGGCAGATGTCCTAGAGCAAGGACTTAGTCATAGGGCCATTGCACTAGGAAGCTTAAAGGGGTTAATCGGGACAAAGGACACAAGAGGGTTTTTATACTAGTTCGGCCCCTTACGATGAAGGTAAAAGCCTACGTCTAGTTGGGATTGGTATTGCCGAGGTTTCGATCTCCAAGGGGCTCAACTCGCCGGCTTGGTTATCGATCTGTTGTTTCTTGCCTAAGCCGCCGCCGGGTCGTCCCCTTATATACATGGGTTGACGCCTGGCGGCCTACAGAGTCCCGGCCGGCTCATAATCGTGTCCGGCTCGGTGACTTCCTTTACATTCCTTTCTTTACAAGTCTTTCCTTTCATACGGCGGTTTACAATAACGGGCGTTAAGCCGGCCCCAGGCCTTTGGGCCTTCTATATGTTTAATAAACTATCATCTTGAATGTTTATTGGGCTTCTTATGTAACCCGCCATTAGGGTTGACCCGGCCCCTCCTGGGCGGGTCATACTGGTAGTAATATCCCCGACATTAGGCCCAGGTTGACTTTGAACTTTGTTCTTTGTCAATCTTCAATACTTAGATGAAATCCATCTTTTGTCTGAAGAAACTCTGTGACCTGCCATGACGTCATCTTTTGAAAACACAAAAAACTTTCATGACGTCATCTTCCAACGGATCTTTTATCTTTAATGCTTCTCGAGAATCGAGGCGTTCATTTAGCTGGATAATCATTATTTTGGTCCTCCCTTGATTTTCGCGCCTGTCTGTTCGCATCTACCCTTATAAATAGGCACGCGACCGGTTTTTTCCATTCTCCTCTCTTCTTCATCTTCTTCCTCTTGCAACCTCCACTGCTGCTCGAGCTTCGTCGCTGCCGCAACTCTCATCGTCATCCTCAAGCTTGGCCGCTGCATCACCCTGAGTTCGTCCAGAGAACGCGGCGACTCTTCGCGGCAGGCCTACATCTTGTAAGTTTCTTCTCTCTCACGCACCTAGATCTGTTCTAGGTTTGCGGGTTCTTCAGTGTTCTTCACTTGTTTGCCACGGATCATCTGGTAGATCTTCTCCGCGACTTCTTTTGATCCAAAAAAGAAATATAACTCGTGCGGTAGCTGTTTGGCATTCATTTTTAATATCAGTAGATCCCTTTTACCTGCATAAATGCTTCTTTATAGCCGACGAACTCATTTGTACTAGGTTTTTAGGTCTAGAATATTTCCTTTTTGGAACAGCTATTTGATCCAAAATAATAATGATAGCTTGGTGAAACTTGTTTATGCCAACACTTAGCTAAATCTGCTTTCTGACAAAATCTGTAGTCATGGCGGCTTACCACTCCGGCTTTCTTTTCTGTATATATCATTAGCCCTTAGTTAAGCCGCCGTTACTTGTTTTACACCTTCAACCTTTAACTGTTAATTTTGCCGTAAACTGAACCAGCAAGTTGTTTTTTCTTTTTTAGTCCGTTGCACATCATGCCGTCAAAAACACCCACCATCTGCAATTGGGTTCCCTCAACCATAACTGAGGATCGTTTAAAAGAGTTCTTCCTCATCGGGTTTCTGCCCTAAAAAAACATCATGTCTTATCGTGCTCCTGACCCGGAAGAAGAACGACCCAACCCAAAAGACGGCAAAGTGATCGTCTTTACTGACCACATGAACTGTGGCTTCTCACCGCCCGGTTCAAAGTTTTTCAGAGAAGTTCTTCATTTTTTCAAACTCCATCCTCAGGACATTGGTCCCAATTCCATATCCAATATTTGTAACTTCCAAGTGCTCTGTGAGGTATACCTTCAGCAAGAACCGACTGTGGAACTATTTAGAGAATACTTCTATCTGAACCGGCAAAATGAGTGCACCAACGACCTTAGTTTAGAGCTTGGAGGCATCTCAATTCAGCGCCGGCAGGGTGCTGTCATCCCTCTCATAGTTTTGCCAAGTCACCCAAAGGATTGGAATCAAACTTGGTTTTACTGTCAGGACATCTCACCCGCCAATGAGAAGCCACTGCCGGGTTGCCGCCCCGATCGTATTGACTCCAAGTTCGCACTACGAGACAAACATACCATTGCTGAACGCAAGAAGCAGCTTCCCTCTATCAGAAGAATCAACGGTTTATTGGGGAACGGTTTAACCGGAGTCGATCTAACCCACTGCTGGATTTCATGGCGGATTATTCCATTAAGCCGTCGTTCAAAATTGATGTATGAATATGGTGGAGAACCGGATGATTCTGTCCGTCATACCCCGGCTCAGCTATCCAAGGAAGACATTGTCTCACTGTCAAACCTTCTGGTAAATGTGCAATATGAAGACTGCAATGTTGTTGGGTTAAGTCCCTTTTGTAAGCTCAACCCGGTACCAGAAGTAAGGATATTCTGATCACCTTTTTTTCTTTGTATTTTGTCTAGCCGCATTGTCTATTACTGATCCTTCCTCTTGTCTTTGTAGGCAAACTCTGAATTTTGGAAAGTGAAATATGATCACGAAGCTGCCAAGAAGGCGAAACTCACCGCCATGAATGCCAAGAAAACAACCCGGAGATCAAAGAAGAAGAAGAAGACCACTGCTGAAGATTTAATGAAACTTGATGACACGTCTGACTCAGAGGTAGACCTTGACTCCCTTGGCCAATTTTTTAACAATCTTATTGACACTGATCCTTACCAGGATGACACTGGGGCCAGTCAGGCCGAGGAAGTAGAGGTAACTATCATTTCCTCCGACTCAGAGCCCTTACCAAGACACAAAGTTCGACGAGTGATCCGTAAAGTAAGGTTTTCTAACCCCTTAGCTCACTTGGATCCCAACTTTCATTTGAAAAAATAGCAACATGAAAGCCACTGTGAAGTTGGAATTGAAGATGAGCCAGCTGTTGTCCTTCAACAGACCCCTCGGAAACACCCGAATGAGGTTTATTTATTACTGTCTTTAACTCGTTTTAACAAATCCTGCTCCTTATATTTCGTTTAACTCTTTTCTTTATCTTTCCAGGAGGTGTCTCGTTCTTCAAGTGACTCATCACAAACACAATTTCCGGCTTTCAAGACTGCTCCTGGGTAATCAGAAATCCTCCTTTGTTCCAAGTTGCTCAATTGTATCTTTATGCTGACAATTCTGCAATATTATTCCTTAGTGGCCAGGCTAAATCCAAGAAGTCAAA
This sequence comes from Triticum dicoccoides, assembly GCF_002162155.2. Lineage (NCBI taxonomy): Eukaryota > Viridiplantae > Streptophyta > Magnoliopsida > Poales > Poaceae > Triticum > Triticum dicoccoides. The sequence continues at coordinate 264,173,035 of NC_041388.1, forward strand.
GGTGGCTAAACCGGCGGAAGACCCGCCAGTGCTAGCATCTAAACCGGCTAGGCCACCTTCTCCCTTGGCTAACGCTCCAGAACACCCGCATATTGACAATGAAGCAAATCCTCTAGAGCTGTCCCTTGACGAAGCCACTATGAATCCTTCCACAGCTGGACCGTCAAGTTCAACCAACCTGCCATCTCCACCTGCTCAAGATGTTCAGATTACTGGGAACCGCTTTGTTGAGCCGGGGAACCCGACGGTGCTGGCTCGGTGTACAGCAAAGCAAGAAGCATTAGAGAGGCAGAAAGTTTGCTTTGAAGTTGCCAACTATGATCGTCTCAATGCCAATGATATCTTATCCGGCTATCTCAGTCATGTACACTCCAGTCGTGAGTCTGAGATCGAGATGGTCAAGCAGCTTCAGTTGAAGTATGAGGTATGTTGTTTCCGGTTTACCAATATTCCTTTAGCCCCCAAGTCTTCAGATTTATGAGAGAAACGGAATAACCTGTAGACTTAAAATATAGGCCGAGACTTTTACCTCTGAATCTTTGCCTGATATTGATAGAACAAAACTTCACCCATAGTCCCCAAGGACCGGTTTATTTTGATCATTAATGAATCGATACTTTTAGAATTTAAAACCGTCTTCAAAATACTTAACACTCTGGTTTAACGTTGATAAACTTGCTGAACTGCGTGCATTAGCCCCCAAGTGCCAAGTGCTGCTACTTTGTAAAGGACTTGGGACTTCAAATATGTTGGTAGAGTCGTAAAAATTTGATTTGGCATACATTAGCCCCCAAGTGTCAAGTGGTTTATTCGTAAAGTACTTGAGACTTGAATCTTGAAATTGGATACTGGAATTTGAAACCAAGTCTTGACTTATCTGAACGTTTTCACAGAATGCATTGTCTGAACTGAACTCACAATTGACTGACGCAAAGACCCGGCTAGCGAGTCAGGAGTCAGAAATCAAATCTTCCACCTCCAAACTGCAAATAAGTCTTTCTGAAACGAAAAATTTGAAGACCAGCTTTGCTGCCAAAGAGAAGACTTGGGAAAATGAGAAAACACTTCTGACCCGACGAGCTGAAATAGCCGAAACATCTTTGCAAGAAATTTCAACAGAGTTGAACGGTTTGAAGGGCCGGGTGTCCCAGATGGTCGCTGCTATCTTTGGTAAGCTGCCTGATTTGATCTTTCATATATTTTTCTTGTTAAACCGGAGTATAATCTGCCAACTGACTCTGTGAAAAATATATGCAGGTCCGCGAAGTAAGAATCTGAACCAAGACCCATTGATTAAGCTGAAGGCAGTATACACTTTAGTTGCACAATTGTATATCGGTGCACAACGAGCTCTGGCTGCCATCTCTCCTGCTAATCAAGGGTCTAACCGGATCAGTGACGTCCTGAAGAAGCTGTCCATCCTTCCTGCCAGGTTCCAAGAAGTGAAATGCTCCTGCGCGTGAGCCGAAGCTTTGACTGCCCTAAGCCGCTCCAAGGCTTGGGTGCCAGACCTAGACCCGGTGGATGTGGCAGGGGGCTATCCTACCGTGAAGGAGGACGGGTCTCCTTTTGATCAGGATGACTTTATAGCCTGCATCCGTGAAGTCCGACCTCAGGCAACTAGCCTTGGAGATGACACCAATGTGGACAAGTATCAGCCGGGTTTTGATAGTGAAAATAAGAAGATGGCCCCTCCCTCATATAAAGTAACAGACTTGATCCCACCAGTGAGAGAAGATACATTTGCCCCGGAAGTTGACCCGGTCGGCCTTATTGATGACGAAGCTGAATTTGTCGCCATGAACGGTTTTGATTGGTCAAAACCCAACTTCTAGCAGACTCAAGATGGTGAACCGGCAAGGGAGGGACAATGATCATCTTCATGGGCTTTAAAAGCCTTGTAATAGCTTAGCTGTGAAAACACCACCTGTTTGCTTGTGCCATCGTGCACAAAATACTTATATGTGAATCTGTGTTTCAGATGTCAATGTATACCTTGTTTAATATTTGTCTCTGCAATGTTTGAATCGCTGTTCCTGTGAATACAAGGAAAAAACTGGCAAGGCGGTTTAGAACCAAATGGGCTTAAACACCTAATTTACCGCCCCTATTTTTACCTCAATAGAAAGCAGAGACAAATATAAATAATGGATAAGGTTTAATGCTAACTCTGGAGTTAACGCAGCAGGTAAGCGCGTATGAGTAAGAGCCATACCTTGTCCTTGTTGATCCTTAGATCGCTGGTTTAAACAACCCGAGTGATGAATTTGATAATTCAACATGTATGAGAAGTTAATACTTCTTGAATACCCAATGATCATCATATCTTAGTAGCTCGTACCTTTGGATCCTTGAAGCATCGGCTTGAATAACCCGGGTGGCTACGTTGTCCAATAATTGAGCGGTGAAGAAAACTGGGCTATCTTATTGTAATATTGAAACAACAAAAGCTAAAGGGCAAGAAATATAATTTTAACTTTGTATTCAAAAGGTTGGGGGTTTCTGATTCGAATACGATCAGTAAACCGGACCAAAGGGGTTAAGCTAAGGTTCGAATACGACCATATAGCCCCTAGTGGCTTTGGCATTGCGCCGATCAAGAGGGTACCGACAACTATGTTCTCTTTGGTTCGAATATGACCTATGTTTGAACAGGAAGCCCCCAAATGACCTTGAGAGGTTTTTAACGACCCCGATTCGAATACGATCCAAGTCGGACTCAAAAGGGGTTAAGCTATGATTCAGATATGATCAAGAAGCCCCCAAATGAGTTTGGCCTTGAGCCGATCAAGATGGTTACAACAGCTATGTTCTCTTTGGTTCGAATACGACCTATGTTTGAACAGGAAGCCCCCAAGTGACCATGAGATTTGCAGCTAGATTCGGATACGATCATGAGCTGGACCAAAAAGGCTAAAGTTGATTCAAATATGATCAGCTCCTTAATAGTCGTTTGTAAATAAGAAATAATAAAGATGCATAATCTTTGAAAAGAAAAGAGACTGATGGTCTTACTTTATTGCTTATCATAATATATACAACGCGGACGTTTGTACATGATGAGAGCCGACGGCTCAGGTGTAGTATGGTCGAAGTTGAGAAATGTTCCACGGCCGGCGGGTCTCTTCCTCCTACTTACGTGAGTCTTTGTGCTCTCGAACGTCAATGAGGTAATATGACCCGTTGTTTAAATTTTTACTGACCACAAAGGGTCCTTCCCAAGGTGGGGATAGCTTGTGTGCATCTGACAGATCCTGGATGAGCCGGAGCACCAAGTCGCCTTCCTGAAAAGTCCTGGACTTGACCCGGCGGCTGTGATAACGACGCAGGTCCTGTTGATAAATTGCTGACCGGGCCGCTGCTAAATCTCTTTCTTCATCCAACAAGTCAAGTGCATCCTGTCTGGCTTTTTCGTTATTAGCCTCAACATAAGCCATCACACGGGGTGAGTCATGACGGATGTCACTAGGTAATACTGCTTCCGCTCCATAAACCATGAAGAAAGGTGTGTAACCTGTAGACCTATTGGGTGTAGTATTGATACTCCGTAACACTGAAGGTAATTCCTCTACCCAACAACCCGGCGTTCGCTGTAAAGGAACCATAAGCCGGGGTTTTAGCCCTTTCAAAATTTCCTGATTGGCTCTCTCAGCTTGACCATTGGATTGAGGATGAGCCACAGAAGAAACATCAAGCCGGATGTGCTCTCGCTGACAAAATTCTTCCATAGCTCCTTGAGACAGATTGGTGCCATTGTCTGTGATGATACTGTGTGGAAAACCGAAACGGGAGATCACTTTTTTCATGAACTGAACCGCCGTGGCTGCATCACACTTACTCACAGGCTCCGCCTCAACCCACTTAGTGAACTTATCAACTGCTACTAGGAGGTGCGTCTTTTTATCTTTAGACCTTTTGAAAGGTCCAACCATGTCAAGCCCCCAGACCGCAAACGACCAAGTGATTGGAATCATCCGTAGTTCTTGAGCCGGCACGTGCGCTCGTCGTGCGAACTTCTGACATCCATCACATCTACTGACCAGATCTTCCGCATCAGCGTGAGCTGTCAACCAGTAAAAACCGTGACGAAACGCCTTGGCCACTAAAGATTTTGACCCGGCGTGATGACCACAATTGCCTTCATGGATCTCACAAAGGGTTTCTTAACCTTCTTCGGGGGAAACACAACGCTGAAACGCTCCAGAAACACTGCGATGAAACAACTCTCCATCTAAAATCGTCATGGACTTGGACCGCCGGGTTATCTGTCGAGCCAGGGTCTCATCCGCTGGCAACTCTCCCCGGGTCATGTAAGCCAAGAACGGCACCGTCCAATCTGGGATGACATGAAGAGCCACTACCAACTGCGCCTCCGGGTCAGGAACAGCTAAATCCTCTTCGGTGGGTAATTTGATAGAGGGGTTATGCAAAACATTCAAAAAGGTGTTAGGTGGCACCGGCTTACGCGGAGACCCCAACCGGCTTAAAGCATCAGCTGCTTCATTCTTTCGACGGTCAATGTGTTCCACCTGATAACCTTTAAAATATCCTGCAACAGCATCAACCTCTTGGTGATAAGCCGCCATGAGAGGGTCCTTAGAATCCCAGTTGCCAGATACCTGTTGAGCCACTAGATCCGAGTCACCAAGACATCTGACCCGGCTCAAGCTCATCTCTTTTGCCACTCGAAGACCATGGAGCAAGGCTTCATACTCTGCTGCGTTGTTAGTACAAGGAAACATCAATCGTAACACATAACAAAATTTGTCACCTCGTGGGGAAGTTAGCACGACTCCAGCCCCCGAGCCTTCCAATTGCTTGGACCCATCAAAATGAATAGTCCAATATGTGTTGTCTGGCTTCTCTTCTGGCATCTGCATCTCTATCCAGTCATTGATGAAGTCAACCAGGGCTTGAGACTTAATTGCAGTACATGGAACATACTTCAAACCATGAGACCCAAGCTCAATTGGCTACTTGGTGACTCGCCCAGTGGCTTCTCTGTTTTGAATAATGTCTCCTAAAGGAGCAGAGCTAACCACAGTGATGGGATGTCCCTGAAAGTAATGCTTAAGCTTCCGGCTTGCCATGAACACCCCATAAACAAGTTTCTGCCAATGTGGATATCGTTGCTTGGACTCAATTAGCACTTCACTGACATAATAAACCGGCCGTTGAACCGGATACTCCTTGCCAGCCTCCTTGCACTCTACCACAATAGCCACACTAACAGCCCGTGAGTTGGCAGCCACGTATAACAATAGCGGCTCTTTCTCAATTGGAGCAGCCAAGACCGGCGGTTCAGCCAGCTGTGCCTTCAAATCTTCAAAAGCAGCGTTCGCAGCATCGCTCCAAACAAAAACATCCGTTTTGTTCATCAACTGATACAGAGGCATAGCCTTTTCCCCTAACTGGCTTATGAAACGGCTCAAAGCAGCCACACGACCCGCCAACCGCTGAACATCATTTACGCAGGTTGGTTTGGCTAAGGATGTAATTGCCTTGATTTTCTCTGGGTTAGCTTCAATACCTCGATTAGACACCAAAAAACCCAAGAGCTTGCCGGCTGGCACTCCAAAAACGCACTTCGCCGGGTTAAGCATCATTTTGTAGACCCGGAGATTATCAAAAGTCTCTTTCAAGTCCGTGACCAAGGTTTCCTCTTCCCTGGATTTCACCACTATATCATCCACATAAGCATGAACATTGCGCCCAATTTGATTATGAAGACAACTCTGCACACACCGTTGGTAAGTCGTCTGGGCACTCTTAAGCCCAAAAGGCATAGACACATAGCAGAAAGCTCCAAAAGGGGTTATAAAAGCTGTCTTCTCTTGATCCTTGACTGCCATCTTAATCTGATGATAACCGGAATAAGCATCCAAAACTCAACCGTGCGCAACCCGCCGTAGCATCAATGATTTGATCAATATGGGGGAGAGCAAAAGGATCAGCCGGACAAGCTTTGTTTAGATCTATGTAATCCACACACATACGCCAGGTGCCATTCTTCTTGAGTACAAGCACCGGGTTAGCCAACCACTCTGGGTGAAAGACCTCCACAATGAACCCGGCTGCCAAGAGCTGGGCCACCTCTTCCCCAATGCCTTGCGCCTTTCTTCATTGAGCCATCGAAGAAACTGTCTAACGGGCTTGAACTTTGGATCGATGTTAAGAGTGTGCTCAGCGAGTTCCCTCGGGACACCCGACATGTCTGAAGGTTTCCATGCAAAGATGTCCCGGTTCTCACGGATGAACTCGATGAGCGCGCTTTCCTATTTTGGATCCAAGTTTGCATTGATGATGAACTGTTTGGATGAGTCGCCAGGTACAAAGTCAACCATCTTGGTGTCATCAGCTGATTTGAATTTCAACTCCGGCTCATGCTCTGTTGTTGGTTTCTTTAATGACGTCATGTCTGCCGGGTCAACATGATCCTTGTAGAATTTTAACTCCTCTGTTGCACAAACAGATTCCGCATAGGCAGCATCACCTTCTTCACATTCCAAGGCTATCTTCCGGCTCCCATGTACTGTAATGGTGCCCTTATGACCCGGCATCTTGAGCTGCAAATATACATAACACGGCCGAGCCATGAACTTGGCATAAGTCGGTCGCCCAAACAGAGCATGATATGGGCTCTAGATCTACCTCAAAGGTTAATTTCTCTGCTCTGGAATCATACTCATCCCCAAAGGCTACTTCCAGCTCAATCTTACCAACTGGGTATGCCGACTTACCAGGTACCACCCCGTGAAAAACAGTGTTGGATTGTTTAAGATTCTTATCCGCCAATCCCATCCGGCGGAATGTCTCATAGTAGAGGATGTTGATGCTGATGCCCCCATCCATGAGTAACTTAGTAAACTTGTATCCACCAACCTGAGGTGCCACTACCAAAGCCAAGTGACTCGGATTATCAACCCGGGGCGGGTGATCCTCTCTGCTCCACACAATAGGCTGCTCTGACCAATGTAGATAACATGGAATTGCCGGCTCAACGGCATTGACGACCCTCTTGTGAAGCTTCTGGTCCCTCTTGCATAAACTGGTAGTAAATACATGATACTGTCCACTACTCAACTGCTTCGCGTTGCTCTGATAACCGGATTGCTGCTGCTGATTCCATTGGCCGGGTTGCTGATTATATCCGCCTGGTGACCAGGATGACCTTGACCGCGAAAACCTCTTCCACTTGAACCGGCGCCCGGGCCATGAAAGCCACCACCACCTGAACCACCTGGGCCGTGTCCCCCATCAAACATGTTTGAATTTTTAAACACCTTCATGATCGTGCAGTCCTTCCACAGGTGGCTGGCCGGCTTCTCGCGGGTGCCGTGTTTCGGACAAGGTTCATTCAACAGTTGCTCAAGGGTAGGGCCTGACCCGCCCGATCAAGGGGGCTGTCTGCCCTTGTGCCGCTGATTACCACCCTGTGCATTAGTATTAGCAACAAACTCATCAGCCTTATGTTTATTACCTCCCTGATTCATCGGGTTATGCTGGTGACCCTTGCCGTTGCCGTTCTTCTTTCCCTTCATTGCCTTCTGTTCGTCAGACACCGGGTCCTTGGTGGTATCAGAATCAGCGTATTTGACAAGAGCCGCCATCAATGTTCCCATGTCATTACAATCACGTTTAAGCCGCCCCAGCTTCTGCTTCAGAGGTTCAAAACGGCAATTTTTCTCTAACATCAAAACTGCTGAGCCGGCATCCATCTTATTAGATGAATGTATTATCTCCTTGACCCGGCGCACCCAATGGGTTGTAGATTCACCATCCTCTTGCTTGAAATTGGTTAGATCCACAATCGACATTGGCTGCTTACACGTATCTTTAAAGTTCTGAATGAACCGTGCTTTCAACTCCGCCCATGAGCCGATAGAATTGGGTGGCAATCCCTTCAACCAAGTCCGAGCTATTCCATCTAACATCATGGTAAAATACTTGGCCATTGCAGCGTCGCTCACCTTCAATAGCTCCATAGCCATCTCATAACTCTCAATCCAAGCCCCCGGCTGTAGGTCGGCCGTGTAGTTAGGCACCTTACGAGGCCCCTTGAAATCCTTTGGCAACCGCTCATTGCGTATGGCTGGTACCAAGAAAGGCACACCTCCGGTTCTCGTGGCCACCCCTGCCCCGACCGAGGTTGCTGGGTAAGCCGGAAAGATTTGGTGAGCCGCCTGTTCTGCCGCTATTTGAGTTGCTCGCTCCGCCTCTTGACGAATCCTCTCCTGATCCATCAAGTTAAGGGCTCCAGCCCGCACCGGCTCATGCCTGTATGGCCGGTTGTGGCGTTGAGCATTACTTGACATTTCTGCAGACTCCATGTGCCTACTGTAACTCGGGCTCCGGCTTGGGCGAGGAGTTGAATGAATCCTGTCCCGACTGTAAGAGTATGCATCCTGCTGGGCCAGAGCTGTCTGAAGTAGTTCTCTCACCCTCCGGGTTTCAATTGCTGCTGGCGAGTCGCCTTCCATTGGGAGAGCCGCCAAATGAGCCGATGCTGCAATGAGGTTTTCTAAAGGGTTGGAGAAGTGACCCGGAGGTGTTGATATATAACGAGGAGGAGCTGTATTTATACGAGGTGGCTCCATAGCGCGTGGCTGAATTGGTGCACCGGGTGTCGTGACCCGGTTTGCCTCCGGCGGGTTGCTCCCCCCAGCCCCGAGTGTATGGAACAGGTTCCTCGGATCCAACATTAAAGGTAGACGCGACTGTGTTTTCTGATGCCTCCTCCTCATGACCTCGTTTGACGCATTAAGATCCACCGAGAGCCGGGAAGTTTCTGCTTGAAGTTGCTGAGCATGAGCATCCAGAGCTGCCCGTTCTGCTTCCATCCGGGTTTCCTCTGCGGCTAGATTTTCCTTAGCTTGCACCATATCCTCCCGCACACGCGCCACTTCTATGTCGTGATGGGCTTTATCCGCCGATTCTACCACAGCGGTTAACAGAGTCGTCAGCCTATCCATGAGGTCCATTAGAATCTGAGCCGGGGGGCGCGCGGGGTCTCCTGACCCGGCTGCTGCCGACCCGGTAGCTGCTGCTGCCACTGCGGTGGAATTCTGCCCGGGCTGCGTCTCCGCCATGAAGACTCCGGCCCAATTCGGCGGTTCAAGGGTGTATGGAATACTGCTGCCATCGGAGCAGCCCCCGAGCATGCTGTCTTGTAGTTGGTACAATGAGTCCGTCTCACCTGTCGATGAAGTAGTATCAGAGCAGACGACCGTCTCCCCGCTTTCCACCGATCCTTTAGAGTATTCACCACCGTAGATGCAGCCTACGAAGGCATGTTTTATGACAGATTGAACACGGGTCATCCTCGCGTGCTGAGCCATCTCGATGAGGCTGGTGTGGACGTCTGGCTCAGGGCCCGACTCGCCGATCCGGTCGATGAAGACGTGAATTCCACCAAAGGGGACCTGGTACCCGTACTCGATTGAGCCGGCCACGGGGCCCCAGCCTTCGTCGTCGATGTAGAGCTTGTCGCGACGACTCCTGGTCATCCGGCCCACAGCGTATCCCTTGAGCCCTTCAAAGTTGCCCTTCAAGAACTCAAATCCACCGTGCGCTGGCCCCACGGTGGGCGCCAACTGTCGTGGAATTGTCATGGAAGATGTCCTAGAGTAAGGACTTAGTCGTAGGGCCATCGCACTAGGAAGCATAAAGGGGTTAATCGGGACAAAGGACACGAGAGGGTTTTTATACTAGTTCGGCCCCTTATGATGAAGGTAAAAGCCTATGTCTAGTTGGGATTGGTATTGCTGAGGTTTCGATCTCCAAGGGGCTCAACTCGCCGGCTTGGTTATCGATCTGTTGTTTCTTGCCTAAGCCGCCGCCGGGTCGTCCCCTTATATACATGGGTTGATGCCTGGCGGCCTACAGAGTCCCGGTCGGCTCATAATCATGTCCGGCTCGGTGACTTCCTTTACATGACTTTCTTTACAAGTGTTTCCTTTCATACGGCGGTTTACAATAACGGGCCTTAAGCCGGCCCTAGGCCTTTGGACCTTCTATATGTTCAATAAACTATAATCTTGAATGTATATTGGGCTTCTTATGTAACCCGCCATTAGGGTTGACCCGCCCCCTCCTGGGCGGGTCATACTGGTAGTAATATCCCCGACACGATGTGTTCCATGTTTCCCAGTTGAAAAAGTGCCACTCAGAGATGGCGGATATACCACTGAGCATTGTTGAGGAAATCGTTAACTGGTAGCTGCTCGGTTGGCTAGCGAGTAGGGTATTAATCGGCAAATCGGCAAGTTAATCGGCCATTTAATCAGTTAATCGGGCGATTTTTCGATTTTTCGGCTACTCGGTGACCCTATGAGTAGGGATTAATCGGCAAGTTAACTGGTTAATCGGATGAATTCTTGAACAGGGCCACTGAGAGATACAGTGTCGTTGGAAGCAATTCAGATGGATAGTGATTTGACCTATGAGGAGAAACCAGTTAAGACTCTCGAATATGCCAGCCGAGTCACCCGCAACAAGGTTATCAAGTTTTGTAAAGTTCAGTGGAGCCACCACACCGAGGATGAAGCCACCTGGGAGCGAGAGGAAGATTTGTTGAAGGACCACCCTCACCTATTTTCTAGCCAACCCGAATCTCGAGCGCGAGATTCATCTTAAGGGGGGTAGGTTTGTAACACATTAGATCATCATTGCATATCATATTTTATTGCGTTTTGGCTAGATCCTAGAAATCCTACGCAACTCAAGAACCCTCGGAGAGAGTTGGGGATTTCGTTATTTTCATATTTGAGTTTTCTCAAATTTTGAAAATAGGATCATTTGATTTTATTTATTTTATCATCAATTATTTCAGTTATAAAAATAAGTGAGAGGGAATAAGATGACTTGCCCAAAATAAAGAAATATTGAGGATTTAATAATATTTTATTTTGGAGTTTTCCACTGATTTATTTGAATTTAGAAAAAATGTGCATTTTTCAAAATTGCATTTAGGCCCCAAATAAATGTTCACCTTGTCCGGCTTGATTTTGGAAGTCGGAGAAAATTTGTTTCAGGATTTTTTGAGTCTGTTTAGTATTTCTTTTATTTGTTTTTCTGCGCGAAACTTTCTTTAAAAAAACACGAACCGACCTCGGGCCGTATTCGGCCAGGACTCCCCTGGCCAGCCCCCTTTATATAGCGCCCGAGCCCACCCCAGCCCACCTCAAACCCTAGCCCCACCGCCGCCATAGCCAGCTGCCGCCGCCGCCCGCGATCCGCGCCGCCGCCGCCGCTGGAGCCACCCGCCGCCGCCGCTGGAGCCACCCGCCGCCGCCGCTGGAGCCACCCGCCGCCGCCGGAGCCGACCGCCGGCACCGCCCGTTGACCCGCCGCCGCCACCTTTGACCCGCAGGAGGTAGACCCCGTCTTCGCCGCGGTTTTCGAGAGAAAACCATCGGTTTATTTTTTTAGGAACCCCGTTTATTTTTTTAGATCGTTTTTTTCCAATTTAGTTTATTTAGCGGACGGTCGTCCGTACGTTTGTTTTAATGAACGGTTTTCGTCGTGCGAACGTTTGTTCGTTATCCGATTCATCGTTTTTCTTTTTCTCAGATTTTCCGCGATTATTTCTGATCGCGATTTCTGATCCGATTTTCATTTTAGTATAACTTTTCGCTCGTTTATCGGAATCAGGCGATTCAAGCGCCTAGAGTTTCGTATCAAAACCCTCTTTCCGTTTAACCAACTCAAACAAGTTTTTGCTTCTGTAAAATTTGACTTAGATCCAGATTAGTAAACGAAGCTTGTTTCTTTCGCCGTTTGACTTTCGTCGCTTCGTTTGATTTGTTTCTTTTTGCAAACCGGAGTTCTTAAGTTGAACTTTCTGGTTAGATCTCTTATTTGAGTTTTGCCTGTGCATTAGATGAGTACTTATTGTATGCTTGTTTGATTGTTTGCGTTAGAGTACCCGGAGTGCGCCGCTTGCTACTTCGAATGTCTAGGTTTCACGGATCGTCAGCAAGGCCAATAACACTTTGATCATACCTCTTACTACCCTATTTTATTACATTAGATCAATCCTCAAACATTACATGTTTAGGATCTAATTAAATTGTGCGTTTTGGAAAGTAGATGAGGTAGTACCTATTACCTGTTTTATTATCAAACCCTTGGGAGTTGCTTCTACGTTGCTTATATTGCCATGCTATGCTAGTAGACCTTGATTGGGTGAGTGTATCCATGACAGATGTGAGATTGTTAATTAATGGTTTATTTAAGGTGGCAACTTTAATACACATCTGGGTGGATTGAGGCACCTGGGTATTCCAGCGATTTCCTGTTTTTCTTTATGGACCACCACCCAGGCTCAAAGGGATCATGAGATTATTCATACTAGAAACTTCTGTGTGTAGCCACAAGCTACTATGGGCTCTAGCATAGTTGACTAAGTCGTGCGAACTCTTACAGTGGTAGACTTGCAGATGTAGGGGAAAGTAGGTGTAACGGTCTACCCGATCGTAAGGTGCTAGCGCTTCTGAAAGACTATGTCTCGGTCATCTGTTTCTCAAACACCATGCAGTGCGAGAATTCCAACGGAGGAGATCGAGTCTTGTGGGGAAAAGTGCACAAACCTCTGCAGAGTGTATAAACTAATCATGATTAGCCGTGTCCCCGGTTCTGGACAGTCTTGAGTATCTAGTACTTGGATTATCATGTGAATCTCATCATGTTACTTTAATTAATTTCGTTGGGTTTAATGATGATGCTTAATTGGGATTGAGAGGGTGTCTACACTCTCAATGTTTAACAACCACCATGATAGTTAAATAAAATTTATTCCTTTGCAGTAGGGAAAAACTGGCTTTACGCAAAACTGTAACCATAGAGCTTTCCACCAGCCATATATGCATGTAGTATAGCTTATTTCTGTTCATTACTCTCTATGTGTTACATTGCCAGCATATTCCATATGCTGACCCATTTTTGGGCTGCAACGTTCATCTTGCAGACTTTTCAGACGACGAGTAAGGTGCCTTTAGGTCGTGGTTCTATACTCAGTGATGCCATTGGAGTTGATGGACTCGCTTATCTTCCAAGCCTTCCGCTGTTATCGTTATTAGATGGCCTTAAGCCATATTATTTGTAATAAGTTCTCTTTTGAGACACTCGATGTAATAAGTGTGTGATTGCTACTCTGTTATAAATCCTTCAAGTATTGTGCGTGTCAGCATTACTGATCCAGGGATGACACTGATGCACAGAGATCAGACTGTTTGAGGTCTGGTTCCTACAATCACCCTTTCCTCTTCAAGGGAAAACCAACGCATGCTCAAGATTTAGCATGTATCTTGTGTTGTGTCTCATTCTACTGCATCTAGTTGCATGTCTCATTACTCTCATCGTAGGTTAACTTGTGATTTCCCATGCTCATGCTATTATCACTTCTTTCATCGAGGAATATGCTTTTGAAGATGAAGATTGATTTAGTTCATTTTCTTCTTTCCATTATTCTGTTGCTGTGATTGGGATCGGTTTCAAAACATTTGAAAGAGTTTTTGAATCTTCCATTCACCGCCCTCTGGTCGATATACCCTCGGTCCTAACAATTGGTATCAGAGCGGGTATTCCGTATTGATACGTCTCCAACGTATCTATAATTTATAAAGTATTCATGTTGTTATATTACCATTCTTGGATGTTATACAATCATTTTATAGCAACTTTATATCATTTTTTGGGACTAACCTATTGAACCAGTGCACAATGTCAGCTGTTGTTTTTGCTTGTTTTTTACATCGCAGGTGAGGGAGTCCTGGATTAGGGGGTCTCCAGATAGCCGGACTATCTCCATTGGCCAAACTGTTAGACTATGAAGATACAAGATTGAAGACTTCGTCTCGTGTCCGGATGGGACTCTACTTGGTGTGGAAGGCAAGCTAGGTAGTACGGATATGGATATCTCCTCCTTTGTAACCGACCTTGTGTAACCCTAACCCTCTCCGGTGTCTATATAAACCGAAGGGTTTTAGTCCGTAGGACAACAACCGTAACATACAACCATACCATAGGCTAGCTTCTAGGGTTTAGCCTCTCTGATCTCATGGTAGATCTACTCTTGTACTACCCATATCATCAATATTAATCAAGCAGGACGTAGGGTTTTTCCTCCATCAAGAGGTCCCGAACCTGGGTAAAACATCGTGTCCCCTGCTTCCTGTTACCATCCGGCCTAGATGCACAGTTCGGGACCCCCTACCCGAGATCCGCCGGTTTTGACACCGACATTGGTGCTTTCATTGAGAGTTCCTCTGTGTCTTCACTGTTAGGCTTGATGGCTCCTACTATCATCGATAGCGATGCGGTCCAGGGTGAGACTTTTCTCCCCGGACAGATCTTCGTATTCGGCGGCTTTGCACTGCTGGCCAATTCGCTTGGCCATCTGGAGCAGATTGAAAGCTACGCCCCTGGCTACGCCCCTGGCCATCAGGTCAAATTTGGAAGTTTGAACTACACGGCCGACATCCGCGGAGACTCGATCTTCGACGGATTCGAGCCACAGCCGGGCGAGCCGCACTGTCGCGATGGGTATGACCTAGCTCTGCCGCTGAACAGTACCCCAGAAGCCGCGCCCACATCAGCTCCCACTCTTAGTTCGGAGCCAACTGCGCCAACCGAGGACGGGTGGTTAGACACCGCCTCAGGGGCTGCAGTCTCAACGACGATCGAGCCGAACACCAGCATAATCCTCTGCGCAGCCCGTGACTCCAAGGTGTTGGACTCTTTTTCTGACTCCGAACCGCCCGCGCCCCTGCCAATCGAATCCGATTGGGCGCCGATCATGGAATTCACCGCCGCGGATATCTTTCAGCACTCGCCCTTCGACGACATTCTGAATTCACTAAGGTCTCTCTCTTTGTCAGGAGAGCCCTGGCCGGATTATGGCCAACATGATTGGGATGCAGACGACGAAGAAATTTGACGCCCACCCACCACCCACTTAATAGCCACTGTCGATGACTCAACCGACATGCTCGACTTCGACTCCGAAGACATCGACGGTATGGACGACGATGCGGGAGGCGAAGAGGAACCACCGCCCACAGGGTGCTGGACGTCCACTTCATCATATGATGTATACATGGTGGAAACACCAAAAGAAGACGACGACGAGGAACGGAAGGACGCACCAAAGGCTTGTTCCCTAGAGAAGCAGTCAAAGCGGCGGCGCAAGCGCCACCCCAAATCCTGCCTCGGCAGAAATAACGACCATACAGACCCAGCGTTGGAGCAGGGCGAACCACTGCTGGACCACCGCAATACGGAGAATCAAACCGAACAAACCAATTCTGTCAAAGATAATAGTTCGGACGACATAACTCCGGACATGCACCCGGAGCAGCAGAATGCCCGTCAAAGGCTTGTTGCCACCGCGAGGAGTCTGAAAAAGCAGAAGCAAAGGCTCAAGGCTGCGCAAGACACACTCCAAATCAGATGGAGTAAAGTACTCAACACAGCAGCGAGGTACGACGACAATCGCCCCACCAAGAGCTACCCAAAGCGGAAGTTGCTACCTGAATTTGATGAGGAGGCCTCAGACCCCCCACAACCAAAAATCAAAACAGCCGTCTGGCCGGATAGACGACATCACGCCCAACATCGAGCGGCAAACAACGCCACTCACAAGCCAATACGCGATCCACGCGAGGGCTCGCACCAAAAGGACGGCGCAACCAGATCCATCTATGGACCACGCAAGCGCGCCCCAGCATATGATGTAACACAACAAACATCCGAACAACGCAGTACACCCAGATATAGGGGTGCCGCACACCCCCTATGTTTCACCGACGAGGTGCTGGACCATGAATTTCTAGAGGGATTCAGACCCGTAAACATAGAGGCATACAACGGAACAACAGACCCTAGGGTCTGGATCGAGGACTATATCCTCCATATCCATATGGCTCGAGGAGATGATCTCCACACCATCAAGTACTTACCCCTCAAGCTCAAAGGGCCAGCTCATCACTGGCTCAAAAGCCTCCCCGAAAACTCCATTGGAAGCTGGGAAGAGCTCGAAGACGCTTTTCGGGAAAAATTTCAAGGTACTTATGTCCGACCTCCGGACGCGGACGATTTGAGTCATGTAACACAACAGCCCGGAGAGTCAGCCCGAAAACTTTGGAACAGGTTTCTTACTAAAAAGAACCAAATTATCGACTGTCCAGATGCTAGAGCCTTGGCAGCTTTTAAGCATAGCGTCTGTGACGAATGGCTCGCCAGACACCTCGGCCAAGAAAAGCCGAGAACAATGGCAGCATTAACAAGCCTCATGACCCGCTTTTGCGCGGGTGAGGACAGCTGGCTAGCCAGATGCAGCACCAGCGACCCCAGTACATCTGAAGTTAGAGATGAAAACGGGAAATCACGGCGCAGCAGCAATAACAAACGCCGAAATAAAGAAGACGACACGAAGAGCACGGCAGTAAACACCGGATTCAAAAGCTCTGGGCCAGGTCAGCAAAAGCCGCCCTCCAAAGGCGCCAGAGACGAACTGTCCAGCCTAAACAAAATTCTGGACCAAATATGTCAGACCCATAGCACCCCTGGTAAACCCGCTAATCATACCCACAGAAAATGTTGGGTCTTCAAGCAGTCCGGCAAGCTCAACGCCGTACACAAGGGGGAGGATACACCAAGCGAAGACGAGGATGAGCCTCTCAAGCAAGACACTGGGGAACAAAAGAAATTTCCACCAGAAGTCAAAACAGTAAACGTGTTACACGTGATCAAGGGAAGAAACAAAACGTCACTCCCAGAAAAATATGCCCAAGGGCCTATCACCGCGGAGTCCTGCCACTGGTCGTCTCAACCGATCACTTTCGACCATCGTGACTACTCAGCAAGTATCCGGCGTGCAGGATGGGATGCCTTGGTATTAGACCCAATAATTGACGGATACCACTTTGCACGAGTCCTGATGGACGGTGGCAGCAGTCTAAACCTGATATACCAGGACACAATCCGCGAAATGGGGATAGACCCAACAAAAATTTGCCAAAGCAATACTACCCTTAAAGGAGTAACGCCAGGGCCAGGGGCTCATTGCACGGGCTCCCTGCTACTAAAGGTTATATTCGGCTTCCCCGATAACTTCCGTAGCGAACATTTAACCTTCTACATCGCTCCGTTCCAAAGTGGCTATCAAGCACTACTCGGACGCGAAGCTTTCGTTCGCTTTAATGCAATACCGCACTACGCTTCCCTCACACTCAAGATGCCTGGCCCACGTGGCATCATTACAGTAAACGGAAGTATTAAGCGATCTTTGCGCACTGAAGAGAGCGCGGCTGCCTTGGCAGCCGCACACTAAAAACGGTCTCACCAACTAAAGCATTTAACAGGTCGTCAAGACCTCGGACACGGTTAGACGAGTCCAGCGCAGCTATATGTAATTCATACCGGATCAATGGTCACACCCCTATTAGAAATACAAGGGGCTCAATGCACGCAGACAAGTGGCAATTTTTACTTATCTTGAATTATACATGGTTTCTTTAAAAACTATCTTCTTGCACGACAACTTTCTCACCTAAGTTCCTCTCTTTTACAGATGATCATCGTGCTACACCCGTCCAGGATACGACACAACGGAGACACAGGCGCAGACGTGCAGCAGGGACCCGCTCCAAGGATTCTTTTTAGATTAAGACCCTGCATAAACCTTTTTTACTGTCTCTTGTTGATACACACCCACGGAATTCTCAGCACAGTTGAGAAGGATGCTGACGTCTTGGCATGTGGCCACGTCAGAATAATGCACGTACCTGGACACAAGGGGCTTCTTACAAAGGGCACTATTTAGGCCCGGTTTATACCATAAAGACCGAATACCTTAGGGAGTGTTTGGCGTCGCGAGTTTGGCCTTATATGCATCAGCTCCGAATCATTGTCTTTGGTCAAATGTTGGGTTTTCCCGGCTCCTGTGTTTTGGTACCTTACGTTCCACTTTATCGGCTAAGGTAGCACCAGGAGAACTACTGCGATTGTGCCCTGGTTCATCCGGACGAGCACCTCAGTAGAGAAAGCCGAAAACTGACTGTCATGATATAGCGTGAGACTGGTCAACCACTCGATGACCTGTCGGAATGTTAGAATTCCTCCGCCTTAACGAAGGGCTGTTTTCCGGCCAGGCATGTACGCACCCCGCGATCGGGAGAGTGCGGAGCCACCAGGGGCTATCTAGTAGCCCCACTGTCAAACTCCTATGGCTAAGTGAAAGTGTTAAAGCATTATAGTCCGTTTGCCTCGTTCGCTATGCTACCACCTCCTTAATAGGACCAAGACGTTGGGTTAAGTGTGAACATGCATTTTTCGCGAGCACCTCCGCATTATATGCGTGGGGGTTGAAGCCGGCGGCTGCAATCTTTCAGGTTATACACATGTATACACAAACGGCCGCACATGAGGCATCATACTACTTTCAGGCAAAAGTATAAACATGGCCTTATAAAACTTCATAAAAGCATTGTGTTTACAATGAAAATACATATCACTCAAACATAATATTCTTCGAGCACTGGGCCTCTATCAAACGAGCACCCTCGAGAACTTCCTCGAAATAATGCTCGGTAGCCACTCGGCCTATGGCCGAACCCTGTGCCGCAACTGTGGTAGCGTCCATCTCCGCCCAGTATGCTTTAACACTGGTAAGGGCCATCCGCGAGCCTTCTATGCACGCCGACCGCTTCATCGCATTAATGCGCGACACCACACCAAGGAACTGCTGCACTAAGCTAAAATAGCTGTTCGGCTTTGGCTTTTCCGGCCATAGCTGATCCACAACAGACCTCATGGCGAGTCCGGACAACCTATTCAGTTCGGCCCATTCGGCTAGCTGGTCAGTCAAGGAAAGCGGACGCTTTGGAACATGGAATTGCGACCAGAACAGCTTGTCTAGTTCATGATCTGTCTGACCTTGGAAGTACTTGGCCGCATCGGCAGTGCTCGCCGCCAAGTCCATATACGCATCTGCCGAACTCCACAGCCGATCCAGAGGGGCATACCGTGGATCTCCGAACTTCCTCCGTAACATGAAGGGTTTCCCAGCCGCAATATCCCCGGCATCCCGCAGCTCCTCCTTCTCCGCTCTCATAGCAGAACGGTGTCTTTGTCCGCTGCCGTGGCCTTCTCAAGGTTCGTTGCCTTCGCTCGGTTTTCTTTTTCAAGGACCCGGCAATGGTCGGCAGTGTATTTTAATTCTACGGCCATCTTGGCCATCTTCTCTTGGCTCTCGCAATGTGCGGCCTTCTCGGCTTTCAACTCTTCGGCCGCCTTCAAAGCAGCCGCATTACTAATCCTCGCTTGTTCCTTGGCTCGAGCAAGTTCTGCCTGCAAGGCTTCCACGATGGCAGCTCCATCTGCAGTCACAACATATTAAAGATACTGGCATCATGCTGCTCTTACTATGTGGCGTTCACCAGATAATAACACTTACCCTGTGCCTCGTCAAGCCTCTTGTTAACAAGCTCGATGTCGGCGTTTGCCGCATCCAGTTGCCGTTGTAATTTGGCAAACTCACTAGTCCGGCTAGCGACCAGAGCTTCCACCACCTGCACATAGGGACAGTCTGGTTATTGCCTGGGAATATGATCCTCTATTCGCCGCCGTTCTCGACGACAACTAGAGTCTCAGGGGCTACTATCTACACAGGGCACACCTAACATGTGCAGTACTATCACATATTATCTCATGTACCTCAAAGCCTGTCAGTAGACTCATAAAAGCTTCATGTAATCTGCTTTCGGCGAACGAGATTCTCTCCATCACCGTACTCATCAGCATACGGTGTTCTTCTGAGCTGGCCGCTCTCCCCACAAACTCCCTCAGAACGTCCGACCGCACACCAGACAGTGCCAGAATCTTTTGTCTGCTCTCTTCGGGAGCCGGACGCTGGGGACTACGGGGGTCTATGGGATTATCTTCTGGCCTCACCGGATCCGTAGAGGCCCTCCGTGACGACACTTTGGGGTCGCCCGCTTCTTGAGCGGAGGAGTCCGGGGGAGGCGTTTCGCTCTCCATCATCTCTAGAAGAAGATCCCCCGAAGACGAGCTCAGCTGAGAGGGGCTAAGGCCCGAACTGCAAGATATATGCTGTGGTTATTCTCTCAGAAAAAACATAGCATACCTTTACTATTAAAGTATTTTGGATCACTTACGACTCGTTGGAGGGCTGATCCCCTCGCGGACTTTGTGCGGCAAAAGCAGCCCCCGAGGCAAGACCCTCTGTGGGAGACTTCTTCTCCCGTTTGGAGGCTTCGGCTTCCGGATCCTCGGAAGCGATCCTTTTCCTCCCCCGGTTGTCCTTCTTCGTGGAGATGCTCGTTCCCTCGGTTGGAACGGGCAGCGATGGGGGCCCGCGTCTGCCCGTATTATCCCCCCTGGTATCTTCCTTCAAGGGCTCTGGGCAAGGTGCGACCTCGAGCATCTTTTCCAATACCAGATTTTCCAAACCCTCAAGGAGGGGGGCCAAACACCGAATCATCTTTGCCTTTGTTAGCCAGTCCTGGTCAAAAAGCAAACTCTCAGAAATAACTTTGAATAAAAGACAGTGTGTTCGGCTAGTGGATTTCTTACTTGTTCAGCGGCGCGGTTACTTCTCAGGCCCACATCCTCGGTAATATCCGGACATTCTACTTGAGGTCCGAAGAGTGACTTGTACATCTCCTTGTGCGTCAGGCCGAGGAAACTTTGAATGGCATGTGGTCCCTCTGGGTTGAACTCCCACAAGCGAAGGGGCTGGCGTTTGCAAGGCTGGACTTGAAGAACCAGCATAACTTGTATTACCGCAACCAAATTAAAATCTCCCTCGAAGAGATCTCGGATGCGGCTTTGCAGTATAGGCACGTCCTTGGATGGACCCCAACTCAGGTCTCTGCTAATCCATGACATCAGTTGTGGTGGGGGGCCCGAGCGGAAAGCAGGGGCAGCCACCCACTTGGCACTTCTGGGAGCTGTGACGTAAAACCACTCACGCTGCCATAATTCGGACACCTCTAGGAAGGAACCTTTCGGCCATGGAGCTCCTGCCATCTTGCCTATTGATGCACCTCCACACGCTGCATGTTGCCCCTTGATCATCTTCGGCTTCACTTCGAAGGTCTTGAGCCACAAGCCGAAGTGAGGGGTGATGCGGAGGAAGGCCTCGCACACGACAATAAATGTCGAGATGTGGAGAAAGGAGTCCGGAGCTAGATCATGGAAATCTAGCCCGTAATAGAACATCAAACCCCTGACGAAGGGATCCAGAGTGAGGCCTAGACCTCGGAGGAAGTGGGAGATGAACACGACGTTCTCGTTAGGTTCGGGAGTAGGGACGATCTGCCCTC
This sequence comes from Triticum dicoccoides, assembly GCF_002162155.2. Lineage (NCBI taxonomy): Eukaryota > Viridiplantae > Streptophyta > Magnoliopsida > Poales > Poaceae > Triticum > Triticum dicoccoides. The sequence goes on from NC_041388.1 coordinate 264,194,382, forward strand.
GAGAAGGCAGCCGACGCGAAACCTCGGCGGTCAGGTATCTGGCCTCCCTCAACTTCTTAATGTCCTCTTCCATAACGGAGGAGGGCGTCCATCGGCCTTGAAGGCTGGATCTGGACATAGTTGAAGATCCGGAGCACCTAACCTAGGCTTTGGGTGTTAGAACTCGAGGCGGGGGAAGGATTCGATTGAGCGTCCTCTCCGTAGCCATTTAGGACTTGCCTATAATCTAGGAGTCCTAGACACGATTGGGTTACCCATGACCGCATTAATGAGAATCCAGGAATTGAGGGAACACGATCTCCGCTTCGGCAAGATGTGTCAAGAAACTGCCTCGCGTTATGTGTGGAGCTGGTTAAAAGAAACGGTTCGAATAATCACCGGGCCATGACGCAACGTCATGCTGCCAAAACAATCCAGCAAATTAGATCTGCGAAAATACTATTCTCTCTACGGTGTAATGTGGAACTTATTTTGCAGGGTCGGACACTATCCTCGTATTCAAATTCTTCTGCGGTATATTCGGAGAAGGAACCCGCCTTGCAATGCTGAAGACAATACTGCATGCCGGACTCAACGTCATTGAAGCCTGGTTCAGGGGCTACTGAGGGAGTCCTGGATTAGGGGGTCTTCAGACAGCCGGACTATCTCCATTGGCCGGACTGTTAGACTATGAAGATACAAGATTGAAGACTTCGTCTCGTGTCCGGATGGGACTCTACTGGGCGTGGAAGGCAAGCTAGGCAGTACGGATATGGATATCTCCTCCTTTGTAACCGACCTTGTGTAACCCTAACCCTCTCCGGTGTCTATACAAACCGAAGGGTTTTAGTCCGTAGGACAACAACCGTAACATACAATCATACCATAGGCTAGCTTCTAGGGTTTAGCCTCTCTGATCTCGTGGTAGATATACTCTTGTACTACCCATATCATCAATATTAATCAAGCAGGACGTAGGGTTTTACCTCCATCAAGAGGGCCCGAACTTGGGTAAAACATCGTGTCCCCTGCCTCCTGTTACCATACGGCCTAGACGCACAGTTCGGGACCCCCTACCCGAGATCCACCGGTTTTGACACCGACAGCAGGGAATCAATATCAAATGGAGTCCAAACACCGTGAAACTTTTTGTGGGGTTTTTATGGACCAAAAGACATCCAATGGGCCAAAGGATCAAATATCAAATGGTTTTCCTTTTGCTAAAACCATTGAAAAAATTCTCGTAAAAATTTGTAAGACTATACAAGTTACTAAGAACAAGGGTGTCACTTCTAATAGCAACAAGGAAGATCTTAAAATGATTAGTATTCGCCCCAATTTCATTGAAGTAGTAAAAGGCTACTTCCAAGAATGAATTCTTCAATCTTATTCCAAGAAGTATTGATATTGAAAATATGAATGCTAAATCTTTGAAGAATTCTAGCTATGTGATTGAGGAGTTGTAAACTAAAGATGTCGATACTTAAATCTATGCATTATGCCCCTAGCTAGGGGCATTAAACAATAGCGCTTGTTGGGAGGCAACCCAATGAATACATTTTATTTTTGCCTTTTTCTTTATGTTCTTGAGTGTCTGCACAATTATGGTACTGTTATGATTGTGTTTTTATGTTGTAATTAGTGCCTTTGGGATCATGTTGGGTGATAGTTGATTTGATCTTGTTGAAAAACAGAAACTTTTGTTCCCAGTAGCAGAATTGTTAAAAATCACAGAAGCGTGACACAATTCTGAATTTTTTACACAAGTTTATATACAAATTTCCTACGTTTTCCTATTTTTCAGAATTTTTTGAGTTACAGAAGTATGGTTAGAGTTCAGATTACTTCAGATTGTTCTGTTTTTGACAGATTATGTTTTTGTTGCATTGTGTGCTTATTTTGATGAATCTATGGATTGTATCGAGGGGTATATGGCATGGTAATGTTAGAATACAGTAGGTATAATGCAATAATAAAATATGAATGGGTTTGCAACAATACTTAAAGTGGTGATTTGCTTTAGTATACTAACGGATCTCACGAAGGTTTTGTTAAGTTTCGTGTGATTGAAGTTTTCAAGTTTTGGGTGTGATCATGATGGATGAAGGAATAAGGACTGAAAAGATCCTAAGCTTGGGGATTCCCATGGAACTCCAAGGTAATATTCAAGGAGAACCAAGCAACTAAGCTTGGGGATGGCCCGAAAGGCATCCCCTCATTCTTCTAACAACCATCGGTAATTTTACTTGGAGCTATATTTTTATTTGTCACATATCATGAGTTTTGCTTGGAGCGTCTTGTATTATATGAGTCTTTGCTTGTTTTGGTTTTCAGTTTGTCGCAATCATCCTTGCTGGACACACCTATTTGAGAGAGACATAATTATGCTAAGATTTGTTAGAATTGCTCTATCTGCTTCACTTAAATTTTTTGAGCTATGGAATTGCTCTAGTGCTTCACTTATATATTTTTGAGCATGGTGGTGCTTTAATTTTTAAAGAAATACTCTCATGCTTCACTTAGATTAATTTGAGAGTTAGTAAATTTTTTAATAAATACTTTCAAGCTTCACTTAAATTAATTTAAGAGTTAGTAAATTTTTGAAGAAATTCTCTCATGCTTCACTTATAATATTCTGAGAGATGAAAATTTTTGTTCTCATGTTCTTCAGTTAAATTTGTTTGAGCTTCTCAAAAGTAATTGCAATGTATGAAATTAGTCCCAAAGTGATAGATATTCAAGAGGGATATAATAAAAACTTTCATGAAGATCATTGGACAAAATAAATTTGAATCTTTGTAATAGTTTTGAGATATGATGATAGTAATATATGAGCCATGTTGGTGAGTAATTATGCTTTAGTAGGAATATTGGTGTTAAGGTTTGTGATTCCCTATGCAAGCACGAAAGTCAATAGTTATGCAATGAAATTACATCCTACTTGTGGTGTATTCGGTGTTAGTTATGCTTAATGCTCATTTATGAGAATTTTCATTTCTTGGTTGGTTGCTTCTCAATCTATTTGCTAACCTTTCCTTGTACTAAGTGGGATTACTACTTGTGCATCCAAAATCCTTAAACCAGTTATGCCACATGAGTCCACCATACCTACCTATATGTGGTATTTTCGTGCCGTTCTAAGTAAATTTGTATGTGCCAACTCTATTTTTCAAAATGAATTTCCTTTTTGTGTGCCTGTACCGCTCATAAAGCTGTAGGAGGTGGCTAATATTTTTCCATGCTAGATGTGTTACTCTCAAGATGAGTGTTTCTTCACTTGTCATTGCACGAGAGTGTGGCGGTAATAGGGATGCCTAGTCCCGGAATGAAAAAGAAATTTACTTTATGTTGTCAAATAATAAATTCCTTAGAAAGTCTTGGTATGGAAGGCACCACTGGATACAGCTAGCCATGGATTGTGAAAGAATGGTGGAAAAAGGAATAAACTTCATTTTATGTTTGGGAACTACCTATGATGTATCTAGCATGGAAAGTATTAGGAACTACTCGGTCGTTTTCATTGACGGGAAAAGCATGCCTCTCAAAAAAAATATCTCTCAATTTAAGCTTTGAGCTCTGGCACCTCTACAAATCTCTGCTTCCCTCTGCGAAGGGCCTATCTATTTACTGATGCGGAGCATCCTACGATCATCCCCATGTACACTACAACAAGACCTCGACCTCGAGCATATGCCATTAGACACAAGGTGAACTCGTTCCTAAGTCCTTGCCCTTTCCATTCATGCGAGACATGGTTGCTACCTAATGCAAAGACACTACATGTGCTCAGGAACCAATGACTGAAGGAGGAGGAACGACCAGCGTCAAGACTTGTGCAGAGTTTCTGCCAAGCCTGAAACTTCCGGCCATTGCCCAGAACCTCCGGACCCCGGACCTTCCGGCCAGCCCAGAACCTCCGGCCCTCACAACTCCAGATGATGCCCGGGCGTGCCAACTCTCTGTTTAGCCCGAAAACTTGCCCGGACCTTCCGGTCCCCAGAACTTCTGGCTGACCCAGACCTTCCAGCCCCCGAACTCCAGCACAGCTCGCGTCGCGCCAACTCCCAACTTACATCATAAAACTTCAGGCCTACCTACGCAGAGTCTCTAGGCCGAGGCCCATGTACCTGTTTCGCCCCTCACTTACCCCTTCGTGGCCCTAGACTATATATACTCCTCCACCTCCACCATTTTAGGATTAGCAAAGTAGTAGCTCATTTGAGATAGAGCCTTGCTCTCCACTTGATCCCTTCTCCATCGGAGTTCACGACGTCTACAGAGAAGATCCGCCAAGTGGATTCAAGAGCCCTCACGGGAAGACCCCTCAAGACCTCCTCACGGATAAGAACTTGCTACTTGTATCGTCCTTTGTTGATCGTGGATCGTGTATCTCTTTGTGTTTCGAGGATCTAGCACATCTGTAATCGAATCTCGTTGGTTTGAGTGATTCCTCTCGTCTTCCCCCTTGTGTTCTTCATGTTCTTCGCGGAATTCGCTCCAATCGTGAAAGATCGGGCATCTAGGGTTCTGATATGTCTCCAACGTATTTATAATTTTTGATTGTTCCATGCTATTATATTATCTGTTTTGGATGTTTTATATGCATTAATATGCTATTTTATACTCCCTCCATTCCTAAATTTAGGGTGTATAGTTTTTGCCACAAAAATTAAAGAACGCACATGGAGGGAAAATTTCACAAGTTTTGGGCGAGATTTCACCTGACTAATTGACATTAGAAAATAGAGGAGCTTGCTTGATATAAGGAAATGTAATCAAATCCCTAAAAAAATATCCAAATGAGTGGTGCAACGGAATACACCTTATATTTTGGGTTTTTTCTCAAAAAACTGTACACCTTATATCAAGGAACGGAGGGAGTATTATTTTTGGGACTAACTTATTAACCTAGAGCCAGTGCCAGTTTCTGGTTTTGAGTTTCGTAGAAAAGGAATACCAAACAGAGTCCAAACGGAATAAAACCTTCGCAATGATTTTTCTGGGACCAGAAGACACCTGTTGGACTTGGACTCCAAGTCAGGAGACCTTGGAGTAGACGACAAGCCACAGGGGCGCACCCCCTGCCTTGTGGCCTACTCCAACACCCCCTGACCTAATTCTTCGTCCTATATATTCACACATATTCCCAAACCACTATAAGCATCCATGAAAACACTTTTCCACCGCCGCAACCTTCTGTTCCCGTGAGATCCCATCTTGGGGCCTTTTCATGCATCCTGCTGGAGGGGGATTCGATCATGGGCGGCTTCTACATCAACTCTATTGCCCTTCCAATGAAGCGTGAGTACTTTACCTCAAACCTACGGGTCCATAGCTAGTAGTTAGATGGCTTCTTCTCTCTTTGATTCTCAATACAATTTTCTCCTCGATGTTCTTGGAGAGCTATCCGATGTAATCTTCTTTTGCGGTGTGTTTGTTGAGATCCAATGAATTGTGGATTTATGATCATCTTATCTATGAATATTAATTGAATCTTCTCAGAATTATTTTATGCATGATTTGATATCTTTGTAATTATCTTCGAACTATCGGTTTAGTTTGGCCAACTAGATTTGTTTTTCTTGCAATGGGAGAAGTGCTTAGCTTTGGGTTCAATCTTGCGGTGTCCTTTCCCAGTGACAATAGGGGCAGCAAGGCACGTGTTGAATTGTTGCTATCGAGGATAAAAAGATGGGGTTTACATCATATTGCTTGAGTTTATTCCTCTACATCATGTCATCTTACTTAATGCATTACTGTGTTCTTCATGAAATTAATACTCTAGATGCAGGCAGGAGTCGGTCGATGTGGAGTAATAGTAGTATATGCAGGCAGGAGTTGGTCTACTTGGCACGGACATGATGCCTATATTTCGTAATCATCGCCTTAGATATCGTCACAACTTTGCGCTTTTCTATCAATTGCTTGACAGTAATTTGTTTACCCACCGTATTATTTGCTATCTTGAGAGAAGCCTCTAGTGAAACCTATGGCCCTTGTGTCTATTTTCCATCATATTAGTTTCCAATATACTATTTCACAATCTTTTACTTTCTGATCTATAAACCAAAAAACCCAACAATATTTACTTTATCGTTTGTTTAGTTTCATCTATCTCTATCAGATCTCACTTTTGCATGTAACCGTGAAGGGATTGACAACCCCTTTATCGCGTTGGGTGCAAGTTGTTTGATTGTTTGTGCAGGTATTGGTGATTTGTGCATTATCTCCTACTGGGTTGATACCTTGGTTCTCTAACTAAGGGAAATACTTATCTCTACTTTGCTGCATCACCCTTTCCTCTTCAAGGAAAAAACCAACGCAAACTAAGAAGTAGCAGGAAGAATTTCTGGCGCCGTTGCCGGGGAGATCTACGCCAAGTCAAGACATACCAAGTACCCATCATAAAACTCTCATCTCTTGCATTACATTATTCACCATTTGCCTCTCGTTTTACTCTCCCCCACTTTATCGCGGGAAACCATGACCACCTATGGGACCAGGAGGTCCCTTGCTGGTTCGGCAGGAGGCGACGCGTTGCACAAAGAGAAGACCAGTGTGGAGCAGCACAACAGAGATCACGCGGGCAATTTACCCAGGGTCGAGCCGCCGTGAGGCGCAAAACCCTACTCCTACTTTACTGGATTGATGGTGGAAAAGGTGGTGGTGGTGCGTGGTACACTTGCCCAGCAGGGGTTGCCTCAGGCAGTAGCGACTATGCGTGTATGGGGTTGTGAGTTATCCAACCTTCTAACCCTTTCTACGGTTGCCATGGGTCTCCTTTTATAGATCAGGGGTACCCACAGTGGCAAAGTAGTAATTACGCCCTGATAAGATAGCAAACAATGCTATCATACCTAATAATGCGCCCTGACAGGGCGCATTAAATGCACTGCTTCACGTCACATCGTTGGTTGCCCGGCAAGGCTTGTCGGGTGATACGTCTCCAACGTATCTATAATTTATGAAGTATTCTTGCTGTTATATTATCATTCTTGGATGTTTTACAATTATTTTATAGCAACTTTATATCATTTTTTGGGACTAACCTATTGACCCAGTGCCCAATGCTAGTTGTTGTTTTTTGCTTGTTTTTTACGTCGCAGGAAATCAATATCAAACGGAGTCCAAACACCACGAAACTTTTTGGAGTTTGTTTATGGACTAGAACGCCCAAGATGGGCCAGAGTAGCACCTGGGCGGTGCCTCGAGGGGGGCACAACCCACCAGGGCGCGCCTGGGGGCCCGGGCGCGCCCATGTGGGTTGTGCCCACCTCGGTGGCCTCCCGCACCCCCTCTTTACCCTATAAATTCAAAAATATTCCAAAAACCCTCAAGGTTAACCAGATCAGAAGTTCCGCCACCGCAAGGCTCTGTAGCCACCGAAAACCAATCTAGACCCCGTTCCGGCTCCCTGCCGGAGGGGGGAATCATCTCCGGTGGCCATCTTCCTCATCCCGGTGGCCACCACGATGAGGAGGGATTAGTCCACTCTCGGGGTTGAGGGTTTGTACCAGTAGCTATGTGTTTAATCTCTCTCTCTCTCTCGTGTTCTTGAGATGTCACGATCTTGATGTATCGCGGGATTTGTTAATATAGTCGGGTCATATGGTGTTTTCCCCTCTCTATCTTGTTGTGAATTGAGTTTTTCCCTTTGAGATTTCATTGTTATCGGATTGAATCCTTTTATGGATTTGAGAGCACTTGATATATGTCTTGCATATGAATACTCATGGTGACAATGGGGTATCATATTGATTCACTTGATATGTGTTTTGGCATTCAACTCGCGGATTCCCGCGGTGACATTGGGGTAATCTATGCATAGGGGTTGATGCACGTTCTCGCCTTTTGTTTCTCCGGTAGAAATCTTGGGGCACTCTTTGAGGTTCCTTGTGTTGAATTGAGTATTATGAATCTGAAATTATTTGGTCTTATTTTAGTAGGAACTCTTGGATAGATCGATCAGAAAGAATAGCTTCGAGGTGGTTTCGTACCCTACAAATAATTTCTTCTTATGTTCTCCGCTAGATAGGAACTTTGAAGTGTTTCTTCATCTCACTTCGAGGGGTGGTTATATGATCCAATTATATTAGCATTGTTGAGAGATTGCACTAGTGAAAGTACGGACCATAGGCCTCATTTTCAAGCATTGCAATACCGGTTTTTTGTGCCCATTTACTATTTGCTACCTTGCTGTTTTTATTTATTCAGATTATAAAAATATATTTCTACCATCCATATTACACTTTTATGACCATCTCTTCGCCGAACTAGTGCACCTATACAATTTGCCATTGTATTAGGTGTGTTGGGGAAACAAGAGACTTTTTATTATTTGGTTGCAGGGTTGTTTGAGAGAGACCATCTTCATCCTACACCTCGCATGGATTGTTAAACCTTAGGTCATCCACTTGAGGGAAAATTGCTACTGTCCTACAAAACTCTATGCTTGGAGGCCCAACACGAGTGTACAAGAATAAAGTTGAGTAATAGACATCACATATATCTACTTATTAAAGGCCTAACATCCTTGGAGTTTTGAGTATGTCGTCTGCAGTTAGATCCTCGCACTCTGAAAGATTTCCCATCTTAGATGGAAATGTCTATCTCTACCAGAAGGAACGAATGAGAATCAGAATTCAAGCTATCAACTATGATTTGTGGTAGATTGTGGAAGATGGCTACACCATTCAACCACCAAACAATCCCAACACTTATGATAAAGCAAATCTGTAGCTGGATGCTCAAGCAAAAGATATCATATGTAGCACTCTCTCGAAAAACATTTTCTTTCGGTTCCAAATTCTCGACACTGCAAAGCAACTCTAGGATGCCATCAACAATGCTCATGAAGAATTCATCGCCAGAATGGATCCCCACACTCAAATGATTCGTGCTATGTTTGCTGGTTTCAGAAGCTTGCGTATGGAAAGTGTTATGGAACTCACTGATCGATTGACAAACATTGTCGAAAGACTTCGTCAACGAGGAGTAACTGATATCACCGATAAAGATGTGGTCAATAAGCTACTGAGCACTATTGATCCATCCTTCAATTCCATCATAGAAGAAATCAAGCAAAGACCTGACTATGAAGAACTTCACTATGTAGAGGTCACGACGCTGTTATCAATTCATGAAGAAAAGATGGAACTGGAAAATACAACCAAGAATCTTCTTCGGAAAGTGAAGGAGAAATTCTCTCACACTATGGCAGTTCAGAAGAAGAAGAAGATATTGAGAATCAACACACGATCACAAGGGAGCTAGAGATGCTCACAGAAAGGCTAAGTGATCTCAGAAGACAAAATTTGTGCCTCACAAATGATGATGAACTTGACGTGCCTGAAGCATCAAGAAGGTTACCTCCGAAAGTAATGAACTGCTTCAAGTGCAAAATGTCCGGTCATCTCATAGCAGACTGTCCCTGCTAGGAAGGAAAACCTAGCAACAAATGGAAATATCTACACTGCATTGGATTCATACGAATAGATCGTCATACTAAGCTCTCAAAGGAAAATGAATCTTCCTCATCTTCTTCAATGAGACCAATCACTGACGTGAAAGCCAGAGCAACCATCGACTCAAATATGAAGAGAATATCACAGCTGAATAGAGCACGTGCGGATATGACCTTGGAGTCTGAAGAGGAGGCAACAAACACTGAATCATATGATGAAGAATTCTACAAAAGGATTGGAAGGAGCACTGCCTTCATTTCCTATGAATCATCTGACAATTCACTCGAGTCAGATACTGATGATAATGCTTCAAGTGATGATGAACCAATCGCCTTCTGTCTCATGGGAAAATCATCTAAGGATCAGGTATTAGCAAAACACCAAAAAATCCATGAATGGATATTCTCGTGAATACTTGCCTATGCTAAACTTGTTAAAATTGCAAAATCTCAACAAGATGAGCTTGAAATGCTTGTGAAAAATCTTAGGAAAACCGAAGGATTGCTGGTCGGAGAGATGGAGAACAATCAAAAGTTTATCGAAGAGCAAGATGCTTTTTCTTCAACTATTGATGATCTTACCAATCGATATGATTCTCTTATAGTTGACGATGAGAGTTTATCAGATGAACTCCTTAACAGGAATCAAGAACTCGTGTCAGTGAAAGAGTCTCATGACGAGTTGCCGAAAGAAAATGCTTCTCTCTTTGCCGAGCAATCTAATCGTCTTCCTAATGATTTTGTGCCTCCATGCTTAAAATGCCTAGAACATAGCAATGCTAATTCACATGTTGAATCTTCTACTGCTAACATCTCGAACATTGTAACTGCTATGAATGATATCTCTAACCCCTCTTCCAAGGAATTTGTTGTTGTTATTGAAGAAAATTGCAGGCTAAAGGACTTACTTGAGATAGGAATGCTAAGGAGCCTGAAAGGGCGTCAAACCCTCTGTGACGTGCTCAAGAACTCAATATTGCACAAAAATCCTTGAAAGGAAGGATTGGGTTTCGAAAGGAAACTCAACATTGATGAAACCTACTGGACTCCTAAGCAATATCCTCGAACGAGTTGGGTTCTTGCTAAAAGCAAAACACTCGAACCAGCAATTGTCTCAGGATATGGTACTTCTACTTCTGTTGTTTCTGACGAGTCTGATGACTCAAGCTATAAACTGTTCAAACAACAGAATGGTAAAGTTTTCGCTCATTATGTTGGGACTAACTGCAGGTCTAGTTCACCCAAGAAGCAAATCTGGGTAAAGAAATGCATTATTGAAAATCTATCTATCACTGGTAACATGAACTTGCAGGGTAATTTTCTTCAAGGCAATGATTATCATTCGAAGAATGATGCAGGAAAATACCCGAATGAGTATCGGTTAAAACTTCGACAGAAGGAGTACATGCGTACCTCCTTGAATCATTATATTGATGTCTCTAGAAATAACTTCAATGCTTCCTCTTATGATTACTCACGAAATGCACAGGTGTCTTACAGATCCAACCAAAAGAATGCTCCTGCTCAGATGAAGAAAATGAGATCCTCATTGCCCACGCAAGTGTGGTTGCGAAAAAGAACCAACCCCTTCTTGTAGATGCTGTCGGCATTCTGGGATCGGGGGTACCCAAACCTGCCTACCTGCAGCCCAACGCGTGGCTCCATCGACGGCCCGGCACGACCCAGCTACAAGATTCTATGGACAAGACGCTCGTGAGGCCCCCGCCCCGCGAGGAGAACTACACTAAGGCCCTCCCTGAGAAGCGGCCTCCCGAGGCTGCCTCTCAAGGAGAAGAGATCTCTATGCAAGCACCTCACCTCGCGAGGCGTGCAATGATGTGAGCCATGACTGTTGGGGAATGCAGTATTTCAAAAAAACCCTATGATCATGCAAGATCTATCTAGGGATGCATAGCGACGAGAGGGGAGAGTGTGTCTACGTACCCTCGTAGACCGAAAGGGGAAGCATTGAATAACGCGGTTGATGTAGTCGAACGTCTCCGTGATCCAACCGATCAAGTACCGAACGCATCGCACTTCCGCGATCTGCACACGTTCAGCTCGGTGACGTTTCTCGAACTCTAGATCCAGCTAAGGTCAAGGGAGAGTTTCATCAGCACGATGGCGTGTTGACGGTGATGATGAAGTTACCGACGCAGGGCTTCGCCTAAGCACTACAACAACTAGATGACAACCCGCGCATTGCTGCGGGACTCATTTGCAGACACCCTAAAACTATAGTGAAGAAATATATGTGGTCATATATTGGAAACAGATAAATTGGTAGACAAATTGATGGAGTACACTTGTGATGATAACCGACAACACCAAGGTATTAGTTAGAAAATTTAGCACATATACCGACGGATAAAAAAACTCTATGCAATGACATAATATGAATGTTTATGAAGACACTAAGAAAATGATCCAGGATATGCCGTGTCATCCTTGTGTCATGTCAAGCATTTGTAGATGGGCCTTTTCCTTGATATAACTGCCAGGGAAAAAATTAAGAAGGTACGTACAATTAGTAAAATGAAATGTCCCATATATATATATATGCAATTATGATGTTGTGTTTCTCTTTCGTCTTACTCATCATTTCACTTTGTATAGTAAAATCTAAGTTAAATATAGTAAATATAAATCACCTGATGAAACTTGATGGCGATCAAGATGAAATTTACTGTCACAACAACAACTATATCATGGTCTATTTATAAAAGCCATGCCTGACGGGCTGATAGCAAATAAATGTAGTATATTTAGTGTGATGTTTTGATGTTTCTCAGACCTAAAGAAGAGAGAAATTGAGTTTAAGAAAAGAGCAGAAACCTTCTATTTGGACGTCAACGGTGACTATCATTGACATCAGTTAAATTTAGTGATAGCACCTGAAGTTGAACTTCAGAACACAAAAAATATCTGAGCTGCAAACGCAATGGTAAGAATCAGAAAGAATTGTTGGTTGCAAAGAAAAATATCAATTGGTATAAATATATAGATGTAGGATAAATATACGATTTGATCCAAAACTGCATCAACATAGGCAGACATATAACTCGAAAATCAGCATACATATTATCTCAATTTGTCATGCAGAAACATACCACTTCATAATCATAAGAAAAGAGAGGCAGATAGTCCAACAAAGCATATCAGGCACCAGATTCAACATTTATGTCACTCATTTCCTTGGACAGATAGTGGCAGATGCGCAACCTGTATAAGTGGTTGAGGAGATAAGATATCTTGTTGATGTAGATAAGAAAATTCTGCAGAAACAAATGGAGCTGCAAACTGTTTGGACTTTGATAAGATAATACCACGGTGACATGGATTAGAAATTCATGCAGAACCAAACATGAGAAGGTAGAAGATTAAAGTTGGTTGACTACTACAACATGGCAGGTTGTAGTACCTGCTTCATAAACAAAAAAGAATATATTTAACCTTCTAATGGAAGTACATACTAAAACTTCACCCAACAAAAGCATCAGGAGGCCGTGGACATTCAACAAATATTGGGAGGCGGTAGAGACTAGGGAGTAGTTAGATAGAGGAAGATGATACCTGTGAGGAGGATAGAGTTGTACTTCCAAGCGAGGAAAGAGACATGAGCTTGAGTGACAGATGCGAAGACATGCATGGGCGCATGATTGCATGACCACCAGGAGATGAACCGCAGAATCGGCGGATGACAGATGCACATTACGATGCCAAGTTGGATAAAAGCACTAAGCATCTGGCGATTAGGCACAACCTCGCCGATGATCTAGATATACAAGGACCATGGAAAGGAGGGGATTGAAAAGAGGTGTTGACATTGTTGGGAAGGAGAAGTGGAAGGGATGGTACCAATTGTAGCAGAAGGGACTGAGGAACGTGCCTGTGGAAGGCGGCGGCCGCTTAGTTAAATCCAGCAGTGTCTACCGTATTTGCAATGTAATGGAAGGCAAGGAGATGAGCGGGCTATAAATGCTGCTGTTTCGATGTGCCTTCATGGTTGCATTTTTGTCTGGAATTTTGGGAGAGAGTCGTTCGTGGTGGACGGAAGAGATATCGGTGCCCATTGGAGTCGCAGCGGGGAAGACGATGGCCAGAATTTTTTTTATTAGTTGAATGGCCAGCTACTTTTTGTGATGGGGCTACATCGGCGTTGAACAATCATGGGCTACAGCCCACGTACCAAATCCTGGCTTGGGCACCCAGTTGTAAGAGATCTGAATAGTGCAATGCATCGAGTCCATCCAGGGAGCTGGTGTCACAGGGAAAAGATGAGGTCGAAACATGAGAGGTCGGTCTGCTAATTGGAATCGAAATGCTGACGTGGCACTTTGATGAGGTGGGTAGGCTGCATGTTAAGAGAAATAAGATAGTGGGGATCAACTATTTATGTATTATAGATATGACCGAGGTGGAAATCTGTGGAGTGGGGCACAACACACGGCTAAGAAATCAACTTGTGTATCTATGGGGTGCCCCCTCCCCCATATATAAAGAAGTGGAGGAGGAGGCCGTCCGGCCTCATAGGGTGCGCCCCAAGGGGGGGGGGGAATCCTAGTCCAACTAGGAGGGGAAGGAAAGAGAAGCGGGGAAGAAGGAAAGGGGGACCGGGCCCCCTCCCCAATTCGGATTGGGCTTGGGGGCGTGCCCTCCTCTTGGCCGCCTCCTCCTCTATTCCACTAAAGCCCATGAAGGCCCATTAACCCCCCGGGGGTTCCGGCAACCCTCGATACTATGAAAAATGCCCGAACCTATCCGAAACCTTTCCGGTGTCCAAACATAACCTTCCAATATATCAATCTTCATGTCTCGACCATTTCGAGACTCCTCGTCATGTCCGTGATCACATCTGGGACTCCGAACAACCTTCGGTACATCAAATCACATAACTCACAATACATATCGTCATCGAACGTTAAGCGTGCGGACCCTACGGGTTCGAGAACTATGTAGACATGACCGAGACTCATCTCCGGTCAATAACCAATAGCGGAACCTGGATGCTCATATTGGTTCCTACATATTCTACGAAGATCTTTATCGGTCAAACCCCATAACAACATACGTTGTTCCCTTTGTCATCGGTATGTTACTTGCCCGAGATTCGACTGTCGGTATCATCATACCTAGTTCAATCTCGTCACCGGCAAGTCTCTTTACTCGTTCTGTAATGCATCATCCCCGTAACTAACTCATTAGTCACATTGATTACAAGGCTCATAGTGATGTACATTACCGAGAGGGCCTAAAGATACCTCTCCGACAATCGGAGTGACAAATCCTAATCTCGATCTATGCCAACTCAACAAACACCATCGGAGACACCTGTAGAGCATCATTATAATCACCCAGTTACGTCGTGACATTTGATAGCACACTAAGTGTTCCTCCGGTATTCGGGAGTTGCATAATCTCATAGTCATAGGAACATGTATAAGTTATGGAGAAAGCAATAGCAATAAACTAAACGATCATAGTGCTATGCTAACGGATGGGTCTTGTCCATCACATCATTCTCTCATGGTGTGATCCCATTCACCAAATGACAACACATGTCCATGGCTAGGAAACTTAACCATCTTTGATTAACGAGCTACTCTAGTAGAGGCATACTAGGGACACTCTGTTTGTCTATGTATTCACACATGTACTAAGTTTCCGGTTAATACAATTCTAGCATGAATAATAAACATTTATCATGATATAAGGAAATATAAATAACAACTTTATTATTGCCTCTAGGGCATATTTCCTTCAGTCTCCCACTTGCACTAGAGTCAATAATCTAGATTACATAGTAATGATTCTAACACCCATGGAGTCTTGGTGTTGATCATGTTTTGCTTGTGAGAGACTCTTAGTCAACGGGTATGCAACATTCAGATCCGTATGTATCTTGCAAATATCTATGTCTCCCTCCTTGACTTAACCGCGGATGGAATTGAAGCGTCTCTTGATGTGCTTGGTTCTCTTGTGAAATCTGTATTCCTTTGCCAAGGCAATTGCACCAGTATTGTCACAAAAGATTTTCATTGGACCCGATGCACTAGGTATGACACCTAGATCAGATATGAACTCCTTCATCTAGACTCGTTCATTTACTGCTTCTGAAGAAGCTATGTATTCCGCTTCACACGTAGAATCCACCACGACGCTCTGCTTAGAACTGCACCAACTGACAGCTCCACCATGCAATAAAAATATGTATCCGGTTTGTGATTTAGAGTCATCCGGATTAGTGTCAAAGCTTGCATCGACGTAACCGTTTACGACGAGCTCTTTGTCACCTCCATACACGAGAAACATATCCTTAGTACTTTTCAGGTATTTCATGATGTTCTTGACCGCTGTCCAGTGATCCAATCCTGGATTACTTTGGTACCTCCCTGCTAAACTAACAGGAAGGCACACATCAGGTCTAGTACACAGCATTGCATTCATGATAGAACCTATGGATGAGGCATAGGAAATGACTTCCATTTTCTCTCTATATTCTGCGGTGGTCGGGCATTGAGTCTGACTCAACTTCACACCTTGTAACACAGGCACGAATCCTTTCTTTGCTTCATCCATTTTGAAGTTCTTCAAAACTTTATCAAGGTATGTGCTTTGTGAAAGTCCAATTAAGCGTCTTGATCTATCTCTATAGATCTTGATGCCCAATTTATAAGCAGCTTCTTCGAGGTCTTTCATTGAAAAATTATTATTCAAGTATCCTTTCATGCTATTCAGGAAATCAGTATCATTTCCAATCAACAATATGTCATCCACATATAATATCAGAAATGCTACAGAGCTCCCACTCACTTTCTTGTAAATACAGACTTCTCCAAAAGTCTATATAAAACCATATGCTTTGATAACACTATCAAAGCGTATATTCCAACTCTGAGATGCTTGCACCAGTCCATAAATGGATCGCTGGAGCTTACACACTTTGTTAGCACCTTTTGGATCGACAAAACTTTCTGGTTGCATCATATACAACTCTTATTTAAGATATCCATTAAGGAATGCAGGTTTGACATCCATTTGCCAAATTTCATAATCATCAAGGCGGGAATTGCTAACATGATTTAGACGGACTTAAGCATTGCTACGGGTGAGAAGGTCTCATCGCAGTCAACTCCTTGAACTTGTCGAAAACCTTTTGCAACAAGTCGAGCTTTGTAGATAGGAACATTACCGTCAGCATCACTCTTCTTCTTGAAGATCCATTTTCTATGGCTTGCCAATCATCGGGAAAGTCAACCAAAGTCCACACTTTGTTCTCAATGATGGATCCCATCTCAGATTTCATGGCCTCAAAACATTTCGCGGAATCTGGGCTCATCATCGCTTCCTCATAGTTCGTAGGTTCGTCATGGTCAAGTAACATGACTTCCAGAACAGGATTACCGACCACTCTGGTGCGGATCTTACTCTGCTTGACCTACGAGGTTCGATAGTAACTTGATCAGAAGCTTCATGATCATCATTAGCTTCCCCACTAATTCGTGTAGGAATCACTGGAAGCTTTTTCACATAAGCATCACATCCCCGAACTTTAAGAAATGACAACTTGGGTTTCTTGCCAAACCACAGTTCTTATGGTGTCGTCTCAACGGATTTCGATGGTGCCCTATTTAACGTGAATGCAACTGTCCCTAAAGTTTAACCCCAAAATGATAGCGGTAAATCAGTAAGAGACATCATAGATCACACCATATCTAATAAAGTGCGGTTACGACGTTCAGACACACCATTACGCTTTGGTGTTCCAAGTGGCGTGAGAAGCGAAACTATTCCGCATTGTTTCAAATGAAGACCAAACTCGTTACTCAAATATTCTCCTCCATGATGAGATCGTAGAAAATTTATTTTCTTGTTCGATGATTTTCCACTTCACTCTAATTTTTTTCGAACTTTTCAAATGTTTCAGAGTTATGTTTCATCAAGTAGATATACCCATATCTGCTCAAATCATCTGTGAAGGTGAGAAAATAACTATACCCGCCACGAGCATCAACACTCATCGGATCGCATACATCAGTTTGTATTATTTCGAATAAGTCTGTTGCTCGTTCCATTGTTCCAGAGAATGAAGTCTTAGTCATCTTGCCTATGAGGCATGGTTCGCAAGCATCAAGGGATTCCAAAAGCCCATCAGCAAGGAGTTTCTTCATGTGCTTTACACCAATATGACCTAAACGACAGTGCCACAAATAAGTTGCACTATCATTATTAAACTTATACCTTTTGGCTTCAATACTATGAATATGTGTATCACTACTATCAAGATTTAGTAAAAATAGAACACTCATCAAGGGTGCATGACTATAAAAGATATTACTCATATAAATAGAACGACCATTATTCTCTGATTTAAATGAATAACCGTCTCGCATCAAACAAGATCCAGATATAATGTTCATGCTTAACGCTGGCACCAAATAACAATTATTCAGGTCTAAAACTTATCTCGAAGGTAGATGTAGAGGTAGCGTGCCGACGGCGATCACATCAACTTTGGAACCATTTCCCACGCGCATCGTCACCTTGTCCTTAGCCAATCTTCGCTTAATCCGTAGCCCCTGTTTCGAGTTGCAAATATTAGCAACAGAACCAGTATCAAATGCCCAGGCGCTACTACGAGGATTAGTAAGGTACACATCAATAACATGTATATCAAATATACCTTTCACTTTGCCATCCTTCTTAGTGGCCAGTCCCTTTGCATTATAAGCACTTAGTCTCAGGCTTAGGTCCAGACTTGGGCTTCTTCACTTGACCAGCAACTTGCTTGCCATTCTTCTTGACGTTCCCTTTCTTCCCTTTGCCCTTCTTCTTGAAACTGGTGGTCTTGTTGACCATCAACACTTGATGCTCCTTCTTGATTTCTACCTCTGCAGCCTTTAGCATTGCGAAGAGCTCGAGAATTGTCTTATAAATCCCTTGCATATTATAGTTCATCACGAAGCTCTTGTAGCTTGGTGGCAGTGATTGAAGAACTCTGTCAATGACACTAGCAACCGGAAGATTAACTCCCAGCTGAGTCAAGTGATTGTGGCACCCAGACATTCTGAGTATGTGTTCATTAACAGAACTATTCTCCTCCATTTTGCAGCTGTAGAACTTATTGGAGACTTCATATCTCTCAATCCGGGCATTTGATTGAAATATTAACTTCAACTCCTGAAACATCTCATATGCTCCATGACGTTCAAAACGTCGTTGAAGTCCCGGTTCTAAGCCGTAAAGCATGGCACACTGAACTATCGAGTAGTCATCAGCTTTACTCTGCCAGGTGTTCATAACATCTGGAGTTGCTCCTGCAGCGGGGTTTTCACCTAGCAGTCTTTCCAGGACGTAATTCTTCTGTGCAGCAATGAGGATAGTCCTCAAGTTACGGACCCAGTCTGTGTAGTTGCTACCATCATCTTTCAATTTAGCTTTCTCTAGGAACACATTAAAATTCAACGGAACAACAGCACAGGCCATTTATCTACAACAACATAGACATGCAAAATACTATCAGGTACTAAGTTCATGATAAATTAAAGTTCAATTAATCAAATTACTTAAGAACTCCCACTTAGATAGACATCCCTCTAATCATCTAAGTGATCACGTGATCCATATCAACTAAACCATGTCTGATCAACACATGAGATGTAGTACTTTTCAATGGTGAACATCACTATGTTGATCATATCTACTATATGATTCACACTCGACCTTTCGGTCTCAGTGTAACGAGGCCATATTTGCATATGCTAGGCTCGTCAAGTTTAACCCGAGTATTCTGCTCGTGCAAAACTGGCTTGCACCCGTTGTGTGTGAACGTAGAGCTTATCACACCCAATCTTCACGTGGTGTCTCGGCACGACGAATTGTAGCAACAACGCATACTCAGGGAGAACACTTATACCTTGAAATTTAGTGAGAGATCATCTTATAATGCTACCACCGTACTAAGCAAAATAAGATGCATAAAGGATAAACATCACATGCAATCAATATAAGTGATATGATATGGCCATCATCATCTTGTGCCTTTGATCTCCATCTCCAAAGCACCGTCATGATCACCATCGTCACCGGCTTGACACCTTGATCTCCATCGTAGCATCGTTGTCATCTCGCCAACCATTGCTTTCACGACTATCACTACCGCTTATTGATAAAGTAAAGCAATTACATGGTGATTGCAATTCATACAATAAAGCTGCAACCATATGGATTCATACAGTAAAGCAATTACTGTGTTACAAAACATGATCATCTCATACAACAAATTATATATCGTCACGTCTTGACCATATCACATCACAACATGCCCTGCAAAAACTAGTTAGACGTCCTCTACTTTGTTGTTGCAAGTTTTACTTGGCTGCTACGGGCTTAGCAAGAACCGTTCTTACCTACACATCAAAAACCACAACACGGTATAGTGATTGCTTTTTGATCTTCACAAAAGAACCGTGTTCATTGAATCCGATTCAACTAAAGTTGGAGAAACTGACACCCGCCAGCCACCTGTGTGCAAAGCACGTCGGTAGAACCAGTCTCATGAACGCGGTCATGTAATGTTGGTCCAGGCCGCTTCATCCAACAATACCGCCGAATCAAGAAACAACTAGTGACGGCAAGCAATATGTATATACCCACGCCCACAACTCCTTTGTGTTATACTCGTGCATATAACATCTATACATAGACCTGGCTCTGACACCATTGTTGGGGAACACAATATTTCAAAAAAAAATCCTACAATCATGCAAGATCTATCTAGGGATGCATAGCAATGAGAGGGGAGAGTGTGTCTACGTATCCTTGTAGACCAAAAGCGGCGTTGAATAACGCGGTTGATGTAGTCGAACGTCTTCGCGATCCAACCGATCAAGTACCGAACGCACGACACCTCTGCGATCTGCACACATTCAGCTCGGTGACGTCCCTCGAAATCTAGATCCAGCCGAGGTTGAGGGAGAGTTTCGTCAGCACGATGGCATGTTGACGGTGATGATGAAGTTACCGGCGCAGGGCTTCACTTAAGCACTACGACAATACGATCGAGGTGGAAATCTATGGAGGGGGGCACCGCACACGGCTAAGAAATCAACTTGTGTATCTATGGGGTGCCCCCTCCCCAGTATATAAAGGAGTGGAGGAGGGGGCCGGCCGGCCTCATAGCGCGTGCCCCAAGCGTGTGCCCCAACTAGGAGGGGAAGGAAAGGGAAGAGGGGAAGAAGGAAAGGGGGTCCGGCCCACCTCCCCAATTTGGATTGGGCTTGGGGGCACGCCCCTCCTCTTGGACGTCTCCTCCTCTCTTCCACTAAAGCCCATGAAGGCCCATTAACCCCCTAGGGGGGTTCCGGCAACCCCCGGTACTCCGGAAAATGCCCGAACCTATCCTAAACCTTTCCGGTGTCCAAACATTACCTTCCAATATACCAATCTTCATGTCTCGGCCACTTCGAGACTCCTCGTCATGTCCGTGATCACATACGGGACTCCGAACATCCTTCGGTACATCAAATCACATAACTCACAATACATATCGTCATCGAACGTTAAGCGTGCGGACCCTACGGGTTCGAGAACTATGTAGACATGACCGAGACTCATCTCCGGTCAATAACCAATAGCGGAACCAGGATGCTCATATTGGTTCCTACATATTCTACGAAGATCTTTATCGGTCAAACCGCATAACAACATACGTTGTTCCCTTTGTCATCGATATGTCACTTGCCCGAGATTTGATCGTTGGTATCATCATACCTAGTTCAAATCTCGTCACTGGCAAGTCTCTTTACTCGTTCGGTAATGCATCATCCCGTAACTAACTCATTAGTCACATTGCTTGCAAGGCTCATAGTGATGTACATTACCGAGAGGGCCTAGAGATACCTCTCCGACAATCGGAGTGACAAATCCTAATCTCGATCTATGCCAACTCAACAAACACCATCGGAGACACGTGTAGAGCATCTTTATAATCACCCAGTTACGTTGTGACGTTTGATAGAACACTAAGTTTTCCTCCGGTATTCGGGAGTTGCATAATCTCATAGTCATAGGAAGATGTATAAGTTATGGAGAAATCAATAGCAATAAACTAAATGATCATAGTGCTACGCTAACGGATGGGTCTTGTCCATCACATCATTCTCTAACGGTATGATCCCGTTCATCAAATGACAACACATGTCTACGGCTAGGAAACTTAACCATCTTTGATGTACTCATGCCCCCTTCAAAATTGCCCGCTGTGGTATCCCTTCACGCCTAAGCTATGAGGGAAGAGGACCAAGGCCACTATAAATAGGGACCAGACTCCACCGTAGAGAAGGATCGAATCCCTCGGCCATTGAGATCTCCCGAGGCAGCTCACACTTGTACCGGTTCATACTCATCCTCCTCGCGAGGCAATCCAGCACAAAGTAGGAGTAGGGTTTTACACCGCAAGGTGGCCCGAACCTGGGTAAACCACAATGTCCCCTTCCCCTTCTTGCTCACACGAACTCGCCGGAGCCAAGCCGTGGGGCGATGAGAAGTGAGCCACTGTTAGGCCAGATCCTTCATGCACGCCCAGAATTGAACCTTATTGGGTCCGCGGAGCCCTGATCCCGACATTTGGCGCGCCAGGTAGGGGCATGTCAAAGTTCTCCCTTCCGCTCCACTCCGTCTCTGCTCCATCGCTCCCATGGTCGATGCTCGCCGAGTCTGCGCCGAGCGCCGGGCCGCCCGCGTCGCTTAGACGGCGCCGATGGGCCGCGGCGCCCTGCATTGCTCCGCCTCTCCCGCAGCCAACGCCGCCACCAACCCTGCTGCTCACGAGCAGCAAGACTCATCGCTGCCGCCCTCCATGCAGTGTGATGGCCGCACCGCCACACCTTCTGTTGGGGATATAACTATTGGGTTAACCCGCCCACGAGGGGCCGGGTTAAGCCATGGCGGTCTATCAAGACAAAGCCCATAAAGATGTTGAAAATGGTGGTTCACTATGAAGACTCGTTAAAAGGCCCAGAGCCCAGAGGCGGCTTAAAGTCCGTAAGTGTAAACCGCCATATATGTAGGACTTGTATTGTAAGGCATGTGTATTTAGTCATCGAGCCGGACACATTGCTATGAACCGGTCGAAACTCTGTAAGTTGCTGGGCGTTAACCTGTGTATATAAAGGGACAACCCGGCGGCGGTTTAGGGCTAGAAACAACAAACCGAAAGCTAGGTCAAGCATATTCGCTCCCTGGTAATCGAGACATAAGCAATACCACCTCAATTTGGATTAGGCCTTTACCTTCACTGCAAGGGGCCGAACCAGTATAAACTCCTTGTGTCCTTTGTCCCATTTAACCCCTTTAAGCTAACCCTGTTGCGATGGCTCCACGACTAAGTCCTTTCGCTAGGACATCTGTCGTGACAATTCCACGATAGTTGGCGCCCACCGTGGGGCCAGCGCATGGTGGTTTTGAGTTCTTAAAGGGCAACTTCGAAGGGATCAAGGGATACACTGTGGGCTGGATGACCACGAGTCGCCGCGGCAAGCTCTACATCAACGATGCAGGCTGGGCCCCCGAGCCCGGCTCAATTGAGTACGGGTACCGGGTCCCCTTTGGCGGAATCCATGTTTTCATCGGCAAGATCGGCGAACCGGGCCTTGAGCTGGACATCTGCACCGACATCATCGAGATGGCTTAGCGTGCATGACCCGCCTAGGTTCAACCCGCCGTGAAGCACGCCTTCATTGGATTCATCCACGGGGCGGAATTTGAGGAAGGATCTGTGTCTGGCGGTGAGACGGCCATCTATTCTGATGGTGAGTCATCCACAGGTGAGACTACTTCACTATATCAACTGCAAGACGGCAGGCTTGGGGGCTGTTCCGATGGCGATAGTATTCCGGACCCCTATGAGCCGCCAAACCGGGTTGCGATTTTCATGGCCGGTACACAGCGGGGGCAGAATTCTTCGACTGCAGCGGCTATGGTTTCTGGGTCAGCAGCGGCGACGACGACCGGGGCAGGAGGCCCTATGCGCCCGCCGGCTCAGGTCCTATCCGACTTATTGGACACCTTGACAACATTGTTAACGATAGAGGTTAACCCGACAGATCAAGTTCAGCATAACACGGAAGTCGCAAAACTGAGAGAGGAGATAGCTCAAGCCAAGGAAGATCTGGCAGTCGAGAACGCGAGGATGACTGCGGAGCGAGCCTCTCTGGACGCTCAGACACAACGGATCTATGCTAATTCCTTCCGGATCTGGTTGGATCAGAACGCTTCAAACAAAGTCATGAGGAGAATGCACCAGAGTCGTCTGCCCCCGGTTTACGAGGCAAGGAACCTCTTCAATACACCCGGTGCAGGGACCAGTGACCCGCCGGAGGTAAACCGGGTGGTGGCCATACCTAGGACCGGAGCACCGGCTCAGCCACGCGCAATAGATCCGCCTTGTCTGAATAATACCCTGCCACAGTATGTACCGATGCCAGCGGGTCATTACTCTAACCCGTTGGATAATATGATCGCTATGGTGACACGACTGGCAGATTTCCCAGTTGAAGGCGAGTCTCCAGCTACGGTTGAAACAAGGAGGGCTAGAGAGCTTCTTCAGACAGCATTGGTGCAGTAGGAGGTTTATTCTTACAGTTGTGAAAGGATTCACTCAACCTCTCGCCCAAGCCGGAGTTACAGTAGACACATGGATTCGCCGGCCGTTTCAAGCAGTGACAGGCACCGTAATCAGCCTCGTGGGCATGGCCCAGTGCATGATAGTGCTTAGAATTTGGTGGGCCAGGATGGAGCACGTCGTGAGGTTGAACTGGCGGTTCAGCAAGCGGCTCATCCGCCTTCCCCTATTTATACGACAACTTTGGTGGAGGCAGGCGTAACCTCCAGAGCCACGGGTGTACCATGTTTAGTACCGACTCTGCGGAATGAGCGTTTGCCCAAGGATTTCAAAGGATCTCGTAAGGTGCCTAACTATATAGCCGATTTACCCTCTGAGGCATGGATTCGGAGTTACGAGATGGCCATGGAGCTATTGGAGGTCAGCGATGCTGCATGTGCCAAGTACTTCACCATGATGCTAGATGGGACGGCTCATACTTGGCTAAAGGGACTTCCTTCCAATTCCATTGGGTTGTGGGCCAAGTTAAAGGCCCGATTCATCCAGAATTTTAAAGATACGTGCAAGCAGCCCATGTCAATTGTGGATTTGGATGCCTATGCCCAAGAATAGGGCGAGTCAACGACCCATTGGGTGCGCCGGGTCAAAGCCATCCTGCACTCATCGGATAACATTAATGTCGGCTCAATGGTCCTAATGTTGGAGAAAAATTGCCGTTTTTTGCCTCTTAAACAGAAGCTAGGGCGACTCAAGCGCCACTGCGATGACATGGGGGAGCTGATGGTAGCTCTGATTAAATATGGCGACTCTGACAATACCAAGGACCTCGAGTCTGATGATGAAAAGACGGGAAAGGGAAAGAAGAGCGGCAACACCAAGGGCCAGCATCATAACTCGGCGAATCAGGGGGGCAATGGTAAGCGCAGGGCCTATGGCAATTCAGATTTTGTGGCCAACACCAACACGCAGAATAATGGTCAGCATCGTAAGGGAAAGCAACCTCCTCGGACAGGAGGGGCAGCTATCAATATTGAGCAGATGATGAATGAGCCTTGCCCAAAGCATGGTACGCGGGAAAGACCGTCTAGTCACCTCTGGAAAGATTGCCAAATTATGAAGGAGTTCAAAAATTCAAATTTGTTTTAGAACAATCGTGGGTCGGGCGGCGGCTCAGGTTTCGGTTCTCATGGTCCGGGTTACAGTAGTGGCGGTTATAATTCCGGCTTCCAGGGTCACCCAAGAAATCAAGGCAATTAGGGTGGTTATCATCAACAGTCCGGTCAGGGGAATCAACAACAGCAATCTGTTATCAGAGTAACCCGAAGCAGTTGAATAGTGGGCAATACCACGTCTTCACCACAAGTTTATGTACGAGGGATCATAAGCTTCATAAAAGGGAAGTAAACGCCATAGATCCGGCGGTTCCCCGTTATTTACGATGGTATGACCAGCCCATTGTTTGGAGCCGTGAGGATCACCCGCCCTGGGTTGGTAATCCGGGTCATTTGGCGCTGGTGGTGGCGCCTCAGGTTGGAGGATACAAGTTCACTAAGGTACTCATGGATGGAGGCAGCAGTATTAATATCCTCTACTATGATACTTTCCATCGTATGGGGTTGACCGATAAAAACCTTAAGCCGTCAAACATTGTATTCCACGGTGCGGTACCTAGTAAGTTGGCATATTGGTACGATATCTTTGGAAGTTATTTTTGGAGATGAGTATGATTCCAGATCTAAGACGTTGACCTTTGAAGTGGTTAAAATCAAAAGCCCTTATCATGCTCTGTTCGGACAGCCGTCTTATGCCAAATTCATGGCACGACCTTGTTATGTATATCCATAGCTCAAAATGCCGGGTCACAAGGGCACTATAACAATACATGGGAGTCGCAAGATACCTTGGAGTGTGAGGAAGGCGATGCTGCTTATGCTGAGTCTGTTTGTGCGACCAAAGAGTTGAAGTTCTACAAGGACAATGTTGACCTGGCAGACATGACATCTTTGAAAAACCCAACTACGGAGCATGATCCAGTCTTGAAGTCAGCTGATGACACTAAACTAGTTGATTTCATTCCTGGCGATTCATCCAAGCAGTTCAGCATCAGTGCCAACCTGGATCCGAAATAGGAAAGCGCACTCATCGAGTTCATCCGTGAGAACTGGGACATCTTTGCATGGAAATCTTCTGACATGCCAGGTGTACCGAGGGAAATCATTGAGCAAACTCTTAATATTGATCCAAAGTTTAAACTAATCAAGCAATTTCTTCATCATTTCAATGAAGAAAGGCGTAAGGCTATTGGTGAGGAAGTGGCCCGGCTCTTGGCAGTTGGCTTTATTGTGGAAGTTTTTCATCCTGAGTGGATGGCTAAGCAGGTGTTGGTGCTTAAGAAGAACGACACTTGGTGTATGTGTGTGGACTACACGGACTTAAACAAAGCTTGTCTGGCTGGTCCCTTTGCTCTCCCTCGTATTGATCAAATTATTGATGCTACGACGGGTTGTGAGCGTTTGAGCTTTTGGATGCTTATTCTGGTTATCATCAGATCAAGATGGCAGTTAAGGACCAGGAGAAGACAACTTTCATCACTCTGTTTGGAGCCTTCTGCTATGTGTCTATAACTTTTGGGCTCAAGAGCGCCCAAGCGACTTACCAGCGATGTGTGCAGAATTGTCTTCATAATCAGATTGGGCGCAATGTTCATGCCTATGTGGATGATATTGTGGTGAAGTCTAGGAAGAAGGAGACCCTGATTAATGATTTGAAGGAAACCTTTGACAACCTCCGGGTTTATAAGATGATGCTTAACCCGACCAAGTGTGTTTTCGGTGTGCCAATTGGTAAGATTTTGGGTTTTCTGCTTTCAGAACGGGGTATTGAGGCTAACCCAGAGAAGATAAAAGCTATCACCTCTCTGGCTAAGCCGGCGTGTATCAATGATGTTCTGCGTTTGGCGGGTCGTATTGCGGCCTTGAGCCGGTTCGTAAGACGGTTGGGTGAGAAGGCTATCCCTGTGTATCAGATGATGAAGAAGACATATCACTTTGTCTGGAGTGATGCTGCTGATCAGGCATTTGAGGCCTTGAAGAGACAATTGGCTGAGCCGCCGGTTTTTGCTGCTCCCATTGACAAGGAGCCTTTGCTGTTATATGTGGCTGCCAATAGCCGAGCTATTAGTGTAGCCATTATGGTGGAAAGGAAGGAAGCAGGCAAAGAATATCTGGTTCAACGTTCGGTTTATTACATCAGTGAGGTCCTTATTGAATCCAAACAAAGGTATCCACATTGGCAGAAGCTTGTATACGGGTTTTTTCTGGCTAGCCAGAAGCTGAAACAGTATTTTCTTGGTCATCCTATCACTGTGGTTAGTTCTGCCCCTTTAGGGGATATCATTCAAAACAGAGAAGCCACATGTCGGATAGCTAAGTGGGCCATTGAGCTTGGACCTCATGGTTTAAAGTATGTGCCTCATAGAGCCATCAAGTCTCAAGCACTTGTGGATTTTATCAATGATTGAGCAGAGTTGCAGATGCTTGAGGAGAAGCTAGATAGCACATATTGGACTATCCACTTTGATGGGTCCAGGCAATTGGAGGGCTCGAGGGCTGGAGTTGTCTTGACTTCCCCACGAGGTGATAAATTTTCTTATGTTCTCCGTCTGATGTTCCCTTGTACTAACAATGCAGCTGAGTATGAGACCTTGCTCCATGGTCTTTGGATGGCTAAGGAAATGAACTTAAGCCCGGTGAGATGCTTTGGTGATTCAGATCTGGTACCTCAGCAAGTGTCTGGCACTTGGGATTCTAAAGACCCACTCATGGCGGCTTATCGTCGAGAGGTCGATGCAATCACAGGTTACTTCAAGGGTTATCAAGTTGAACATGTTGATCGCAGGAAAAATGAGGCGGCTGATGCTTTAAGCCGGTGAGGGTCTCAGCGTAAGCCGGTGCCACCTATCACTTTCCTGGATATTCTGCATAACCCTTCTGTCAAATTGCCTACAGAGGAGGATCTTGCTATTCCTGACCCGGAGGCGCAACTGGTGGCGACTCTTCATGCTATTCCTGATTGAACAGTTCCCTATTTGGCTTATATGACCCGGGGCGAGTTACCTGAGGATGAAACTTTGGCCAGACAGATAACCTGGCAGTCTAAGTCAATAACTATTGTTAATGGGGAATTGCCTCATCGTAGTGTCGCAGGGGCATTTCAACATTGTGTTTCTCCTGAAGAAGGTTGTGAGATTCCACGAGAGATTCATGAAGGGCATTGTGGTCATCATGCCGGATCTAAATCTCTCGTAGCCAAGGCTTTTCTTCATGGGTTCTATTGGCTGACGGCACACGCTGATGCGGAGGATCTAGTCAATAGATGTGATGGTTGTCAGAAGTTTGCATGGCGCACTCATGTGCCGGCTCAGGAGTTGAGGATGATTCCAGGTACTTGGCTGTTTGTAGTCTGGGGGCTTGATTTAGTTGGGCCTTTCAAAAGGTCCAAAGACAAAAAGGCACACCTCCTAGTGGTGGTTGATAAGTTTACGAAGTGGGTTGAAGCAGAGCCGGTCAGTAAATGTGCCGCAGCAATGGCGGTTCAATTAATCAAAAAGGTGATTTTCTGTTATGGTTTTCCCCACAGTATTATAACTAATAATGGCACTAGTCTATCCAAGGGTGCCATGGAGGAATTTTGTCAACGTGAGCATATCCGGCTTGATGTATCATCAGTGGCTCACCCCCAGTCTAATGGTTAAGCGGAGAGAGCTAATCAAGAGATCCTGAAGGGTATCAAGCCCCGACTTATGGTTCCTTTGCAGAGGACTCCGGGTTGTTGGGTGGAGGAGTTACCTTCAGTATTATGGAGTATCAATACTACCCCAACAGATCTATGGGTTACACGCCTTTCTACATGGTTTACGGAGCAGAGGCGGTTCTCCCTATTGACATCCGTCATGACTCACCCCGTGTGGTGGCTTATGTTGAAGCTGATAATGAAAAAAGCACGTGAAGATGCACTTGACCTATTAGACGAGGAGTGTGACCTCGCGACGGCTCGATCAGTGATTTATCAGCAAGATCTGCGTCGTTATCACAGCCGTCGGGTTAAGACCCGAACCTTTCAAGAAGGTGACTTAGTGCTCCGGCATATTCAGGATCAAGCTGATATGCATAAACTATCCCCACATTGGGAAGGGCCTTTTGTGATCAACAAGAATATAAACAATGGATCATACTACCTTGTTGATGTTCGAGACCACAAGGACTCACGCACGTCGGAGGAGGAGACCCATCGGCCGTGGAATATTGCTCATCTTCGGCCTTACTACACTTGAGCCGCCAGCTCTTACAATGTACATATCTTGACAATTTATATATTATGATGAATATAATAAAGATGGCACCCCTGCTAATATAGGGCCTCTGTTTATTTCATCTCAAAGAATAATGAGTCTTTTTCACCCTTATGGTCACTTGGGGGCTTCCTACTCATATTTGAAGCATAGCTATGAATATCCCTCTTGATCGGTGCAATGCCACCCTTATGGTCACTTGGGGGATTCTTTCTCATATTTGAATCATAGCTGTGAATGCCCCTGTTGATAGGCGCAATGCCACCCTTATGGTCACTTGGGGGCTTCCTGCTCATATTTGAAGCATAGCTGTGAATATCCCTCTTGATCGGCGCAATGCCAACCTTATGGTCACTTGGGGCCTTCCAGCTCATATTTGAAGCATAGTTGTGAATATCCCTCTTGATTGGCGCAATTCCACCCGTATGATCACTTGGGGGCTTCCTGCTCATATTTGAAGCATACCCATGAATACCCCTCTTGATCAGCGCAATGCCACCCTTGTGGTCACTTGGGGAGGTTCTTGCTCATATTTGAAGCATAGCTGTGAATATCCCTCTTGATCGGCTCAATCCCACAAGCCACTTGGGGGCTTCCCTCTCATATTTGAAGCATATCTGTGAATATCCCTCTTGGTTTGGCTTATACGCCTCGTTTTCTCGATTTTGATTCATTTTCCTTTTCTAAGTATTTTTTAGAATCATGTATTTACGCTATATAAACATATGGCTTGAGATAATTCAGGCCTTGAAGTCTTCATCCTTATGGATCATGCTTAAACATATATTGGAGTTTGATAAGCCGGACTGGTTCCGGACTATAAGTCGTTGTCGGTGTCAAAACTGGCGGATCTTGGGTAGGGGGTCCCGAACTGTGCGTCTAAGGCGGATGGTAACAGGAGGCAGGGGACACAATGTTTACCCAGGTTCGGGCCCTCTCGATGGAGGTAATACCCTACTTCCTTCTTGATTGATCTTGATGATATGAGTATTACAAGAGTTGATCCACCACGAGATCGTAGAGGCTAAACCCTAGAAGCTAGCCTATGATTATGATTGTTGTTGTCCTACGGACTAAACCCTATGGTTTATAGAGACACCGGAAGGGGCTAGCGTTACACAGAGTCGGTTACAAGGGAGGAGATATACATATCCGAATTGCGAAGCTTACCTTCCACGCAAAGCAGAGTCCCACCCAGACACGAGACGAAGTCTTCAATCTTGTATCTTCATAGTCCAATAGTCCAGCCAAAGTATATAGTCCGGCAGTCCGGGGACCCCCTAATCCAGGACTCCCTCAGTAGCCCCTGAACCTGGCTTCAATGACAATGAGTCCGGCGCGCAGATTGTCTTCGGCATTGCAAGGCGGGTTCTTCTCCAAATTCCGAATACATGTTGAGTAGTGTCCAGCTTCCCATGAATGTTGCACTCTTTGGCTTCTGCGCCTAATAATGGCTATCCTCCATGTGTTGAGCGAATGTGAGAAGTCTGGGCATTTTTACACTTGCCACCCTAACCATGTAAGTAAATCGTTTATTTAAGGAGACGGGGATCCTTAGATCCAGATCACACCATCCTCTCGCAGCGAGTATCCATCGGAGCGCACCCGGAAAAAGTCCATCCCATCATGGCCGGCCATCGCAACTCCCCCTCTCGCTCCCGTAGCTCTAGGCCAAGCGACTGGAAGAAGTGTTCCATCCCCGACAGCCAATTAGTAGAGTTACAGACCCAGGGATTTCTCCCTCCAGCGTATATGGTCCCCGTTCAAGCCGGACTTGCCACTTACAACGGCGGGGAGCAATCGGAGAGCTTTCCCAACCCATCGATGGAAGAGCGGGTATGACTTGTCCCTTACTTACTATGGGGGCTTGGATTTCCAATCCATCCATTCCTCCGTGGCCTCCTCGAGTTTTACAGCCTCCAGCTGCATAACTTCACTCCCGCCTCCATATTACACATTGCTGGCTACGTCACCTTTTGCGAGCTGTTTTTGGGCTGTGAAGCTCATTTTGAGCTATGGAAGATGCTATTCTGCCTTGTACCCCGCACATAGGAGGGGTCACTATATCAAGTGGGCGGAGCCGAAATATGGCGCATCGCCGGGACCGGATACCTGTCCAGTACTCCGAAGAAGACATCCGAAAACTGGCCGGACGTCCCCCTTCCGGATCCTATTCGGATGGGCCTTCCTGAGTTTAATAATGCCCCTCTGAAGAAACGCCGCAGATGGCGCCCTCGAGACCCCCAGGAGGAAGATAACAGAGAGGTCCTTTACCTGATGGGCCGAAAAAGCGCTAGCCAAATCAGGATTGACAATAATCGAGGTTATGTCAATATGTATAATGTGGGGGGTGCAGCCACTTCAATATCGGGGACAACCCATGTGGCACTTTAACGGAGAAGACGATGCCACCCGCTGCGGTCATAAGGGACCGGACTCCGTCGCTGCTCTAGCGAAAATACTGTCCGATTTATATAAAGGAGAGGAAGAGGAGTTCATCCGCCTTAAGCCACGGGATGGATTCTCCATGTACAACCCCCCGAACTGGGTGAGCTGCTACTTTCTACTCCAGACCTTCCCACATTCTTTGTCATAAGTATTTACCTTGCTATTTCATAGCAGGAGCTGCGAAAAGCTGTGAGGGAGATCCACAGCCCGCCTCCACAACCAGACGACCCTGACTGGGCCCTTGACCCCGGACTTGAAGAAGATCCGGACACGTTTGTGGAGCTCATCGACATGACGTTCTATCAGTTAAGCTGCGATGGTGCCTTGGTGGCCATCATAGCTGATTATCCTGGACTGCTCCCTGCATCGCATGTAAGTAAAACCGAAGTCCCAACTTCCGAGAAGGATTCCCTTTTCGCACTTCACCTACCGCACACATATGGTGTCTTACAGGGAAGGCTCTCGGGACGCCATGCCGAACCCGCAGTGACTCACCAACAAGGGGCACCGAAGCCGGGTAGGCTTAAAAGGAAGGCGGTCAGGACTGAGACGCCGTCGCAGAGGTATGAAAAATAACCCCATGCCATGGTTGTCGTCTTTTAAAATATAATAACGTCTATGGTTCCTGGTAGGAAAAACACTCACCAGACCATATCCGGAGAGCCTGCTGGCCAAGCTTCCACCAGCCGGGCTCCAGAGCCGGATTTAGAGGCGAATGCTAACGCGGGGCCAACACCGGATGTTCCTCCTACAGAGGATGCGGATAGGCTATCTACTACGAATTTTGAAGTAGAGAGTGCCATGAATCACAGGCGTCGCCGAGCCATACTCCACGACGGTTGTTTCTCTCAAGAGGCGTTCGATGCCTTCAAGTCAGGAGACGTGTACATCCGAGCTGCTCAAAATGGTCTTGCCCAAGCCACAGACGAGTATGTGAAGGATATACGGGTAAGAAAATCTAATAATTATGTATATCAGTAGCCCCTGAGACTTGAAACAGTTGGCACAACTGATTTAAGGATCATTGTTTGCGTAGGTTCTTACAGAGAAGAATACCCAGTTGTCTCAAGAGCTGGAGGAGTGCAAAGCCCAGCTACGGGCCGCAGTTGCCGCACTGAAAGAGTCCGAGAAGGCCCCATCTAGTAAAACTTGCTTCTATCTAAAAGAATGACATGTACCAGTTAGTATTCGGCATGCATGCAAATCTAACAATAGATTCTGCAGATGATCCCGGAGTGAATCCGGAGGTCGTGCGAGGGGAGGAGCAACATGCTCAACGACAGCTAAAGGCTGGTGAGCGCGTGCTTACGCAGGTTAGGCGGGAGAAAAACAATCTCCAAGATGCCAATACCTGGCTGGGCGTTGAACTACAAGATGTTTGGGCCCAGCTTACGGACTCCGTAAAGGAGAATAAGAGGCTTCGACGCGGCATTTTTAGTAAGTGCTTGAACGAAATTTTATAGAGTTCGGCGAAGAAACCGGCTAATAGAGTTATATCTGTAGGTATGCTGACGGGTCGTCCCGCAGAGGAGATGCCCGGGTCTCTGGGTGATCTTCTACCAGAGCTCTCACAACTGCACGAACAAGTTCGGCAGGTGATGCAGGGCATTGCCCAAGCCTTGTGGCCATCCGCCTCCCTGCCAGGAGGCATGGGGGAGCTTGTAGAGATGCTCAAGGGAGCGCGGCGGCGCTTTCGACTATGGAAGATATCAGCCCGCCGACAAGGTGCGAGGGAAGCCTAGGCCATGGTGAAGACGCGATATACCAAGGCTGACCCGAACCACATGGCCGAGGTCGGACCTATGGGGTCTGATGGGAAGGAGATCCCCGTTAGTTTGGTGTATGACCAGGTGAAATTAGCCGCAAAGTATTCCCAATAGGATTGTAGGCTAGACAGCCTGTAGGATGGTATAGAAGAAGAATTTAGTCAGTCTAAGTGACTGTGTACTTCAATTGACATATATTGTCCCTAGCCGGATTGTAAATCATTTTTCATGGCGGACCTTTTCGCTTCGACCTCCGGACCCGACAGTCCGAAGTGTGTCCGAATACCTGCTCGTTATGTAAAAACCGGGGTATGCGTGGAACCAGGCATAGGGTTCATAAGTTCTTGAACAAACAAGTACCCAACTAGCTATGTTATATTACATGGATAGTAAGAAACATCTTTCAGGGAGAATAGTTCCGTTAAGGGTTCCTTTCCCTGGGTACGCATGCATTAATGTGCACGTCCGAACTACGAAAAGAGACACAGGATATAGACATCTGGGGGCATGTATTACAATAAATAAGAGTCGTCTTTTGTTCACCGACCGAATATTCCCTTAAGAATGCTAGCTTTCGGCTTCACCCAGTCTGAGGTACACATCCGGCTGACCCGGCAGTAACAATTGCAGAGGTGCTCCCCTTGTGCCCTAGCTGAATTAACCGGAACGTAGGGCATAAACACAAGAGCCAGGCAACCCAGCTTGGCCAAAACTTAAGTCATATCGATGCATATAATGGCAAAGAAAAGGTACATGTGGAAAAGTAACACATGTGTGGGGGCATAGAGCCCGGAATATAGTTATATTAAGCTTCTGTATAAGAAGCCCCCAGGTATAATGAGCACGCCTAGCGTGTCAAGATTGTGCAGTCAAGACACATTTTAACCTTTTAAGGCCGAGAAGAAAAAGGGAAGAAAGAAAGAAAATACAGATAACGGATATATAAAAAATTGACGGAGGTAAGGAGATGAACACAGAGTCCGGCACTAGGCGTAGAATCTTTGGAGTCTGGCTGCGTTCCAAGGGTTTGGCTCAAGTCGATTGTTCGATGCATCTCACAGACGGTACGCTCCATCGGTCAAAACTTTGTCGATAACGAAGGGAGCCTCCCATTTGGGCTTGAGCTTGTCCTTTTTCTTCTCCGGTAGGCGTAGAACGAGTTCGCCAACATTATAAGTTTTGGCCCGTACTTCTCTGCTTTGATACCGCCGAGCCTGTTGCTGATAGAATGCGGAGCGGGATTTTGCCACGTCACGCACCTCCTCCAGGGCGTCCAAACTATCCCGCCGATCAAGCTCGGCTTCTTTCTCTTCGTACATGCGCACTCAAGGCGAGTCATGAATAATGTCGCAGGGCAATACCGCCTCTGCGCTGTACACCATAAAGAACGGTGTGTATCCGGTAGTGCAATTCGGCGTGGTCCGCAGCCCCCATAGTACGGAGTCAAGCTCCTCCACCCAGTGCGTATCTGATTCCTTCAAGGATCGCACTAATCTGGGTTTAATGCCACTCATGATACGACCATTTGCTCGCTCGACTTGACCGTTAGTTTGCGAGTGATAGACAAAGGCATAATCAAGCTTAATGCTCATTTTGCTGCACCAAGTTTTTACATCGTCGGCTGTAAAGTTCGAGCTGTTATCGGTGATGATGCCGTGGGGGACACTGTAACGGTGTACAACCCCGGATATGAAGTCTATCACTGGTCCAGACTCGACCGTTTTAACTGGCTTGGCCTCTATCCATTTGGTGAATTTATCCACCATGACCAATAGGTATTTTTTCTTATGGCTCCCCCCTTTAAGGGGTCCGACCATATCAAGCCCCCAGACCGCAAAGGGCCAAGTAATGGGGATTGTTTGGAGAGCGGTAGGCGGCATATGGCTTTGGTTTGCAAAAGGCTGGCAACCGACGCAATGTTGAACGAGGTCCTGTGTGTCCGCTCGGGCCGTCAGCCAGTAGAAACCTGTACAAAAGGCCTTGCTTACAAGGGCCCGAGCAGCGGCGTGGTGGCCGCCAAGTCCAGAATGAATTTCTGCCAAAAGTTTCCGTCCTTCCTCTTCAGAGATGCACCTTTGGAGTACTCCAGTAGTGCTTTTCTTATAAAGCTCTCCCTCTTGGACCTTGTAGGCTTGAGACCGCCGCACATTGCAACGTGCCTCATTTGGGTCATCAGGGAGTTCTTGCCTAGTTAGGTAAGCCAAGAAGGGTTCTGTCCATGGGGCGATGACAACCATAATCACGTGGGCCGAAGGTGTTATTTCGGTGGCAGAGCCTCCGATTACGTCAGAGTTTTCGGGGTCTAGTGTTGTGGCCAGATCCAGACTGTTATTGCCGGTCTCCCCATCCCACACTACAGATGGCTTAAACAACCTTTCCAAGAAGATATTAGGTGGGACAGGGTTGCGCTTAGCGCCGATGCGGGCGAGGATATCTGCCGCTTGATTGTTTTCTCGGACCACATGGTGGAATTCTAGGCCCTTGAACCGAGCTAACATTTTGAGGACGGCATTGCGGTAAGCCGCCATTTTTGGGTCCTTGGCGTCAAAGTCCCCATTTATTTGAGATATTGCGAGGTTCGAATCCCCACGCACCTCTAGGCGTTGAATGCCCATGGAGACTGCCATCCGGAGACGATGCAACAAGGCCTCATGTTCTGCTGGATTGTTGGAGTGTGTGTATAATATTTGAAGTACATATTGGACTGTATCTCCGGTGGGGGATGTCAGGACGATGCCTGCCCCAGGACCAGCCATCATCTTAGAGCCGTCAAAGTGCATGATCCAATTGGAGTACGCGCCATACTCTTTAGGGAGTTCAGCTTCCGTCCATTCGGCGACGAAATCAGCCAGTACTTGCGACTTAATGGCTCGTCGTGGTTTATATGTTATGTCGAATGGGAGGAGCTCGATAGCCCATTTAGCAATCCGGCCCATGGCATCATGGTTATTTATTATGTCGTTGAGTGGTACTTCGGAGGCCACCGTGATTTAACACTCTTGAAAGTAGTGTCATAGTTTCCGGGATGCCATGAAGACCGCGTATGCTATCTTTTGGTAATGCGGGTACCGTGATTTGCATGGAGTGGGGACGGTGGATACGTAGTATACTGGCTTTTGAGGAGGGAACTTATGTCTGTCCGTCTCTCGTTCGACGACGAGCACTGCGCTTACAACATGGTGTGTCGCCGCTATATATAACAACATTGGTTCGCCGACCTTTGGCGCGGCCAAGATTGGGTTGGTGGCCAATACGACCTTTGTTTCTTCCAATCCGGATGTGGCCGCATCTGTCCACTCGAAGTGTTTGGTGCGTCGAAGAAGGCGATAAAGAGGTAGTGCCTTTTCTCCTAATCGGGAGATAAAGCGGCTTAAGGCAGCCACGCATCTAGTTAACTTCTGGATTTGCTTGAGGTCTGTTGGGATAGCCAACTATGACAAAGCTCGGATTTTAGCCGGATTTGCTTCAATTCCTCTATTGGAGATGATGAAGCCCAAGAGCTTTCCGGCGGGCATGCCGAAAACGCATTTTTCCGGATTGAGCTTGATGTCATATGTTCGGAGATTGTCGAATGTGAGCCTCAAGTCGTCTATTAAGGATTCGAGGTGTCTTGTTTTGATGACCACATTGTCTATGTATGCCTCCAATGTTTTGCCGATTTGTGTTTCCTGGCATGTCTGAATCATGCGTTGATAGGTTGCATTGGCATTTTTGAGCCCGAAAGGCATGGTGTTGAAACAGAAGGGGCCGTATGGAGTGATGAATGCTGTTGTGGCTTGATCGGGCTCCGCCATCTTAATTTGATGGTATCCGAAGTATGCGTCGAGGAAGCACAATGCGTTGTCCTATGGTAGCATCGATAATTTGATCGATGCGGGGGAGGGGGAATGGATCCTTGGGGCAAGCCTTGTTAAGGTCCTTGAAATCGACACATAGGCGCCAGGATTTGTCCTTCTTTGGTACCATCACCAGGTTTGCTAGCCAATTCGGATGTTTAATTTCTCTAATGAATCCGGCCTCGAGTAACTTGGCTAGCTCTTCTCCCATAACTTGCCTCTTAGGCTCAGAGAAACGCCGAAAAGTCTGCTTGACTAGCTTGAACCCGTTTAGAATGTTAAGGCTATGCTCGGCCAGCCTATGTGGGATTCTTGGCATGTCTGAAGGATGCCAGGCGAAGATGTCCCAATTCTCGCGCAAGAACTCCCGCAGTGCAGCGTCTGTTGTGGGGTTTAGCTGTGCCCCGATGGATGCTGTTTTTGTAGGGTCCGTTGGGTGGACCTGGAATTTGACTATTTCATCCGCTAGTTTAAAAGAGGTGGACTTGGTCCTTTTGTCGAGTATCACGTCGTCCCTGTCCACCATGGAGCGAAGCGTAGTAAGTTCTTCGGTCGCAAGGGCTTCGGACAACGCCTCGAGGGCTAGTGCGGCGGTTTTATTTTTGGTGTGGAGTGCTATGTCCGGATCACTAGCCAGAGTGACGATTCCATTGGGCCCGGGCATCTTGAGCTTCATGTACCCATAATGGGGTATAGCTTGGAAGATCGTGAATGCCTCCCGCCCTAGAAGGGCGTGGTATCCGCTACTGAACGGGGCCACTTGGAATGCGATTTCTTCGGACCTATAATTCTCCGACGTGCCGAATACCACATCTAGTGTGATTTTTCCTGCACATCGTGCTTCCCGACTAGGGATGATTCCTCTGAAGGTCGTGCTGCTTTGCTCGATGCGGCTCTTGTCTATTTCCATTTTGCTAAGAGTTTCCTCGTAGATGAGGTTCAATCCGCTGCCGCCGTCCATGAGCACTCTAGTAAGCCGAAAGCCGTCCACAATTGGATTGAGGACCAAAGCGGCTGGTGCTCGGGCTGTTCGGAATTGAGGTTCGTCACTGGCATTGAAGGTTATGGCCATGTCGTTCCATGGATTTATTGTTGCAACGTGGCAGACATCGGCAAGGCTGCCGAGTGTTCGCTTGCACCTATTATTTGAGGCAAAGGTCTCGAAGACTGACAATACTGTATTGTTATCTTCCACGGGATGGTGCTCTGTTATATTATTAATGAGGATATCCTCGCCGCTCTTGGCTACCTTCCGAAGTATCCAACATGCTCTAAGGCTGTGTGTTGGCATGGTATCCGATGTACTGTGAGTTTTGCATGGCCCATTGAGCCATCCCTCCAATATAGTTCTACGACCTGTAGTGGGCTTTTGTTTCTTTGTAATTAGACCGGGTGACTTACGAGAGTACACCCTTTTAGTTTGGACAGGGGGTTTAGTGAGAGCCGGAGGGTCCCAGAATTTTGTTTGGGTTTTCCAGGCGCTTTCCATCGCACAGTACTTCCGTACTATGGCCGCCAAGTTAGCAAAGTGTACTATGTCACGGCGACTTATGGCGTTGAGGATTCCCTTGTTCGTGCAATTTTTGCAAAAGAATGAAATTGCGTCTTCCTCGCGACAGTCCTTGACCTTGCTCATTACAAGGAGGAATCTGGCCCAATAGTGATGTACTGTCTCATGGGGCTCTTCTCTAATGTGGGAAAGATCACTTGAATCTGGGTGGGTGGGTAGATTTAGGTTCAAACCCTGACCCGATCTGAGACCCAGGGGCAGAGGAGTTTCCGAGCTTGATCGTTCGGACTCTGAGATGTTGCCCAATAATCCTGGCCCGCTGCCTGATTCTAGGTTCGAAGCTTGGGCCATGTCCTCCCGTGGATGAGTATCCGGCTCGGAGAGCTCGGGAATCCGGACATAGTTTGTCCTCAAATAGAGGAAGAATTGCTACATTGTTCCTCCACCACCGCTATTTGATGGGTGACCGGCGGAGAGTTAATCTCCCTTTGGTCAGGTTTAAGCCCGATTCGATGATAGTCCGTTGCGACTCCCAGGGTGGTGATGCGATCCAAGAGCTCATTCAAGGAAGAGAGCTCTATTGGATCCATCTGCTTGGAGAATCCCGAGGCGATGTGGAGGCTGTTTTTGATGACCCGAGAAGTCATTGTCGGCGCGACGGACGAACGGGCGGTCATGACGAAGTCGCCCAGTCGGAGAGTTTTGCCTACAGCCAGGGCTCCCCCCGAGGTAATGTTGTCATTGACAACAAGAAGAGCCATCAAGCCTTATCGTGGCGGCACAGTGGAACTCTCAATGAAAGCACCAATGTCGGTGTCAAAACCGGCAGATCTCGAGTAGGGGGTCCCGAACTATGCGTCTAAGGCGGATGGTAACAGGAGGCAGGGGACTCTATGTTTACCCAGGTTCGGGCCCTCTCGATGGAGGTAATACCCTACTTCCTACTTGATTGATCTTGATGATATGAGTATTACAAGAGTTGATCCACCATGAGATAGTAGAGGCTAAACCCGAGAAGCTAGCCCATGATTATGACTATTGTTGTCCTATGGACTAAACCCTCCTGTTTATATAGACACCGGAGGGGGCTAGGGTTACACAGAGTCGGCTACAAGGAAGGAGATCTACATATCCGAATTGCCAAGCTGCCTTCCATGCAAAGGACAGTCCCACCCGGACACGAGACGAAGTCTTCAATCTTGTATCTTCATAGTCCAACAGTTCGGCCAAAGTATATAGTCCGGCAGTCCGAGGACCCCCTAATCCAGGACTCCCTCAGTCGCAAGTATATGATAATAGCCTATGTGCTTGGCGTTCTGGTTTTGAACTTTGGGATATTAACGTTTTTAGGCGTTGCCAACCGACAATAAATGA
The DNA here is from genome assembly GCF_002162155.2 of Triticum dicoccoides. Classification (NCBI taxonomy): domain Eukaryota; kingdom Viridiplantae; phylum Streptophyta; class Magnoliopsida; order Poales; family Poaceae; genus Triticum; species Triticum dicoccoides. The sequence goes on from NC_041388.1 coordinate 264,234,731, forward strand.
CAATTAAACAGGACATTATTTGTCCAATCTTTCTGGGTTGACACCCTTACTATACTGGTATGGTAAGCGGCAGTGCGATTAAATATCATGGGTATAATTTTCTTTGATTCTATATGATTATGATTAAACCAGCCCTGGTTATGACCTGTTTTAGTCACCAGTGGTTATATAAGGTGTTATGACCCGCCCTGCGATAAACCGTCGGGGCACTTGTGATCTGTATGCAGGGTATTGTTAAGTCTGAGCTGCATAAATCAACATTATCATAAGCATAAAGTGGTCGTTTTCCAACCGACGGATCAATAGTTTGCGCAAAACAAAATGTGAACGATGGCACGACAGATCATAGTTTCACTAGACTATTACGTGACTTAATAAGCCACAAAGATAAGTGCTTTTTGGAAGATCAAATGTTTAAACCGCCCAACGGATCAATCTTCTTGGCCTTGCTGACTTGAAACTTCTGGTTCATCCTTCTCCGGTTCTTCGTCCTCCGCCGTCTGGAAGTTGGGTGATGACCAGTCAATGCCCCGCAAGGCTTGAAATTCAGCTTCATCATCTATAAGGTCGAATGGATCAACTTCAGGGGCGAAAGTATGCTTACGGATTGGGGGAATCAGATCCATCACTTTATAAGCCGGCATGCACATCTTCTGGTTTTCTGCATCATAAGTCAGTTGATATTTTGAGAGATTTGTTTCATCAGCAATCAGAGTTGCCAAAGGATGTATCTCTTTAACACAGGCAGTGAAGTCTTTTTGGTCAAAAGAAGTGCCATCTTCTTTTAAGCTTGGATATCCAGTAGCTACCTCGGCCGGGTCTAGCTCTCGTAACCATGCCTTAGCACGGCTCAAGGCCATCACGGCGCCGACTCTTGCTCATGACCGTTTTATCTCTTGAATCCTCGCAGGCAGAATTGACAATTTTTCAAGACGTCACTCAACAGATTGGGTCCTTGATTTGTTGAAGAAATTGTGGCTAGCATGCGCTGAGTTCCGGCATATAACTGTTCAATAAGCATATATACAGCTTTAAGCTTCACCAGCGTATCTTGACTAAAGTTCCTGCCGCTCGGACCTATGTAACAATCATGGAGTGATCAGCAACAGTTTATGATATAACAAGAAGAGATTCAATTTTGAGACTGGCGAGGCGCCTCACCAAAGATAGCAGAAACCATCTGGGAGACATGGTGTTTTAAACCGGTAAGCTCAGTGGTCACCTTTTGAAGATTAGCTTCCGCTTTTTCGGCCCGCTGCGTTAGAGCAGTTTTCTCCTGAGCCCAGGCGGTTCTTTTAGCATCAAAACCGGTCTTCAACTTTTCTGTCTCCTCCAGACTAAATTTGAACTTTGAGTCGGCCTTCCAGGTCTTAGATTCTTGAACCTCCAGTCGAGTTTTTATATCAGCCAATTTTGATTGAAGTTGAGTTGTAGTGTCCTGTATAGGCACAGATTTAAAACCATATTCATAAGTTAGCTTATATGAATAAAGTCCCAAGCATTTTTCAAGCAACAACACTTGGCACTTGGGGGCTAATGCCTGCCGAAAAAATTCTTCATACAAATGGCTTTTATAAATAAAGTCCCAAGAACTTTGCAAGCAAGAATACTTGACACTTGGGGGCTAATGCATGTTGCACGTCTTGTTACTATTTTATGATGACCCGGTTGCGCTGCCAATGACCACAGCCGGCTCATGGGGCCTACACAAGTAAGTTCTGGTTTACAAAAAATGATGCACAAGTACCAGTTCATTCATGCTGATTAAACCGGTCGATGGGGGCTACTGATGCAAAGTTAATCATTCAAAATCTGGTTTAACTCTAATGGTGAAAGCCAGCCTTGCAAGGATTCTACCAAACATGTTTTTTATACTCATGGCTACTCTAAGTCTACAACATATTCAATTATATCATATGCATTAGAGTTGGGGGCTGACAGTATATGCATACTGTATTAAGCCGGAATTCATACCTCATACTTCTGGTGCATCTGTTTCACCATGTCAATCTCAAGATTGCGACTGGTATGGACTTGATTGAGATAGCCAGAGAGTACTTCACTGGCGCTTAGTTGAGAGTAATCAGCAATATCAAATCTCACTTTTCGCCTTTTGAGTTACTCCTCCTTGGCAGAGTGCTTGGCCAAAACAATGGATTGTCCCGGTTCTTTAAAGCCGGTCCCAGTGATCACAACATCGTTAGTGGGTGTTCCTGACGGTTTAATGGGGCTTGACGATTCAGTGCCCAAAGGATTGACATTTGTAGGGTCACTGGAAAGGTCAGGAATTTCTGGTGGAACGTCATGAACGGGCTCTTGATGTTGTGGCATGGAGGTGTCAGAGGCTAGAGTTTGTTGTTCCGGTTCATGGGCTTTGGGCTCTTCAGCCGTTTTGGTCACCTTTGCTTTCTTGCTAGGCTTTGCTTGTCCACTGCATGGGTTATGATAGATTAGTACAATTATAAGAGCATAAGGAGATAGCGAATAAAAGTGATGTTACCCAGGGCAGTCTTGAAAGCCGGCAGCTGGGTTTGAGATGAGTCGCCGGAGGAAGAGTGGGAAGCCTCCTGATAGTTTGAATCGAAATGATTAAGTGGCTAGCGAATGAGACCCGCCAGTGGGTAAAAAGATTTTAAATTTGGAAAGACCTCATTTCAATGTTTCCATGGAGCTGGAGTACTTGGTAAGCCGGACGATAACTCTTCACCTCCGCTGGTCCGAGTTTGTCGCCGACTCTCGTGCTGCTGTTGCTTAAAAATAAAGTGAAGATCAAAATGAGCTAAGGGGTGTGAAAAGCTTACTTTCCGGGTTAACCGTCGAATTTTCTATCTTCGCAAAGGCTCTGAGTCGGGTGAGATGATAGTTACCTCTTCTTCGACTGCTTGACTGGTCCCCGTGTCATCCTGATGATAATCAGTGTCAATAAGATGGTTGAAAAAGGAGCCAAGGGAATCAAGGGCTACCTCCGACTTAGAAGTATTGTCCAGACCAAGCATCTCACAAGCAGTTAATTTCTTCTTATTCATCTTGGCGGTTTTCTTGACGGCTTTTGTTTTGGCCCTGGATTTCTTAGCAGCTTCATGGTCATACTCCTTATTCGAAAAATTAGATGCAGTCTGTGAAAATCATCATGGACGAATTAATAAAACATTGGAGTAAGAAGGTGAAATCAGTAATTTAAAGACTCACATCTGGTGGCGGATTAAGTTTGCAGAAAGGGTTCATCCCCACTTTGCTGCAGCTTCCCAGGCTCTCATTCAGAAGAGTCTTCGTAATCTCATTGATTGCATCATCAGTAAGACACACGGAGCTATGCGCAGTGGATCTTTTGCATCACCCGTGTTAGTACACATTAAGCCGGGTTGGCGGCTCAAGGGTATGATTCGCCAAGAAATCCAGCACCGAACCAAGTCAATGTCGGTTAACTCGTTTCCCAGGAGGGCTTTAACCTTTGCAATAGTGGGCGCAAGCTTTGCATGTTCAGTAGTGGTGAGCTTTTTGGGAAGATGATGGTTTGATTCGATCCGTTGGATGTGATAATCCGGCAGTGGATTTTCATCAGCTAGAGAAGTATCTTTGCAATAGAACCATGTTTGGCTCCAATCTTTGGGATGACTCGGCAGGCGAGCATACGGGAAGACAACATCTCTTCTTATTTGAATTGAGACCCCGCCAAGTTCTAAGTTGGGTCCGTTAGTAAACTCATTCTGCCGGTTCAGATAAAAATATTCCCTGAAGAGTTCAACACTGGGCTCCTCTTGAAGGTAGACTTCACAGAACACTACTAGGAAAAGGGCTATAGATAGGATTGACACTAATGGCGCACCAGGGAAGTAGTGCGCCACTACTATATACTAATGGCGCACTAGTTTGTGATGCGCCATTAGTGTGGAAGACACTAATGGCGCACCAGAAAATAGGTGCGCCACTAGTGATAATTTTTTTTTCATTTTTACATACATACTAATGGCGCATCCTACCGAAGTGCGCCATTACTAGTTCTAACTAGTAATGGCGCACCAGACAGGGAGTGCGCCAGTACTGAATTTTTTTTATTCTTTTTTTGCAAAACTACTAATGGCGCACCGCCTCATAGTGCGCCATTACTAGTTTAAACTACTAATGGCGCACCCTATAAAAGTGCGCCATTAGTATATATATATATATACTTTTTTGCAAAACTACTAATGGCGCACCTCTGCCCGGTGCGCCATTGCTATGTAAAAAAAAGATTACTAATGGCGCACCGACCGCAGGTGCGCCATTAGTAAGATTCCCCCCTAGCTAATTCCCTCCCTCTCGCCAGATCCCCTTCGTCCCTCTCCCTCGCCCCCTAGCTAATTCCCCCCTGCCTCGACCCACGCCGCCGCCGCCCCCGCGCCTTCTTCTCCGTCGCTGCCCCCACGCCTCCGTCTCCGTCACCACCTCTGCGCCTCCTCATCGTGGTCAGGTAACCCTCCTCCCTCTGCCTCTCTTCTCCTCTCTTCCTCCTCCCTCTACCTCTCTTCTCCTCTCTTCCTCCTCTGCCTCTCTTCTCCTCTCTTCCTCCTCTCCTCTCAGGTAACCCGAACTTAATTTTGTGATGGTGCATTAGGAGGATCAGGAGGCATGTTGCAGTGCTGCAAGTCGCAGGAAGAAGAGCAGCAAGCATTAGATGCTTGCACTCCTGCTCTTATTTGCTTTTGAAGCAAAGTTTTTTTCCTAGCTGGAATAACATAGTAAAAAAGAAGTGTCTGAACAAGCTGTTGCTTTTTGCTGTGAATGTGTAGGTGTTCCTGGGCTGAGGGAGAGGATAGAGGCACGAGGAGGAGAAGAGCACCTGGACCAGAGGTGAGAATGAATGAGCTGGTGTTTAAACCATGGCTAACTTAATTTGTGTTTGGGGTTGGAGATGGGAAAGAGAGACGGAGGGATAGGAGGGGGGAGGGGAAAGAGAAATGTTTATTTTAGGGTTTAATTAGACTCAAGATTTTGGTGTTTAACCCTATTGTGTTGCTTCTAGAAATAATATAAAAGCTGTGAAAAAGAAATCTGTGGAGTTGGCACTTTACATAAGGTTGTAGATCATTGTAGTGTCCTAATGTCTAAGACTGTTGCATTGGAGGTTCATCTTGCAAACATATCAGAACTTGCAAACATTTTATTACTTGTTGCATTGGAGGTTCATCTTGTCTTGAGGCAAACAAATCAGCATTGGAGGCTCATCTTTATTACATATCAGAACTTGCAAACAAATCTTTGAAAGACTTGTAAAGTTGCTGGGTTTTGTCTCCGACCATTGTGTCGTGATGAATTTGCAGGTACCCTAAGAGGCCCTTGAGTTTGCCGGAATGTCGATTAACTTCCGTTCCGGCAAATTCGGGTACTCCATATGTCCTATTTTCAGCAAAGGTCATGCTGAAATTTTCCGTGAATTTTAGCATCACTTTGCTAAAAAAAGGACATATGGGGTACTTGCGACTAATGCATGAGCCAAGTCATTAGGCCCTAAACCCTAGATGATAAACCCAACATAGGTGGCAATAGAGCCAAGTGATTAGTGCCAAGTGATTAGGCCCAACCTAGGGTGCCTCGGCATCGATAAACCCTAAATGATGAAAACTTAACTTGGCTTCTATAGGGTGCCTCGGTGTCGATGAGAACCTAAATGATGTACGCTTGGGCTTTTAGGGTGCGTCGGCGTCGAGAAAACCTAAATGATGAAAGCTTAGGCTTTTAGGGTGCCTCGACGTTGACAAACCCTAAATGATAAAACCTTGGTTTTTAGGGTGCCTCGGTGTCGATAAGAACCTAAATGATGAAAGCTTAGGCTTTTAGGGTGCCTCATTGTCGACAAACCCTAAATGATAAAAGCTTAGCTTTTAGGATGCCTCGGTGTCGACAAACCCTAAATGATGTAGTTTTGAATTATGAATGTAGGATATGTCATCATCATCATCGGACGACTAAAGTCTCCCAGCGGAGTGCGACTGGTGCCACGACGATCGAGGTCTGTGCGACATGCCTCACCTGGACGATGATCGGCGCTTCAGCATTAAGCTCGAGGAGACCTTCGAAGTTGAAACGGTACACAACGACGACAAGTGTTATTTTCATAATTAAGCATGACTTCAACTATTTCAACGTGTAATTTTCATCTTTTACAATTCGAGTATAGCTTATCCCATGCCATGCAAGACGCTATGTCTTGGAGAGGATGGATTTTGAAGACCATGAAATTTCTGAAACAAAGAAAATTCACCTAAGGACTCATCACGATGTGGACTTTGAAGTAAATCTATATAATTCTGAGAGCGTAACCCATTTTGGTTGCAAAAATTGGGAAGCATTTTGCAAGATGTATGGTTTTGATGAGGGTATGCTTATCACCATGGATCTTGGTAATCCTGACATCAACCAAGACAATATGGACATTTGGGTCCTTGTTGATACGCCTCCAGTTCTACCGCTATGTGAGTTTCTCAAACATAGTTATTAGCTAATTTATATTGTTTATTTCAAAATAGTTGATAGCTTATTTCCATTGACAGATTATTTTTATTGTTCAAAGAATGTGCGGGAGATGGTAGACAAAACCCACTACACCGATGGCTCCAATTAACAACTTACAAGGAGAAAAATCATCTGGTCGGATTTTGTACTGACATTGAGAATTACATTATCCACAATCAAACTCCTCAACATTATGGTAAATACGTGCCACTAGTGCATGTGTTCAACTACGGTAACTACCATGGAGATACCCTGGTAAGATTTTTACTATTACGACATCCGTGCATCTTTTGCATACTTCTAAAACTAGTACAACATTGCTAACTATGAAGTTATTACTATTTTTTTCAACAGATAATCCCAGAGAATTGTGTGCCTCATATGATGTATCAGAAAGGTAGTGTTAATGTTTTGAACATACAGCCAGGTCGTCCTACGAATCTCAACTTTCCATACGAGATTTCTAAAAGAAGTGGAGACATGAAAATCAAAGGATGGAAAAAATGTATGGACAGTCGTAAGGAGCTTCTTGGAAGCAAAAGGAAGCGAAGCGCAAGAATTGGAGACAGGATGTTCTCCATTCTCCATAATGGAGAGTTAGGGTCTATATTGTTTTATGCTATTTTAGCTTAAATAGGGTATTTAGGTCCTGCCTAATACTGATGATCATGTGCTAAGAACAATTAAGTAGGGTCGGTTCGATGACTATCAGGATGATGATCGTATGACTTGTTATGAATAACGAGTAGAAGTTGTATGATGATGATTAGTAGGACTTGTTAGGATTAGTATTACTTCCGACAAACTCGATACTCATGGTCTTGAGACTTGTAATGTTTTATCTTTGTTTGGTCTTTTGAATTCAGAGACTAATATGATGAATTGTACTTGGAGACTAATCATCTATTGTATTCGATGAATCTGCTATTGTTGTGTGCTGCTGTCTATATTCTGTCTAATAATATATTTTGTAACCTGTGCAAAAATCAGAAAAGTAAAAAAAACAAATATTCATACTAATTGAAAGTGCGTTATATCGACTAGAGGGGGGGGGGGTGAATAGGCGATTTTTATAAAAGTCTTCAAAACGTGGAAGTTATGAAGACAGACGATAGAAATAAACCTATTACCCTGCAGCAAAAGGTAGACTACACTAGGCAAGCCATAGTCAAGTATTCAATAGAGTGAAAGCACAATGACTAATAGCAGCAATGTAGTAAGGATCAGGTAGGAAGATATTGTGAAGCCACACAGAACACGCAGTCACTCAGTGAAGACAAAAGATAGTGCGAACATACAATGACTTCACAAGGAGTAACAGTAAGTAAAGAGAAGGGAAGATGAAACCAGTGACTCGCTGAAGACAATGATTTGTTGGACTAGTTCCAGTTGCTGTGACAACTGTACGTCTGGTTAGGGCGGCTAGGTATTTAAACCTTAGGACACACAGTCCCGGACACCCAGTCCTGAACACGCAGCTCAGGACACCCAGTCCTCACCGTATTCCCCTTGAGCTAAGGTCACACAGACCTCGCCCAATCACTCTGGTAAGTCTTCAAGGTAGACTCCCAAACCTTCACAGACTTCGTTCACCGGCAATCCACAATGTCTCTTGGATGCTCCGAACGTGACGCCTAACCGGCTGGAGGATGCACAGTCCTCAAGTGTAATAAGTCTTCAGATCACACAGACAAGAAGACTTAAGTGATGCCTAATTCTCTTTGGCTCTGGGTGGTTAGGGCTTTATCCTCGCAAGGAATTCTCTCCCAAAGGCTTCGAGGTGGGTTGCTCTCAAATGACAAAAGCCGTACTCTGAATCTGAGCAGCCAACCGTTTATGGTTGTAGGGGGTGGGCTATTTATAGCCACTTGGCAACCCGACCTGATTTGGCCGAAATGACCCTGGGTCACTAAGGAACTGACACGTGTTCCAACAGTTAGATTTCAAACTCACACGGCAACTTTACTTGGGCTTCAAGAAAAGCTGACTTGCCCGACTCTGGACAAGATTCTCTCTCAAAGTCTTCACTCGAAGATATAGGTTTTGTTTAAGCATCACTTCAGTCATTCTGACTGGTTCTCTTGGACCCCACTTAACAGTACGGTGGTTCCTATGACTCAACACAGAAGAAAGAGAACTACGAAAGATCTAAGTCTTCGAGCTCCATAGGCTTCATGTGGTGTCTTCTCTTGTCATAGTCTTCAATGTGAATATCTTCATATACCACCTTTGACTTCAATGTCTTCATACATTTTTAGGGGTCATCTCTGGTAGGAAAACCGAATCAATGAGGGGCTTCCACCTGTGTTATCCTACAATTCTCACAAACACATTAGTCCCTCAACTAGGTTTGTCATCAATACTCCAAAACCAACTAGGGGTGGCACTAGATGCACTTACAATCTCCCCCTTTTTGGTGATTGATGACAAACTAGTTGAAGTTTTCAACGGGGAATATAATCTGTGAAATTGTAAAGGATAAGGAATTGTCTTCATAAGTTGCAAGGGCTCCCCCTGAAGATGTGCATATAAGTAATTTGCTTTTGGAATGCAAATGCACATGGCAGGTTGTACTTGTGGAGATCCACTTCAACGTATGATAATCCACTATGCATGTGAAAGTATATGAAGATAATGACATGCATAATGGAAAATGGACGTCTGCAGAATGATCTAAGTGCGGAATTTATCGTCACACATGCGGAATTTATCATCGCAACACAAGGTGGCAAATAAGTAGCAGACGACCATCGAGTTTAAGTGTTACAACTCAAAGAACCAAATGTAGCAAAACGAGAGTTGTAAGCACGAAGAAAAATATAAAGCACCCGCCCATTTGGACCCGTTTGAAGACTATCAACCTCATATGCTTCTCCCCCTTTTGTCAGTAAGGACCAAAAAGGTTTGAAGACATAGAGCATCTACTCGTTCCCATGAGGAGTAGGTGAAGCAGCAGGGTCGTTGGTTGTGTTTGGCGGTGTTGAATAGCTTGGAGCAGAGTCGAAGCATGCTGAAGGAGGTGGCGGTGAAGTAGCATCGTCTTCATCCTCGATTACTCTGGCATTCACAGTTGCAGCAGAGGAAGAGAACTCAGAGTCTTCAAGGGATGGAGCTCGTCGCAGCACTGCCCTTCGAGGAGGTGTGGAGTCAAACTTGAATCGCTTAGTGAAGCCATCCTCTTGAAGATCATCTTCAGAACACATCAGTGTTATCCCTTTCCATGTGCGGCGAGAGGTTTCATGGGCAACAAAAGTATTCTTGGTGGCAAGATTGCGAATGCGATTAACATCCACCAAGAGGCTTTGCATCTGACACTTCAGCCAGTCATGATGCCTATCATGTTTCTGATGAAGAGCCACAAGAAGCTCTCGTTCATTGAGAACATGAGTGCGCTTCTTGGGTCGTGGAGCATTTGTACTGTCAGTGGCTTTAGTGAGAGCAGGATGCGGTGCACGTGTAGTGCCAGCCAAAGGATACACACGAGTTACGACTTCAACGCCTTCAACGTTCTGAGTGAACTCTGCATTCTGAAGACTGAGAAGTTCCTTGGCAGGCTCAGGATAGATGGCTTCAATAGACATATCCACATCAGGCAAAAAGATCCGATGGTTGCGGGCCGAGGGCTGATATGAGATAGCGGAGTGAAGTTTGATCAGCCGCATCACCCAAGGGGCGTAGAACTTCAAACCAAACAGATCAGGCCAGATGCAGCAAGTTGGCGAATGAAGAAATCATGTGTATTGAAGCATTTTCCATGAAGAATGTAGAAGACCAAAGTCTTCATTGCACCTTCCAGCTTGGCATGGGGAGAATGTCCTTTGATTGGCCAGAGAGTTCGCCTTATGATGTGATAAATGGTTCTTGGCAGATACTCAAGGTCTTCAACGAAGAACTCCGTGGGATAAGCAACATCTTGGGGCAATGGCTTCATCATACTGAGCATCTGACTCATATTAGGTTCAGTCTTCTGAAAGATGCTCTCAATAGCTTCACTATGAAGCTGACAGCCATGCTCGTAGAGATTGCCAGGAGTGGGAAAACTAGTGAGCTCAATGATGTCAAAGGCTTTGGCTTCGTGATGAACGTTTCCAGTCATCCACTCCAGGACCCAAGTCTTTGGATCTCTGCTATACCCGCGGATGTGAAGTGTGGCATAGAATTGGAGCAGCAACTCTTCATTCCAATGCTCTTGGTCAGTGATGAACGGTAGCAGTCCAACCTCTTTGAAGCAATCCAGAGCTTCTTCCAGACAGGGCAGACCAGATATTGCTTCAATGTCAAGGCGCTTGTGTGGGAAGAAGCGACCTTGGTTGTAAAGAACGCATGAGTAATAGCTTCGCTGCGGATAACTCCAGAACCGATCAGATGATATTCTTTCCCTGGAGTAGGGGTTCCTGGAGCTATTGAAGAATGTGTTGTCTGCTCTGAAGCCATTGATATTGAAGGAGCCAGGTGCTAATGCAGGACCTAGGAACCTTGGCAATCTTGGGATTGGCTTCTGTACCTGAGGCCTGTGCTCAACATGATAGTCGAACTGGGGACCGGCAGCAGACGCAGGAACAAAAGCGGCGGGATCAGTGGCTTCGCTGACTTCTGGTGCTTTTTTTGGTGAGGGCTCCACATTAGCTTCAGCCATGACAGCGTCAGTGGCTTCAGTGGTGTTGGTGGTGGCAGCCTCAAGATGTTCAACCTCCACTTGACGAGCAGGAGGGTCGGTCACGATCACGTTCTCCTCGAGAACCGCTTCTTGGTGGGACAGGGGAGTGGCAACTTGTGGGACTTCTTCTTCCGCGTCTGATGTAGCCGGATTGTCTTCAGCAAAGACTTGAGGCCTTGGACCTTTGCGAAGCCTGCGCAACGCGGGTGACGACTGTGGAGTTGCTGTTGGCTGGGCCTCAAAGTCTTCATTCTCTTGTGGGCGATCCACCCATGAAGCATCATGTGCAATTGGCGTCAGTGGACGACCAATGCTGATGAGTTCGCTGTGCGTTAGCACAGGCGATGATACCTATTGGTGTTCTAGCTGAGGAAGGGCTGCATCATCTTCAACATGGTCATGGTGACCAATGTCCTCAGCAGCGAGGGGATCAGCTGCTAGAAAGTCTTCAGCTTCATGAGCCTCTCTGAAAGCAGGCTCATGGACAGTCAGTTGACGTTCCTGTGGATCGGCGTCGGGGTGAACCATGGAAATGGGTTCAACAATCAAGGGCTCTGTGGGAGCAGCCCGTTCCTTCTTGCTCATTCTTTTCTTCTTGGCGGGGGCAGTAACAGAGGCTTCAGGATGTTTTCTCTTCCTTGCTTCAGCCTCAGCAGTCCTGGTCTTCTTCAGTTCTAAAGCGGTTGACCTGGCCTTTGGCTTCGGGCCAGTCATGCTAGTTGGGAAGACAAGGGGATCTGCCTCCTGCCTTGGTGCTTCAGGTTCAGACATAGCAGGCTTTTTCTGCTTTTTGGCAGCCATCCTGGGGTCGATGCCAGGACGCCCAAGGGCCTTGCGCTTCTCAGCCTCATTGTAGGCTTGCACACACCTATCAGCCAGGACCTTCATGCGCTCACGAGAACCCTGAGCTTCTGCATGTTTCTTTAGAAAGGCTTCCTTGAGCTCGTGCAGCATAATCTTGAAATTATTCATGTCTTGCACGCTGAGCTTGGCCATATGCTTCTTGAACTGAGATTTCTCAAAGTCAATCTTCTGCTTCAGTTCAACAATGTGCTGGGCGATAGCTAACTCTGAAGCAATGGCGCAATGGAAGGCGACACTGAGGCCAATGGGTAGTTGGAGATCGTCGAAGCTGATGTTTGGCGTGTCAAACCATTCATCAATGAAGTTGTGAATGACTGTTACATCAACGAGAGGCAGATCATTGAAGATTTCTGCTTCTTCTTTGCTCTTGATGAGTTGCTCAAGAGCGTCATCTGCAAGATCTTCATCACTTGACAGATCAATGGCATCATTGCGCAGAATGGCAGCAACTGTTAGCTCTTGGCCGGTGTGTGGCAGAGGCATCTTGACCTTCTGGGGCTAGGAGATGCGTGATAAATCTTGGGGTTGCACACTGTCTTGAGGAGGTGCAGTTGCCAGTGGCTTCGCCCGTGAGATTTTTGGTGAAGGGGCAGGCTTTGAAGCTTTAGGCTTCTTCAACTTCTTTGGCTTCGGTGCTGCAGGCGCTTCATCTAATTCAGCGTCAGCTGCAGGCTCATTCACTGCGGTCCCTTGAACCAAGATATGGGTGATGAGGCCTTCAAGGTTGTAGAAAGGACCGACGACATTGGGTTCTGCATCTCGTGTGCCATCAGCCCTTGGAGCTGAGGGACCAGGGTTGAAGTCTAGTCCCAATGTCTTCTTGTTTTGCTTCGCTGAGTTCTGGGCAAACTGGAAGTTGCGCTTGAACAGAATGTCACCACGACACCATAGTAGTGACGATGGGTGTGCATCAGCAGGCTGTGGCCCACGGACCATGCAGGGATAGAAGCCTTGTTCAATGGCTTCATATCTGGACCTGGGTTGAAGATTCTTGTATAGGATGTCTCCCCACGGTCTCTTGATGGCATTTTTCTCAGCATATTCCTGGGTTACAAATCGGTATTTGAACCATTGTTCTACCCAATATCTTCGAATCCATTGGATTCGGGTCTTGCCCTGATTGTAATCCTCTTCAGGATCTGTCTTGTACAGTTCTGAGAGGTCATTTGGCAGATCTCTAGATGTTTCTCCACGACGCTTTCTGCCACCCTTCCTTGCTGATTTCTCTGAAGCCATGAACTTTAAACTGAAAGGCTTCAACACGTTCAAAGGCTTCAAAGATTTTCGCTTGCTGGACAGACAGGAACTTGCTTCGGGAGAATTTATATGATGCTGTAATTCTGCAAATGAATGTAGACTATGAGAACCAAGGGATTCTCCCACGGACATGTACCTGTGACAGCATTAAGGTGCGAGGGAAGGGGAAGAGGTCATATGCATTCTCAGAAGATTTTGAATATAAATCAGTTTAGGAGACATTGACCTCATCGTGCGAAGACATTCACTCATAGATAAGGAGTTGGTTCCAGATTTGTACGAATCCAGAGATCAGTACAAGTGAGGAATCTAACTACTTTGTGAAGCATAAGTGAATATACTAGGCATGTTATGAGATGAAGTATGAGAGAGATCTAACTTGTGTGAATAGAAACTGCTTGTGGTAGAAAGTGACAAAGCCATAGGATCAACGGTGCCGTAAAAAGGAAGTTTTATTTACCACACTAAGAACTGCTAGACGGAGTGGAAGATGAGGCCGAGCAGTTCGATCTTCCGTGCCCTAACTTGGGGACGGAGGACACCTACGGCGACGGCGGAGAAGACGATGTCCACGGTCGGCGTGAAGACGGCGTCGGAGAGGTTGCGGCAGCGAAGCGGTTCGTCGCCAGCGTCGTCGAGGGCTAGCGGTGGCGCTAGGGTTCATGCGAGAGTGGAAGAAGAGATAATGACCGCCGTGAAGTGTGTATTTATAGGTACAGGGGCGGCACTGCGTTACTACACAGGTGCCCCTGGCGATTCACATCTGAGGAACACGTGTCCATCATGCAGAATTTTGGGGTTTGTTCCACGTCCCACGCACGCCTGGATTGTCGGGTGGTCGTTCCTACTTCTCCGGGTTTCATGTGGAGGAATGAGCATTGAAAGTGGACTTAAGGTTTGTCTTTGTATCTTCTGCTGACAAGGACGCAGAGAAGACATTCGACAGTTTCAATAGAATGCATATGATTTGGAGAGATAGAGTTTGAGATAGATAGCATAGAGAGGTTAGGGTCCGATCACATTCACTTAGTTCCAAAGATCAACAAGAAGACATAGCTATAAGTGAATGCTGTACAGGACAAAACACTAGTATATATATATTTAATCAACATAGTGAAGATAATCATGAAGACATGTTGAGATTGAAGCCAAAACAAATGTGAAGACATAGCAAGGTAACGCCATGAGTGAAACACTTCAAAATAAAACATTTTGTGGTGGCGTTACCCACCGTATAGGAAGTATTAGACCCAGACACGGCGCACAATTATCGTGGCGCACCGAAGTCAAATTCCACATTAATGTATTCACACTTAGAATGTATGTCTTCATTGATTGAAGATATACTTTACTTTGTGTGTTGCACATCTAAGTCATCAATATGCATAAGGGTTAGGATGTGTGCCTGATCACAGGACATTTGAGGATTCCAGGATATTTAGCTCACACCGTAACTTGCAAAATCTCTTCTCATCCAAGGGCTTGGTGAAGATATCTGCCAATTGCTCTTCAGTGTTGACGTGTATGATATCAATATCTTCCTTCACAACATGATCTCTGAGAAAGTGATGACGAATTTCAATGTGCTTTGTCTTCGAGTGCTGAACTGGGTTGTTGGCAATCTTGATGGCGCTTTCATTGTCACAGTAGAGTGGCACTTGCTTCAGATGAATGACATAGTCCTTGAGCATTTGCTTCATCCACAAAAGCTGAGCGCAGCAAGATCCAGCAGCAATGTATTCAGATTCAGCAGTGGAGAGAGATACACAGTTCTGCTTCTTTGAAGACCAACATACAAGTGATCGTCCCAGAAAGTGACATGTGCCTGATGTAGACTTGTGATCAACTTTGTCACCAGCATAATCAGCATCCGAGAATCCAACCATATCAAACTCTGAGCCCTTTGGATACCATAATCCTAGAGTTGGGGTGTGAGCCAAATATCGAAGAATTCGCTTCACAGCTAAGTGATGCGACTCCTTTGGAATCGAGCACACATGCAAACACTAAGCATAATATCTGGCCTAGATGCACATAGATAAAGTAAAGAACCAATCATGGAGCAGTATACCTTTTGATCGAACTCTTTACCATTGTCGTCAGGACCCAGATGATGCTTGGCTGGCATTGGCGTCGTGAAGCCTTTGCAGTCTTGCATACCGAACTTCTTCAGGCAATCTTTGAGATACTTCTCTTGAGATATGAAGATGCCATTGCGTTGTTGTCGTATTTGAAGACCGAGAAAGAACTTCAGCTCTCCCATCATAGACATTTGATATTGCTCTTGCATCATATATCCAAACTCTTCACTGTACTTCTGATTGGTGCAGCCAAAGATAATGTCATCCACATATTTTTGGCACACAAACAGTTCACCATCATATGTCTATGTGAAGAGAGTGGGGTCGAGAGAACCAGGTATGAAGCCTTTGCTCTTCAGGAAGTATTTGAGTGTGTCATACCAGGCCCGAGGGGCTTGTTTGAGGCCATACAGTGCCTTGTTGAGCTTGTATACCATGTCAGGATGTTTTGGATCTTCAAAGCCAGGAGGTTGTGAAACATACACTTCTTCTTCAATCTTGCCATTGAGGAAGGCGCTCTTCACATCCATTTGATAAAGAAGTATGTTGTGATGATTTGCATAGGCCAGCAGTATGCGTATGGCTTGAAGTCTAGCCACAGGAGCAAATATTTCATCGAAGTCAATGCCTTCCACTTGAGTATATCCTTGAGCAACGAGACGAGCTTTGTTTCTGACAACTTGACCATGCTCATCTTGCTTGTTGCGGTATATCCATTTGGTGCCTATTATGTTGTGCTTCCAAGGATCGGGACGCTTGACCAGTTCCCATACATTATTCAGCTCAAACTGTCGAAGCTCGTCTTGCATAGCTTGAATCCATTCAGGTTCCATGAAGGCTTCTTCAACTTTCTTGGGTTCTGTTATTGAGACAAATGCGAAGTGCCCACAGAAATTTGCTAGTTGAGTTGCCCTTGAACGAGTGAGTGGACCGGGTGCATTGATGCTATCAATTATTCTTTCAATCTGCACTTCATTGGCAACGCGAGGATGTACAGGGCGAAGATTTTTCTCTTGCTGATCATTGTCATTGTTAGAAGAAATGTCTTCAGGCTGAGCATTGTCTTCATGTTGATCAGGTGCTGAGATGATAAGTTCTTCTTCAGGATGAGCTTCAGAAGGTATAATTTCTCCAGTTCACATTAGCTTGATTGATTCACTGGATGGAACTTCATCCAGCACATTTGGCAGATGCTCTCTTTGTGAATTGTTGGTCTCATCGAACCGCACATCCATTGTTTCAACCACTTTGTAATGAAAGAGATTGAAGACTCTGTAGGAGTGCGAATCCTTTCCATATCCAAGCATAAAACCCTCATGTGCTTTTGGTGCAAACTTCGAGGTGTGATGTGGGTCCTTGATCCAGCACCTGGCGCCAAATACTCTGAAGTAACTGACATTTGGCTTCGTGCCAGTAAGGAGCTCATAAGATGTCTTGTTCAGAAGCTTGTGAAGATAAACACGATTGATTGTATGGCATGCACTATCAATGGCTTCAGGCCAGAATTTTCTTGGAGTCTTGTATTCATCTAGCATCGTTCTGGCCATCTCAATGAGTGTTCTGTTCTTGCGTTCGACGACCCCATTCTGCTCTGGCGTGTACAGGGCTGAGAATTCATGTGTGATGCCCAAGGTATCAAGATATGTATCAAGGCCAGTGTTCTTGAATTCAGTGCCATTGTCACTTCTGATATGCTTTATCTTGGCGCCATAGTTGTTCATTGCTCGATTGGCGAAGCGTCTAAAGACATCATGCACTTCAGTCTTATAAAGGATTATGTGCACCCAAGTATATCTAGAATAATCATCAACAATGACAAATCCATAGCGACAAGCAGTAGTAGTAAGAGTTGAGTAATGAGTGGGACCGAAAAGATCCATGTGAAGCAGTTCGAATGGTCGAGTAGTGGTCATGATTGTCTTCGAGGGATGTTTGGCCCTCGTCATCTTTCCTGCCTCACAGGCACCGCATAAGTGATCTTTCTTGAACTTGACGCCCTCGATGCCTATGACATGCTTCTTCTTTGCCAGGGTGTGGAGGTTCCTCATGCCAGCATGCCCAAGCCTCCGATGCCAGAGCCAGCATTCTGAAGCTTTTGCTAGAAGACATACGGCAAGCTGTGGTCCTGCTGAGAAATCTACCACGTACAAATCATCTTTTTGATACCCTTCAAATACTAGAGACTTGTCAAATTCCATTAGAACAAGGCAATGATATTTTCCAAATATTACGATCATGTTTAAATCGCAAAGCATTGAGACAGACATTAAGTTGAAGCCAAGGGATTCAACAAGCATGATTTTATCCATGTGTTGATACCTTGAGATTGCAACTCTACCTAGACCCAATACCTTACTTTTACCAGTGTTAGCAAATGTGATGTGGCTCTTGTCGGATGGACGTAAGGTTGAGTCCATAAGAAGGCTTCTTTTGCCAGTCATGTGATTTGTACACCCACTATCAATAATCCATTCTGAAGACGCTGGTGTCGTACCCTACAGTGCAGTTAGGGGGATAGGCTTCACGAAGAGCATTGTGAAGCAAAAACATTTGACGAACCAGTGGGTTATGAAAGCTTAGATCCAGATTAGGACTAATAGGGAGAGTAGCAAGCAATTCAGGAACGAAGTACATAGTAAGACCATTCGGGCATTTGATCTTGCGCCCTACAAGATGTTTAAGGTCCCCAGCAATAGCGTCAGACGATTTTGGTTTTCTGCTGGAGACCTTTCCCTGCAAAAGAGAGTTAAGATTTCTTAGCCACCCACATCTTCAAGGGTGGCTTAGAAGCAATAAGTCTAAGTGCAGCATCTGAGAACTTTGGCTTTGGAGCCCTAGCAAACAGTCTTGCAGGCGGACAATACTACTCATAAGAATAAGCAGAATAGTTCTTGGTCTTATGAACATGGCGGTTTGATGAACCGCTCTCATATTCATATGCCTGAGTATGGTTTCCCTGCAACACATTTTTGCGTTAGTGCGACTTAGGTGAGTCCTCTGTCTGTATGAAGCCTTTGGACCGTATGAAGCCTTTGGTCTGAGGTTTGTCTTCTTCACGTGAGGTGTCATGATGACATTCACAGGAAGATTCTCTAGACACCTTTTCGGAACCCAGATCTTCTTCATAGGCAGTCCATTCCTGCAGTTAGTACCAATGTACCTGGCAAACACTTCACCATTCTGATTCTTAAACAGTTTATAGTTTGCATCAAAGGATTCATCAATGACAATGGGGTTAGCACAAGTGAACCCAGCTAGAGTGGATGGATCTGCTGAAAATTCCTTTGCAGCAACCCATGTGGTTTTGGGGTACTGCTCAGGTTTCCAGTAAGAGCCATCAACATTCATTTTCCTTACGAACCCAACACCCTCTTTCCTCGGGTTTTGGTTCAAAATCTGCTTTTTGAGGACATCACATAGTGTCTGATGCCCTTTAAGACTTTTGTACACCCCTGTTTCAAGCAATGTCTTCAACCTAGCATTCTCATCAGCAATAGCAGTGGAGTCCTCAGCAGAGGGGCTAGTTCCCACATCAACAGTTGAAGATATTGCAACAGTAGCAGCAGTAGAACATTCAGCAACAGTAGTAGCATTATCTCTCTCAATGCATTTAAGACATGGTGGTTCAAATCCTTCCTGAGCGGAGCTGATCTGTTCGGCGTGAAATGACTCGTTTTCCTTTTGAAGATCTTTATGAGCCGCTCTCAATTTCTCAAGATCTTGCTTCCTTTGAAGATAATCATAGGAAAGCTTTTCATGAGTTGTTGAGAGAGTTTCATGATGACTTTCAAGTTCCTCATACTTAACGTGAAGATTTTTATGTCTTCAATTAAGGATTCAGATCGAGTCATTTCAGCACCTAACAGATCATCGCTTCTGTCTAACAGGTTTTGAATATGTTCCATAGCTTTCTGTTGTTCAGTTGCAATTTTAGCAAGTGTTTTGTAGCTGGGTTTTGAACCACAATCAGAGTCATCATCACTAGATGTTTGATAGTGAGTAGTGCGTGTGTTTACCTTGGCACCGCGTGCCATGAAGCAGTAGGTAGAAGCGGAGTAGTCCTTGTCATTTGCATCGGTGTCGGTGATGAAGTCATTGTCTTCAGTGTTGAAGATGGACTTGGCAACGTAAGCTGTAGCCAGACTTGCGACGCCTGAATCGGACTCCTCCTCAGACTCCACCACCGCCTCCTCAGAAGCGGACTCCTCCTCTGAATCCATTTCCTTGCCAACAAACGCACGTGCCTTGCCAGATGAGCTCTTCTTGTGTGATGAAGACTTTGAGGAAGACTTGGAAGAAGACTTTGAGTATTTCTTCTTCTTCTTGTCGTCAGAGTCATATTCCTTGCTCTTCTTCTTCTTTTTGTTCTCATTGTCCCACTGTGGACACTCAGAGATGAAGTGGCCAGGTTTCTTGCACTTGTGACATGTTTTCTTCTTGTAGTCGTGAGCAGAAGCTTCATCATTCCTTGAGCTTGATCGGGAAGACTTTCTGAAACCTTTCTTCTTGGTGAATTTTTGGAACTTCTTCACAAGCATAGCAAATTCCCTTCCAATGTCTTCAGGATCATCCGAACTGCTGTCAGATTCTTCTTCAGATGAGGAGACAACTTTTGCCTTCAAGGCACGAGTTCGCCCATATTTTGGACCGTAGATATCTCTTTTCTCAAAAAGCTAAAACTCATGTGTGTTGAGCCTCTCAAGTATGTCAGACGGATCGAGTGTCTTGAAATCAGGACGTTCTTGAATCATCAGGGCTAGGGTGTCAAACGAACTATCAAGTGATCTCAGTAGTGTCTTGACGACTTCATGTTTGGTGATCTCAGTAGCGCCGAGGGCTTGAAGCTCATTTGTGATGTCAGTGAGTCGGTCAAATGTGAGCTGGACATTCTCATTGTCATTTCGCTTGAAGCGGTTGAAGAGGTTGCGAAGGACACTGATTCTCTGATCTCTCTGGGTTGAGACGCCTTCATTGACCTTGGAGAGCCAGTCCCAGACCAGCTTAGATGTTTCCAAAGCACTCACACAGCCATACTGTCCTTTGGTCAGATGACCACAGATGATATTCTTGGCAGTAGAGTCCAGTTGAACGAACTTCTTGACATCAGCAGCAGTGACACCTTCTCCAGCCTTGGGAATGCCGTTCTTGACGACATACCATAGGTCGACGTCAATGGCTTCAAGATGCATGCGCATCTTATTCTTCCAGTAGGGATATTCAATTCCATCGAAGACGGGGCATGCAGCGGAGATTTTAATTATCCCTGCAGTCGACATAGCTAAAACTCCAGGTGGTTAAACCGAATCACACAGAACAAGGGAGCACCTTGCTCTGATACCAATTGAAAGTGCGTTATATCGACTAGAGGGGGGGTGAATAGGCGATTTTTATGGAAGTCTTCAAAACGTGGAAGTTATGAAGACAAACGTTAGAAATAAACCTATTACCCTGCAGCGGAAGGTAGACTACACTAGGCAAGCCATAGTCAAGTATTCAATAGAGTGAAAGTACAATGACTAATAGCAGCAATGTAGCAAGGATCAAGTAGGAAGATATTGTGAAGCCACACAGAACACGTAGTCACTCAGTGAAGACAAAAGATAGTGCGAACATACAATGACTTCACAAGGAGTAATAGTAAGTAAAGAGAAGGGAAGATGAAACCAGTGACTCGCTGAAGACAATGATTTGTTGGACCAGTTCCAGTTGTTGTGACAACTGTACGTCTGGTTAGGGCGGCTAGGTATTTAAACCTTAGGACACACAGTCCTGGACACCCAGTCCTGAACACGCAGCTCAGGACACCCAGTCCTCACCGTATTCCCCTTGAGCTAAGGTCACACAGACCTCGCCCAATCACTCTGGTAAGTCTTCAAGGTAGACTCCCAAACCTTCACAGACTTCGTTCTCCGGCAATCCACAATGTCTCTTGGATGCTCAGAACGCGACGCCTAGCCGGCTGGAGGATGCACAGTCCTCAAGTGTAATAAGTCTTCAGATCACACAGACAAGAAGACTTAAGTGATGCCTAATTCTCTTTGGCTCTGGGTGGTTAGGGCTTTATCCTCGTAAGGAATTCTCTCTCAAAGGCTTCGAGGTGTGTTGCTCTCAAACGACAAAAGCCGTACTCTGAATCTGAGCAGCTAACCGTTTATGGTTGTAGGGGGTGGGCTATTTATAGCCACTTGGCAACCCGACCTGATTTGTTCGAAATGACCATGGGTCACTAAGGAACTGACACGTGTTCCAACGGTCAGATTTCAAACTCACACGGCAACTTTACTTGGGCTTCAAGCAAAGCTGACTTGCCCCACTCTGGACAAGATTCTCTCTCAAAGTCTTCACTCGAAGACATAGGTTTTGTTTAAGCATCACTTCAGTCATTCTGACTGGTTCTCTTGGACCCCACTTAATATTACGGTGGTTGCTATGACTCAACACAGAAGAAAGAGAACTACGAAAGATCTAAGTCTTCGAGCTCCATAGGCTTCATGTGGTGTCTTCTCTTGTCATAGTCTTCAATGTGAATATCTTCATATACCACCTTTGACTTCAATGTCTTCATACATTTTTAGGGGTCATCTCTGGTAGGAAAACCGAATCAATGAGGGACTTCTACCTGTGTTATCCTGCAATTCTCACAAACACATTAGTCCCTCAACTAGGTTTGTCGTCAATACTCCAAAACCAAATATTCATACTAATGGCGCATCACCAAACAGTGCGCCATTA
Source organism: Triticum dicoccoides (assembly GCF_002162155.2). NCBI lineage: Eukaryota > Viridiplantae > Streptophyta > Magnoliopsida > Poales > Poaceae > Triticum > Triticum dicoccoides. The sequence continues at coordinate 264,256,814 of NC_041388.1, forward strand.
GTATGCCAAGTATACTAATGGCGCATCCATCTGCAGTGCGCCATTAGTGTGCCAAAGCACATGGTTAAATATGGCCCCTGGGAGGCATACTAATGGTGCATGGTGTTATATACTAATGGCGCACTGCGTGGTGCGCCATTAGTATACCAGATACTAATAGTAATAAATACTAGTGGCGTGATACTAATGGCGCACCAGTGATGCGCCATTAGTAGGCAAAACTGGTGCGCCATTAGTAGGCCTTTTCCTAGTAGTGGAAGACTTGAAAATTGCAAATGTTTGACACGGAATTGGGTCCGATGTCTTGAGGATGGAGTTGAAAGAAGTGCAGAACATCTCGGAAATTTTTTGAGCTAGGCGGTGAGAAGCCCCGATTCATGTGATCAGTAAAAACAATGACCTCACCATCCTTTGGGTGAGGTCTTTCTTCGTTCTATTTGGGAACGCACCAATGCAGGATGTCTTTGGCTGGTAAAAACCAATTTTGACCAAGTCCTTGAGCATGTTTTCATTGAAAATAGAAGGAACCCAATAGCATGTGGTGGCTGTATTCGGCATTGTGAAGGAGGAAGCCTACAATAAAGAAAATTTGCCGGTTTAAGTTATTTTCATTAAGCCGGAAGTGAATGCTGCATATATATTCAGGTTGGCAGTTTAAACGGGGCCTAATGCCATATGACTAAATTATAACTGGTGATGTAAGCCGCCATGACAACAATGGTATTCAAGATCTATCAAGACCAAATTCTACTAAGTGTTGAAGTAAAAAGGTTTCACAGATGGATGCTAGGATTTCGGATCCATGATACTTTGGATGATGGAAAATATTTTTGACCTAAATTACAGTGCTCGAGCAGTTCATATGTTCAGATTGGTTTTTTACACGAAGGAGATGGTCTAAATAACAAAAACAAGTATCACATGCTACAGCGGCCAGAGTGTAGAAGGAGTGCTAAGTTTGAATCAAAATCGCAGGCTACAGCGAAGAACAAGGATGAACTCCGACAAACTTTCAAGAAACCCTAATGCGATCTAAAGGAAAGGGAAGGAGAAGTACTTACTGGATCCACTGAACAATGGAGAGGTGCCGCAGTTGCTCTGGTCTCGTTTAGGTCGATGCAGCGGCCGGAGTCGAGGAAGCCGACGAGTTCGGCGACGGCGGTGCTTAGGGGTGCAGGTGCGTCACGAAGGGAGAGGTTGAAGATGAGGAGAAGAGGGGGGAAAATGGAAAGGCTGTCAGACCCTATTTATAAGAAAAGAGTCAATATGCGGGCGCGAGAAACGAGGAGGCCAAAGAATTATTATCCAGCCATTTGGACGCCTCGATTTTAGGGATGGTTAATTAAAGATAAGGATCTGTTAAGATATGCTGGGTATTATGCAAAGTTAATGACAGATGATGTCATGGCGGTTTTCCGTAATTCCAGGAAATGACATCATGGCGGGTTACGCTATCTTGCAAAGATCAAGCGAAGAAGGTTTTTTCTAAGTGTTGAAGATTGACAGGAACAAGTTCAAATCAACCTGGGGCCTAATGTTGGGGATATAACTATTGGGTTAACCTGCCCAGGAGGGGCCAGGTTAAGCCATGGCGGTCTATCAAGACAAAGCCCATAAAGATGTTGAAGATGGCGGTTCACTATGAAGACTCGTTAAAAGGCCCTGAGCCTAGAGGCGGCTTAAAGCCCGTAAGTGTAAACTGCCATATATGTATGACTTGTATTGTAAGGCATGTGTATTTAGTCGTCGAGCTGGACACGTTGTTATGAACCGGCCGGGACTCTGTAAGATGCTGGGCATTGACCTATGTATATAAAGGGATGACCAGGCGCCGGTTTAGGGCCAGAAACAACAAAATCGAAAGCTAGGTCAAGCGTATTCGCTCCCTGGTAATAGAGACATAAGCAATACCATCTCAAACTGGATTAGGCCTTTACCTTCACCGCAAGGGGTCGAACCAGTATAAACTCCTTGTGTCCTTTATCCCGTTTAACCCCTTTAAGCTAACCCTGTTGCAATGGCTCCACGACTAAGTCCTTTCGCTAGGACATTTGCCGTGACAATTATACGACACCTTCCATCACCCCACCCATGGCCTCGTCTTCCCACGTTCGTAACGGGCCAGTGAACGCGCAGGCTGCGCTCCTCATGGCGTGCAAGCTGCTGCGTTACCGTCCTGCCGACGAGGGCTATGATGCCTGGCTAGGCCGCATCACTGAGCTCGTCAACGCCGCCGGTGAGGCCCCTGTGCCTTCCCGCTTGCTCTGTCCCACGCTGTCCTGTGTGGGCGACATGGCTCATGGCGTGCCTCCGCCTACTCCTCTGTGCAGTGTTAACACCAAGCCAAGGCGCAATACGCGACCCACGACACAAAGCACCAGCGCCAGCCAGGGACGAGGCTAGCTGCCAGGTCATGTAGCGGCCGTAACATGACGCGTGTGCGCTCCCCGCGCCGTTGTGTCAGCACCAAGACCGAGCCGCTCCAGGAGCTGCCATGCATGGGCATCAAGACCGAGCCCCTCCTGCGTGGGTCACGCCTGTGAGCATGGTGGGCTGTCTTACCTTCACTCCTGAGCTGCGCCAGGTTGTCTGGCCGGTCAAGTTCAAGCCGGACCTGTCGGATTTCGGGTTCCGGCAGACCCTTGAGGTTCGAAAACTGGGGTGTACGCGGAGATTTCACCTTCTACCTACCTGCACCCCTCCGCCTCACTAAGATCTAAGCTATGGAAAGAACAACACAAGAGACACATGGTTTATACTGGTTCGGGCCACCGTTGTGGTGTAATACCCTACTCTAGTGTGTTGTGTGGTGGATTGCCTCTTGGGCTGATGATGATGAGCAATACAAGGAAGAACAGCCTCGCGAGGGTCTGTTCTTGGCTGGGGGGATGAACTGCTAGGAGGAGTTCAGTCACCCTTCTCACTCACTCTCTTTTCGATTGCGATCCGATCTCCCTCTGGGTTGGCCGATTCTCCATACCCCTACCCTGTGGGTGGCTAGTCCTATTTATAGGCAAAGGCCCTGGGCCTCTTCCCCCAAATATTGAGCGGGAAGGGAGCCAACAATTGACCATTTTGAAGGGGAACATCTGGTACACTTATCCAGACTAAAGTTGGTCCTCGCCTGCCAAAGACTCTGGTGGTGACGCTGGCTTGGGCTCCACAATGACTTCCTCCCTGTCGTTGGACTGGTCTTGGTCTCGTTGCACCGAAACGGGTGCCTTTGCTTGATGCTCTCGCCTGCGCTTGCTCCCTTTGCACTAAAGAGGAAAGGAGGATACTGTGCGGGATTGGGCCCGCCTGGCGCCCTTGGTCTTCATGGCTTGCGTCACGGGCACCTCGTGAGGTACCCCGCCTTGATCTCTCCGCCTCCTCGCGAGCCAGCCTGATGAGGCCATGCCTGAGGAAGCTCCGTGTTGTCGGCCCCGCGAGGCTTGGACCCTCGCGAGGGTCTTGGGTCTGTGTTGATGAAGACGGGCCGTGCTAGGCCCCCTTTGAGCCACGCCGCAGGCAGGCAAGTCTGGGGACCCCCGTTCCCAGAACACCGACAGTAGCCCCCGGGCCCAAGGTGCTCCCAGACTTGGCCGTGCAGGGAGGCGAAAGGGCAAGGGCGAAGCGCCGCGGGCCTAACAGCCTGCGGCCTTGGGCGCTGCGTGGCGGTTGACTGGACGTGGGCGTCTCCACAACCGCGCGAGTTGATAAGGAGCGGCATCTGCCTAGGATTTTCCTTTTGCTTTCTCCGGTTGCTGCTCAGATCCCCTTTCTTGCGCCTCTCCTTCCTTCCTCCAAAATTTCCAAATCTACTCCAACCGCGTGACCTAGGAAGCCATGGCGCCTCGTCAGTCCCCGGCCGGAGCTTGGTACTCGTCTGCCCTGGACTCGCCGAACGTGTCGGAGGCGAGCCTCGCCCGGTTGCACCGGATGGCGGCGGCGCAGGGCATCGACAGGGCGAAGGTGTTCAAGGCCGGCTCCGCCACCCCTGAGGGCCAAGGGAGCACCTTCTATCCGTTCTTTGTAAGCGCCATTGCTGCTGGCCTGGTGCTTCCCTTCTTCGAGTTCTTCTTCTCTGTCCTCCGCCATTATAAGCTACAGGCTCTGCATCTCCACCCCAACTCCGTCCTTCTCCTGGCAATCTTCGCCTATTACTGTGAGGCTCACGTAGGGGTGCAACCCTCAGTGGCCTTGCTCCGCCACTACTTCTACCTCCGGACCTCTCGCGGTCCTGCTTCCGCGTGCGTGAGCTTCATCGCATACGGTGGCGCCATTGCCATTTCAAACCCCGGGAAAAGGATTGAGGGCTTCAGGAGCAAGTGGGTCTTGGCAGATGCTGGGCGTATCCACCCTCGGCTGATCTTGCCCATGGTGCAACCCACGAGCTCCAGTGATTGGGGGCGAGCGGAGCTCGCATACCCTCGCGTGAAGCTGGTGTTGGAGAAGATGGACGCGGATCTGAGGCCGGCCAACATGGCGGCGGCGAAGCTGACCGGCGCGTCGCTGCTGAGGGAATTCCTGGAGCACCAGCTGGCTTCGCTTCGGCAGTACTCACTTCCAATGTGGAGGCCCCATCTGAGCCCCGCGGCCTTGGACGACGGAGATCTGGCTGCGGTCCTCCAATCTCTGGTCGGGGGCGATGTGGCGAGGTTGGAGGGCGCTCCTACGCCCTTGTTCCTCCGCGACGACTGGGAGCAGGTAGTGGAGTCCATGCCCGTCTTTAAAGGGGATGGGCCCGTGCCCATGGAGACTCCCGGGGAATCGGTGGACGTGTCCTCCGACGACTCCAGCGAAGAGGAGGAAGGAGGGGAGCAGGAAAAAGGGCCTGACTCCAAGGCAACTGACGGAGAGTCGAGGGCTCCCCTCCCCCGGCGCAGGTCCCGCATTCTCCGCCTCTCTCCGAGCGATGAAGACGAGGATGATGACGAGCAGGACGGCGGGAGCTTGCCCCCGATCCAGAAGAAGGACAGGACCGGGCTGATCTCCCGTGGGTCTGCCCCGGCCCTGAGGCGGACCGCAGACGCGCCTTCCGCTTCCAAGCTTGGCGAGGTTGACCCTTCCAGCCGGCTTTCAGGCTTCAAATTTGGCTGAAGGCCGCCTGAGCTTACTGGCGACAACCCGTAAGCGCTTGATTCTTGTCTTTATTTCTTGTTCTGCTTCTGAGGCTTGATGTCCGCATCTCTTGGATAGGCTGGCGCCCGCAGCAAAGAAGCCGAAGGGAGCTCCTGAGGTTCCATCCGTGGCAGCGCCTCTGCCCGCGAAGGAAGGTGACCGCGATGCGCGGGCTTCTCCTGCCCGGTCGTCCTCGCGAGGCCTGGCTGAGCTGGCTGGGGCGAGCTCAGCCCCCATGGCCCAAGTGACTCCCGAGGTGCCTTTGCCTGCTGCCGCCACTACAGCCGTTGGGGCGCAGTAGGCTTCGCCTCAGGATACTGTGGTCGCGCTGCCGCCTTCTCCTCCTACTCCACCGACTGCTGTCTCTCTGACTCCTCCTGCCATTCTGGATCGTGCTGCTGCTGAGCTGGACCGGCTGCGGCAGGATCTTCTTGGTGCTGAACCTCGCTTGGTGGCCGGGCGCTTGGAGCTGGCTTCAGGATGGATTCGCTCCGACACTTCGATTCAGGCGGCACTGGTCCAGGCCTCGACGGCTTGCGATGAGGAGAGGCAGTCCGTCCTTGAGGCGAAGGCTACTCGTGACGCAACCCTGGGGGAGGTGGTCGACGCCCGTGGTCGCTGCAAGGCGCTGGAGGACGAGCTGCAAGGCCTGCGGGACCAGCTCGCGAAAGAGGTCCGCCTTCGCCAAGAGCAGGAAGAAGGTGTGAAGGCTCGCGAGGCGGCCGTCGAGGGCTGGGAGGCCAAGCTCAGGAAGCGCCGCGACCGCCTAGGCGCGCTAGAGCAGGAGCTGGGGGCGAGGAAGGTCAATCTGGACGACAAGGCCCAGGTTCTTGCCGAGGACCGCGTGGCCTTCACGGAAATGGAGGCGAAGGCTCGCTCCTCGCTGAGGACGCTTTACGACAGCGGCCTAGAGAGCCCGCTGGCTGGCGCCGAGGACGGCCCCGCCAAGCTGCTTACCTTCCTGGTTCGCGCTCTTGAAGATGTCGCCCTTGGCCTTGGCCCCACGGCCGAGGCCGAGGCGCGTGTCCTGTCTTCTGCAGCGCTGACGCGGGTCCTCACCCACATCTACCTTCGCGATCCCGACGTCGACCTCGACAGCCTGCTGGAGCCAGTAAGCGGAGGCTCTGCTGGGGAAGTTCCGGGCCTTCAGCACCAAGCCGAAGCAAGGCGCTGCCGACCCTGCTACTCCATGAGGCGAAACCACTCCGCGCTGCTCCACCGCCGACAAGTGACTCCGTTGTGGCTCCTGTCCTGCCTTTAATTCCTGCACATGTATCATGCCTCGGGGAGGCATTTAAACTTGCGTTTGGCATTGAGATAACAGTGTGGACTGTAATATTTGCTTTTGAATTCCTTGAAATTTACGCTTTTCCTTCCTACTTGCTTATGTTATACCCCGGCAGAGCCCGGCCCCGCGCATACCTTATCCGCCGTTAGCCCCTATCGGAAACCAGGATGGGACCAAGGAGTGAGGGGCTACGTGACAAGTTAGGCTCCTGAGTCGTGATGCTCAGGAGTCCCCCTTGGCGCACGAACAGCAAGTAGGGAGGTGTGATGTGGGTGGATCTACCGTTCTACGTCTGCAGGGCCCGACCGCGCGCATACCTCAACCGCCGTTAGCCTTTCGGAACTAAGGAGTGAGGGGCTACGTGACCTGTTAGGCTCTTGAGTCGCGATGCTCAGGAGTCCCCCTTGATGCTCAAACGGCCTTCATACCTTGGCTCCGCTCGGGGAGAGACGCACGACAAACCAGGCCCCAGGGGGCCTGGCTGGGTGGCGTGCGTCTGGGCGTGACCCAGGCGCAGCCCCCGTGCCTAGCCCCCTCGCGCGGCACTCCCGAGGGGAGGCGTTACGATGAGGCTAGACACTGAGCTCTGGGCTCCCTGAGGTTGATGCGGCCCGGGGGCCGCCCTCAGCTGTTTATCACCAGCGCGGAGCATAGCGCTTCCATATGTGTACAGGCATAGCCGCTCCTCGGCAGTGTCGTCAGCCAGCGCGGAGCATGGTGCTTCCACTGGTACGTGGGAGGGGGCTCCCCTCTGGGAGGTGCCCCCGGGGCGTGTACAGCCCCGCCCTGACACGTGGCTGGCACGGTAGGGCCTGGCGAGGTGTATCTGGGCACCCATGAGCCAGCGCGGGACTCATGGGGCCTTACCTCTAGGCGAGTTGCGCCTGGCACTGGGCCTTATCTTGTGATGTGTCCCTGGAAATTTGGTTAGATGCCGGCACTCTACGTCCTCGGGTCCCGGCCCTCGAGTTGGTCTCGGCCGTCGCTGGTATGCCAGGTCGTGATGCCGTGGACAAGGCCAGAGGGTGAGGGCTGGAGAGCCAGTAAGAGCCCTGAGTCGCGATGCTCAGGTACCCCCGCTTTAACGTGCAAGTGGTCGGCATGGAGAAGAAGAGGTGCCGTGGACAGGCATCATACAATCAAGCATGGTGGGTCGAACGCATAGCCGGAAATAAACACAAAAGGGATACATGCCGCTGGGTCTGGCCCGAGCGACTTAGGGGATGATGCAGCCCGTGGGGCGCCCCCAACAAGGTAAGCTAACAACATGAAATAAAAGGGATACATGCCATAGGGACGGACCCACGCGGCCTGGGAATAATGCAGCCCTGGGGGGCGCTCCTAGCTGGAAATGAAACTTGAAACATGTCACCTGATGATGATGAGGACGAAGGAGTGTTGGTGTAGCAGACTCGGTGGGCTGCGGAAGCCGATCCTCACGAGCCCCCAGGCCCAGGGGCCTCGGGAGGCTCTGGAGGCGCTGGTGGCTCCTTGCAGACCATCTCCATCTCCGCCAGGGCTGCGGAACGCCTGGCCTCTTGAGCCTCCATGATACCCCTCATGAGGCGCTGGTACATGGCAGCCGCGTTCAGCAAGCCGTAAGGCATGCGAACGTAGTTGTGGGGTGGAGCTTCGCAGCGCCCCACTCGCGAGGGCCAGAGGCGCTCCAGAGAGGCGACTCGATTGAGCCCTGGTATGTCGATGCAGACGCGCAGCCCACCATCCTCGCCTGGATGGGGAGCCACAGCTGGTAGGCGGCGGCCGCCTTTCATGACTCTTGACTCCAGTAGCTCCTGAATGGCCTTGCTGACGAACTCCTGAGGGTCTGGCTCTCCTTGCCTTACTCCTTCTTGAGGGAAACGTGCTTCGAAACACGCCTCCATGTGGCGCCCAAGCGCCTCCCTCGTGACCTTAGCCAGGTCGGTGGCCCTCCAGGGGAGAGCCCCCGAGCCCTGCCTGAGGAGGGCGCCGGGCGCGCTTTCCTATGCGATGGAAGGAGGTTCCCCCTGGGCAGGCACGGGCCCTGAGGGGCCTGCCTCCTGAGGGGCCGGGCCGGACGATGTCTTCTTCTTCTTGGGGGCGGTCTCGAGAAGCCTCCTGCTTCCGCGATCCGGGTCTTCCAGTGATGTGTCCTGAAAGGCTCGTTCCAGGGAACACACTGCGTCCTTCTCTTCACAGGGCACCGTGATGACTCCGCCACTTCCTGGCATCTTGAGGACGTTGTAGCCGTGGTGAGTCACGGCCATGAACTTGGCCAGTGCGGGGTACCCAAGGATGGCGTTGTACGGCAGGCGAATGTGAGCAACGTCGAAGTCGATGAGATCGGTGTGGTAGTTGTCGCGTGCCCCGAAGGTGACAGGGAGGCGGACCTGCCCAATCGGGACCGTGGAGCCGTCGATGACTCCGGAGAAAGGCTTGGTTGGCTGAAGCTGGGTGTAGGGCACTTGGAGATTGTCGAATGTTTCCACGGACAGGATGTTGAGCCCTGCCCCACCATCGATGAGGGTCCTAGTGACCACCACGTTGCTGATGATTGGGGAACAAAACATCAGGAGGACTCCGGCTGTGGCCGCACACTTGAGCTGATCTGCTGAGCTGAACGTGATGGCGCACGCCGACCACCTAAGAGGGCGCGTGGCTTCCAGTTTGGGGAGGACTGCATTCACTTCACGGGTGAACTGCTTGAAGATGCGTTGAGAGGCTGGGGCTTGAGCCCCGCCCAGGATGCAGGCGATCGCGCGCGGCTCCTGGAAGCCCCCAGCCCCCTCGTCCTGATGGCGGTCCTCATTTCTCCTTGGCTGCGGCGGCAGCGGAGGGAGGCCTGCGTTGCCTTGCGGGCGATCCTCGCGAGGCTGATGCCTCGAGTCTCCCTTGCGAGGCGGGTCTTTCCAGCGATCCTCGCGAGGTTGATCGCGCCACCCCTGGCGCGGGCAGCGGTCTTCCCAGTGTCCTGCGTTCCTTACTCCTCCTCGACCGTAGCCCCGGTCACCTCGGTCAGGGCGACGGCCGATCCTTCCTTCTCGCACGGCTCGGAGCTCTTGACACTCGTTGGTGTGGTGGGTGTGGAGGTCGTGGTACACACAGTATCGACTGCCCTTGGGAGGTTCGGGCTGATCTCTGCCCCGCTTGGTGTCTGGTTCTGCCGCGAGCACGGCAGCCCCCTTGCGCTTCACATCCTTGGCCTTGGGCTTCTTCTCTTCTGGGTCCGCGGCAGGCAGCTCGAGGAGGGAGAGATGCCCTTCCTCAGCCCTGGCGCACTTGGTTGCCAAGTTGAACAACTCCAAGGAAGTGCACAGGTCTTCATGCATCGCCAGCTCCTCCTTCATCTTGACATCGCGCACGCCGTCGGAGAAGGCTGAGATGATGGCCTCCTCGGTCACCTTGGGAATCTTGAGGCGTGCGTTGTTGAAGCGCTGGATGTACTTCTGCAGGGTCTCTCCGGGTTGTTGCTTGATGTGGCGCATGTCGCTCACGGCGGGTGGCCGGTCGCGAGTACCTTGTAAGTTGGCGATGAAGCGGGTGCGCATCTCGTCCCAGGAGGAGATCGTGCCTGGAGCCAGGTTCAGGAGCCAGGTGCGGGCCTCGTCCTTGAGTGCCATGGGAAACCAATTCGCCATGACCTTCTCGTCTTCGTTGGTAGCTTCGATGCCCAGCTCATAGAGCTGGAGGAACTCCGCAGGGTCGGCCGTGCCGTCGTAACGAGGAGGCAGGTCTGGCTTGAACTTGCCGGGCCACGTGACGCTGCGTAGCTCGGGGGTGAAGGCACGTCAGCCAGCTGTGGCCATGGGAGGCCTTGGATGACGGAGAGCTTGGTCTTGCATGTCCCCATGCGCCGCAGCTGGGAGCAGCGTGGGGTCTTGATGTGCGGGAGCAGGAGCATGGTCGCGACGTGCTGGAGCAGGGAGCGCCCGGGCAACTTCTTGTGGGCGAGGGACTTCTTGGCAGCTCTGCTCTTGCCGTGCTGGCACCTGACGGAGCGGGTTCCGCCCAAGGGCCACGCGCCTTGGAGCCATGGTGCCTTCTTGAGGAGAAGGCGGCCGGGGCGCCGCCGGAGCTTCGTCGCCCGCGCGGTGCGGGGTGCGGTGCAGCGGAACGGACGGTGCAGGAGAGCCCCCTGCGGCGCGAACAAGCTCGGCGATGTGGTCGAGCCATTCTTCGTAGACGTCGTTGACGGGACGGTAGCGCAGGAGCTCGTTTTCCGCGATGAGCGCAGCTCGAGCCTCCATGGGTGCGTGGAGCGCACGGGACGAAGAACCAGCTGGGGTGAGCGAGGGAGTAGCGGTGCGACCGTTTTGCCGCACGGACGGATGCTGAGACGACGCTGGCTGCTCGTCCCCTGTCGGGCCAGTGGCGGCGTTGACGGCAGGTGACGGGGAACGGCGAGGACGCCCGCCGACAGGAGCCGTCTGGGCGACATGGGAGGCGAGAGCGGCCCGGCGCTCGGCGCAGGCCCGACGAGCGTCAGACATGGACGCGATGGTCGGAGGAGAACGGGGTGGTGGAAGACGAATTCCGGCGCACCCCTACCTGGTGCGCCAAATGTCGGATTTCGGGTTCGGCAGACCCTTGAGGTTCGAACACTAGGGTGCGCGTGGAGATTTCGCCTTCTACCTATCTGCACCCCTCCGCCTCGCTAAGACCTAAGCTATGGAAAGAACAGCACAAGAGACACAGGGTTTATACTAGTTCGGGCCACCGTTGTGGTGTAATACCCTACTCCAGTGTGTGGTGTGATGGATTGCCTCTTGGGCTGATGATGATGAGCAATACAAGGAAGAAAAGCCTCGCGAGGGTCTGTTCTTGGCTGGGGGGGATGAACTGCTATGAGGAGTTCAGTCACCCTTCTCACTCTCTCTCTTTTCGATTGCGATCCGATCTCCCTCTGGGTTGGCCGATTCTCCATACCCCTACCCTGTGGGTGGCTAGTCCTATTTATAGGCAAAGGCCCTGGGCCTCTTCCCCCAAATATTGAGCGGGAAGGCTGCCAACAATTGGCCATTTTGAAGGGGAACATCTGGTACACTTATCCTGACTAAAGTTGGTCCTCGCCTGCCAAAGACTCTGGTGGTGACGCTGGCTTGGGCTCCACAATGACTTCCTCCCTGCCGTTGGACTGGTCTTGGTCTCGTTGCACCGAAACGGGTGCCTTTGCTTGATGCTCTCGCCTGCGCTTGCTCCCTTTGCACCAAAGAGGAAAGGAGGACACTGCGCAGGCTGGCGGCCGCCTGGTGCCCTTGGTCGTCATGGCTTGCGTCATGGGCACCTTGTGAGGTACCCCGTCTTGATCTCTCCGCCTCCTCGCGAGCCAGCCTGATGAGGCCCTGCCTGAGGAAGCTTCGTGTCGTCCGCCCCGCGAGGCTTGGCCCCTCGTGAGGGTCTTGGGTCTGTGTTGATGAAGACGGTCCGTGCTGGGGCCCCTTTGAGCCACGCCGCAGGCCGCAGGCAGGCAAGTCTGGGGACCCCCGTTCCCAGAACGCTAACAGGACCTACCCCCATGCTACGACGGCGTCCTTGACCCCGCGGATTTCCTCCAGATCTACTCTCTAACCATTGAGACGACCAACGATGACGACAAGGTCATGGTGAACTGGTTCCCCATGGCCCTCAAGGTCAGTCTGCGTTCCTGGCTCATGCACCTTCCGGAGGGGTCAATCTCCTCTTGGGATGAGCTTCGCGAGCGGTTCATCGCCAACTTCCAAGGAACCCGTCATGACCGCACCCTCAGCGTCAACGACCTACAGCGTGTGAAGTAGCAGCCGGGCGAGACCCTCCGCAAGTACAGTCAATGCTTCACCAATGTTCACCTCAAGATCCCGAAGGCATCGGATGAAGCCTTCGTCTCGGTGTTCACCAAGGGTGTCATGAATGTCAAGATGAGCGTGGAGCTCGCCATTCACGATGACATGTGCACGGCGCTGGAGATGTTCAACCTGGCAGACAGATGCGTCGGGGCGGAGGAAGGTCGCCTCTCCCTCCTCAAGCACCCAGATGTCGACCCTGAACACAAGAAGGCCAAGGAAGCAAAATGCAAGGGCTCCACCGTGCTGGCAGCAGAGCCGGAGCTGAAGCATGGTCGTGATCCCGACGAGCCCCGCAAGGACACTCGCCCATTCTGCACCCTCCACAACTTGCACACTCATAGCACCAACGACTACTAGGAGCTCAGGGTGCTCCGGGGCGAGCGCCTGGGCCGTCGTCTTGAGCAGGGTGACCGAGGCTTCGACCACGGAGGAGGCTGTGGCAGAGGCCGCTGGGACAACCACAACCCTCGTCAGGGCTAGCACAACCAGCCTTGCGAGGGTGACTGGCGCGATCAGCCTCGCAACGGCCCGTGGCGCGATCAGCCTCACGAGGCCCATCCTCACGGAAATACCGGTCTCCCTTCGCTTCCGCCGCTGCCAAGGAGGAACGACGACAACCATCAGGACGATGGGGCTCGGGGATACCAAGAGCCTCGCGCGATCACCTGCATCCTCGGCGGAGCTCAAGCGCTTGCCTCGATCCAGCTCGAACTGCATGCTCGCTTCCCATGTTGTGCACGCCTACCATCAGCAACATTTCAGTCACCAAGACCCTCATCGATGGTGGCGATGGCCTCAACGTGCTCTCTATCATTACCTTCGAGACGCTTCAAGTGCCCTACGACCAGCTCATGCCCACCAAGCCATTCTTTGGGGTGACCGACGGCTCCACCACTTCCATGGGCCAGGTACGCCTTCCCATCACCTTCGGCAAGCGTGACAACTACCACACCGAGCTCATCAACTTTGACGTGGCCGCATCGGTCTCCCGTACAAGTCCATCCTGGGGTACCCTACCCTCGCCAATTTCATGGCAGCTGTTCATCATGGCTACTACGTCCTCAAGATGCCTGGGTGTAGCGACATCATCACGTTTGCCTGTGATGAGAAGGACACGGTCTGCTCTCTTGAGCATGCCTACCGCGCCGCAGCAATCGAGAACTCCGATGGTAAAGGTGGTGTCATGCCTCCCGAGGTTACCCCCATGAAGAAGAAGAAGCTCCTCCCCAAGAGCCGTCCGGAGGCCAAAAAATCCAATGGCGATGCCTCAGGCTCTCCTCCTGTCGCTGGGGTGTCCCTCCCTTCTGCATAGGAAGGTATGCCTGATGCCTCCCTCGGGATGGCTCAGGGGCGTCCATATGGAGGGCCTCTGACCTGACCAGCGCGACGAGGGACGTGCTCGGACACCACTTGGAGGCATGCCTCGGCACACGCCCCCACGGCCAAGTGGCGCGGTGCGAGGTGCCTAGACCACGAGAGTTCATCACCAAGGAGATCTAATAGCTTCAGGAAGCACAAGCCATGCGAGGCGAGCATCGCCCCACACGGCCCGCCAGTGCAGCTGCCGCGCCTGGCACGGGTGACGAGTTGCGCGTCTGTGTCAACATCTCGAGCCTTAATAGGGCCGCTTCGCAAGACCTCTTCTGGCCGTCTTGTGTCAGATGGAGTGGGGCTACCCCTACAACTACGTCTGAATGTCGTTCGGTCTGTTGAACGTTGGCTCCTCGTACCAGCACCTGGTGTACCGTGCTATGGCGTCTCATGAGGCTCAGCGCTCGGTGGTTGCGTCTCAGGAGGCCCCAGACCCTTGCGAGTCCCCTGGGCCTCGCGAGCCTCAGACCTCCGGAGCCGCCCGGCTCGTGAGGAGCAGCCTCCACGACGCACATCAACGACTACCCCGACGCTTCTCCAGCATCATTCCCAGGTGACTTTTGGTTTGTCAGTTGAGGGCGCCCCTCGAGCTGTAGTATCCTCAGGTTGTAAGGGCCCGTCCCTGCAGTTGTATTATTTTGCACATGTATTAGAACTGGCCTTGCTTTTGATAAAATTTCCTTGGTATTTCGACCTACGTGCCCGGTGCTTCACCACCATAAATATCAACGCGCCCTCGCGACCCCGCCCACGACCACCTCATGATTAAGGGCTGGCACGGCATCTGTGCTCGGGTTCGTCCCTGCAACATTGTTAAACCCAAGGGACCGAGCTCAGTCTCGGGCCAGCTCCCGTGCACGTCACCTCCCGAGGTCCTTGGTGCCTTGTCCTCGCATGAGCTAATCGCTAGTGGGTAAGTGAGGGCGCGCGGCCTGGTTCGTACAACCACAATTCGGCACATCGCCATCGCGGGAGCCCGCGCCAGATGTTCTTCCTTGGATAATTGCATGAGAAGATTGGGCACGACGTCTGTGCTCGGGTCCGTCCCGGCAGCGTTGATAAACCCAAGCGACCGAGCTCTGTCTGGTGGGCCGGCTGAAGGAAATATGCCCTAGAGGCAATAATAAAGTTGTTATTTATATTTCCTTATATCATGATAAATGTTTACTATTCATGCTAGAATTGTACTAACCAAAAACTTAATACATGTGTGAATACATAGACAAACATATTGTCACTAGTTTGCCTCTACTTGACTAGCTCATTGAATCAATGATGGTTATGTTTCCTAACCATATACATGAGTTGTCATTTGATTAATGGGATCACATCATTAGAAAATGATGTGATTGACTTGACCCATTCCGTTAGCTTAGCACGATCATCATTTAGTTTGTTGCTACTGCTTTCTTCATGACTTATACATGTTCCTCTGACTATGAGATTATGCAACTCCCGAATATCGGAGGAACACTTCGTGTGCTACCAAATGTCACAACATAACTGGGTGATTATAAAGGTGCTCTACAGGTGTATCCGATGGTACTAGTTGAGTTGGCATAGATCAGGATTAGGATTCGTCACTCCGATTGTCGGAGAGGTATCTCTTGGCCCTCTCGGTAATGCACATCACTATAAGCCTTGCAAGCAATGTGACTAATGAGTTAGTTGCGGGATGATGCATTACAGAACGAGTAAAGAGACTTGCCGGTAACGAGATTGAACTAGGTATTGAGATATCGACGATCGAATCTCGGGCAAGTAACATACCGATGACAAACGGAAAAACGTATGTTGTTATGCGGTTTGACCGATAAAGATCTTCGTAGAATATGTAGGAACCAATATGAGCATCTAGGTTCCGCTATTGGTTATTTACAGGAAGTGAGTCTCGGTCATGTCTACATAGTTCTCGAACCCATAGGGTCCGCACGCTTAACGTTTGGTGTTGATCAGTATTATGAGTTTATGTGTTTTGATGTACCGAAGGTAGTTCGGAGTCCCGGATGAGATCGGGGACATGGCGAGGAGTCTCCAAATGGTCGAGACGTAAAGATCGATATATTGGACGACTATATTCGTACATCGGAAAGGTTCCGAGTGATCCGGGTATTTTCCGGAGTACCGGGGGAGTTACGAGAATACGGGAGTACATAAGGGCCTTAGTGGGCTTTAAGGGAAAAGAGGAGAAGCCACGAGGGCTTGCCGCGTGCCCCCATGGGCCTAGTCCGAATTGGACAAGGGGAGGGGTTGCGTCCCCTCTTTCCTTCTCCTCCCCTTCTCCTTCCTTTCCCCTCCTAGTAGGACTAGGAAAGGAGGAATCCTACTCCTACTAGGAGGAGGATCTCCCCCCTTGGCGCGCCTAGAGAGGACGGCCGGCCTCCCCTCCCTCCTTTATATACATGGGGAGGGGGGCACCCTAGAACACACAAGTTGATTGTTCCAAGCCATGTGCAGTGCCCCCCTCCACCATATTCCACCTCTGTCATATCGTAGCGGTGCTTAGGCGAAGCCCTGCGTCGGTAGCATCATCATCACCATCATCACGCCGTCATGCTGACGGAACTCTCCCTCGAAGCTCTGCTGGATTAGAGTTCATGGGACGTCACTGAGCGAAACGTGTGCTGAACTCGGAGGTGTCGTACATTCGGTACTTGGATCAGTCGGATCGTGAAGGCGTATGACTACATCAACTTCTTTCTCATAACGCTTCCGCTTACGGTCTACGAGGGTACGTGGACGACACTCTCCCCTCTCGTTGCTATGCATCACCATGGTCTTGCGTGTGCATTGGAAAGTTTTGAAATTATTGCGTTCCCCAATAGTGGCATCCGAGCCAGGCTTATGCGTACATGTCATATGCACGAGTAGAACACAAAGGAGTTGTGGACGTGGCTATAGACATATTGCTTGCCGTCACTAGTTGATTCTTGATTCAGCGGCATTGTTGGTTGAAGCGGCCCAGACCGACATTTCGCGTACGCTTACGCGAGACTGGTTCTACCGATGTGCTTCGCACACAGGTGGCTAGTGGGTGTCTGTTCACGGTGTCCTGGACTAGGGGGTACTCACCACATCGTCTTCCGATCAGTTGGATTGGGCCGAGGACTCCCATGGCCGGTTACTCATTGGCCAGTTTGGACAGCCGAAGACATATCCGAGGAAGATTCCACAAGACTTGTTGATCAAGACAAGGACTCCTCTCCACCGACGTATTCGACTAGGACTCTTGTTATCCTAGGCCTCTGGTATGTTATATAAGCCGAGGCCAGGCTAGTCAATAGATGATTATGACATTATTCATCATACCCTTAGGTTTTAGACCACAACATATGATCTCGAGGTAGATCAACTATCTACTCGATACTCCATCAATATAAACAAGAGCAGGACGTAGGGTTTTACCTCCATTAAGAGGGCCCAAACCTGGGTAAACATTGTGTCCCCTGTCTCCTGTTACCCATCGATCCATGATACACAGCTTGGGACCCCCTACCCGAGATCTGCCGGTTTTGACACCGACAATGGTGCTTTTATTGAGAGTTCCGATGTGTGATCGGCAAAGGGTCAATGGCTCGCCCGCAGATGAACTGCGACACCGGCATCTTCGTTGCTGGCTCGACTGGTCACCTAGGCTCGACCGAGGACCGTGCTGCATATCCGATCGTCATGTTCGGACGGGGGCCTTCATCAACATCAACTCCGATCTCTATCAAGATCATGGAGAAATCATCCATGGAGCTCGGGGGCTCAACGTCAACATTGCCCTCAGGCGACCGTGCTGTTTTTTCGAAAAGCTAAATTGTATCCACTGCCACCACCTCCTCGAGCATCGCTTTGACGATTCCTTTGGTGGAGTTGTGAGGAATTGAGTCTACAACAACCATGCAAAATTTCGTCGAGTTTCGATGGAGGAATCTCCGGCAATCTATGATATACCGGAGCCCTATCAAATCTGGACGAGTTTAGGGCGTGGTCTCTAGCACGTAGCTCGGACGTCCTTTGGAAGATCCAACCGTTGATCGGCTCCGGAATTTCTATATCTACCACCCTCAAAATTCCAGCTCGATCCGACCGTCCAAACTCCGGGAAACTTCCGATTTGTGCATCACTTTTTGGATCTATTTTCTGCGCGAATACGGATCCGACCAGAATTCATGTTTCCTTATGAATATGATATTGGACAACCTTTTTAAATGAATTTTCTTCTATGGTATTGTGAGTTGTTTTTAACACGTGCCCATAAATTTTAATCCTTCATTGAGGCACTCTTCACCATCGCGCTGGTGTCACACCAGTCCGGTAACATTGCTCCACGTCTGCCGACCTGCGCTAGACAGATCGTTGCTTCACCGAGCCGAGCCTAACCTTATCGGATCATCAACTCGGCAAGCCGAATAAGAGTTCGGTGTCGCGAAGGATAAATCATCACCAACACCATCGCCCCACGGGTTGCACGGGACAGGCGCGCCGACATCGCCGCTCAATCACTTCATCAATCCGGCATTGACTGTGTCACAAGTTATGACCAGCGTCGGCATGGCCGCACTGTTGCCTTTTCAAGCCGATGTCCATCACGCCGAACTGCTTCAACACCTCGGCTGACATGGCAGCTGCAACATCTGCTTACTGACCCGCTCCGTCATCTCGGCTAGACCGGGGACTTTGCTATTTCTTCATCAACATACTCCGGTGACTTCGACGTCACCAGCCGACCAGCTTCGTCACGTTAGCTGGACCGGGGGCTTTGCCTCGGCGAGCCCACCTTTGCTAGCATCGCCGTGCCGTCGCATTATCGCCCATCAGGCAATGGGGGTGCGGACCGAGTCCCAATTTTGGGAGTAACCTTTCTTCAGATTGCTACAATAGATAAACCAGGTGCTATTAATTCTAGTATTTTTTTCTTGCTTGGGTTTATTTTCCCAAGGAATTATTACTCTGGTTTGTTTCATCATCTGTATACAGGTCTATCAAATGGTGGCCGCATTAACAACGGTCGTATGGTGGTCCGTTCAGTTTCCGTATACAGTTCGGCGAATGCCGCATGCGGAACTCAGACCGGCCTGCGAATTCAGGCTTGGCCACGCCTTCACCGCGTCATGCCGACGCCCTGCATCGACATGACTTCGGCACCAGTCCACATCTCTTTCAATAAATTATTTTTGTGAAAAGCAATTATCCTTTTTGGACTGCACTTTTTTATGTGTGTAGGTGATCGACTTCGACTACGTCACGCGGTCACTTTGGCAAGCCAATGTCTTTGTCCCAATCGGCTCGCGTGATCACCTTGTTGGTCGAATCGCCATACCGACATGTTCGGTTGCCTCGGGGACTTCGGCATCGGTGAGAGGGCTCTACCTCATCGAGTGTTCGGCACACGGGCCATATTTCTTTTATTACTCTCTTTGCGTAAATTATTAATTATGCAACATTTTTTATTATTCCTATTATCTCTGGCTTGCACTATTTCCTGTGCACAGGTAAAGGACCCGGGTCGAGCAGCGTTGTCACCTCTGCGTACCAACGTACCACATCACCTCGGCTGGACCGAGGGCTTCATCATTACTTCATTAAGCCGAGCTGGGGAATTCGTCGCCACTTCGAAGTGCCGAGCTCTTCGCTCCGCCACCTCGGGACCGGCTTGGGGGCTGGGATCTTCTCTCGCCGTAAGCTCGGGCCGTGCATCGATACTGAGCACATTAACCAGCTAAGTTGCTTTCATGCTCAAAAACATGTGATCATCCTACGGTCCGCCACCCAGGCTCAAAGGGATCATGAGATTATTCATACTAGAAACTTCCGTGTGCAGCCACAAGCCATTATGGGCTCTGGCATAGTTGATTAAGTCGTGCGAACTCTTACAGGGTAGACTAGCAGATGTAGGGGAAAGTAGGTGTACCGGTCTATCCAACGTAACGTGCTAGCGCTTCTAAAAGGCTATGTCTCGGTCATCCATTTCTCAAACACCATGTAGTGCGAGGAAACCAACGGAGGAGATCGAGTCTTGTGGGGAAAAGTGCGCAAACCTCTGTAGAGTGTACAAACTAATCATGATTAGCCATGTCCCCGGTTATGGACATCTTGAGTATCTAGTTCTTGGATTATCCTATTGATCTCATCACGTTACTTTAATTAACTTTGTTGGGTTTTAATGATGTTACTTAATTGGGATTGAGAATGCTGTCAACCATTCTCAATGTTCAACAACCACCATGATAGTTAAATAAAATTTATTCCTTTGCAGTAGGGAAAAATTGGCTTTACGCAAAAACCTTATAACCATAGAGCTTTTCCACCAGCCAAATATGCATGTAGTGATAGCCATTGTTCATCATTTTCTCTATGGTGTGAATTTGCCAGTACATTCAATGTACTGACCCATTTCGGGCTACAACGTCTCATGTTGCAGGTTTCTTACGACGAGTAAGTGATACATTAGGGTTACGATTTCTACACTCAACTTTGTCGTTGGTGTTGATGGGAATCCACAACCTTGTTACTTCCGCTATTTTGGATTTGAGGTAATAGTATTTATGTTACTTTTACATGTGATTTACCTCTGCTATAAATCCTCGAGTACTGTGTGTGTCAGCATACCGATCCAGGGATGGCACTTAAGCACAGAGACTTGATCCATTCGGGTCAGGTCGCTACAATGAAGTCTTTCCTCTTGCATATGATTATACTTGTACGGCTTCATTCCTTGTTTGTGTATTACGCCACAATATGCACCATGTTAACTTAATTGTTTCGCAAGCTGGGTTGCTTAACTCCTGTGCTTACCCCTATGTTCCCGATTGTTCGGCTAGGCGGTAAAGGGAGCACCTCAGCGATTGTTACTACCGGTCATTTGAGTTAGTACCTCAGACTGGGTGAAGCCGAAAGCTAGCGCTCTTATTGTTTCCAATAATGGTCGGCACACAACGGAACTCATGAGTACAAAAAACCTATTGCACAAGTCTCATAGTAACAATAAGCAACCGAAGGAAGGTATCAGTGGAGGTACTATTTTCTTCGAAGATGCTTCTTACACTTCGTCGGTAATATAGCATAAGTTCCCTGAGCGCGCTTTGTCTGTTATAGCCTTATGACCTGATTGCCTGGTTATCGGAAACACCATCGATGCTTTCGATAGGTGGAGTACATGACACTTTTCGGCCCTTGACCGAAGAGGGAGAAGCCGATGGTCGGTTAAGACGCGTTTAAAGTTTGGGTGAACACAGATATGATATAAGTGCATCGGTACACACAATCATTACACACAAAATTCTTTTACCCAAGTCACTTGGGGGCTCTTAAAATTTATATGAGCTATTTTATAGTAAATGTGTTTTGTTCTTGGTCGTTGCAAAGTCTTTTTCTACCGCTCCTTTTTCGACTCGAGTGTATGGTTAATAGCCGGATAGCATGTCTTCTCTCTAAAAAGCCGCTCGAGTTTAGTTTGCTAAATGGGCCTCGAAGAAGTACTCCGCATTTGGGATAAGAAGCTCGAAGCCATAGGCTGGCCCACTTAAAGTGTTGAGATCGGGTGTGTCATGTTAAAGCACGGCAGAAGCACACATTTTTCCTTTTTCCAATTTTCGGATTGGCACCGAACACTTGATCTTGTCCGGACGTCAAGTTTTTACTGACGTTTGTTGGTTTTACAAGCTTATGCGACTTTTCAATTATTTGTGTGTTTTCAGCACAAGTCTCGCAGTGCAATGCCGGGCACCTTTAGAGATTCGGCAAAAACATTCTCGGATATTGCTAAATATGCATCGGTTTTGAATTGTGTCTTCGGTCAATAGTTGTGTTGCCCGGCTCTTCCGCTTTGTTCGGCTAGGTGTACAAAGGGAGAACCACTGCGATTGTGCTTCCGGCTCACATGGTTAAGCACCTCAGTGGAGAAAGTCGAAAACTGACTGTCACAATAAGCGTAAACTGGTCAGCGATCCGATGACTGTGTTAAATGACGGGCTGTTCATAACATTAGCCGAAGTGTTTACGGCTTGACCTCGGATGTCGCCGAACACTAACCGGGGGCTCGTAGCTAGCTTCCCCAGTTTAAAAGCTCCTATGACTAAGTGGAAGTTATGAAGCCCGCATATCTGATTGCCTCGTTTCCGCTAACACAACCGCCTTCGGGCACCGAGACGCCGGCTAAGGGTTGTCTTGTTATTGCGGAGACACCCTACGTAGTATCTAGAAAAGGGTAGAAGCCGACGATGGGCCACTTTTCAACTGATAAACGGTCGCAACGGAGTCAAAATAAACATATCATCGTCATTTGTATTTACTATACGAGGGCTGCCTTCCGTAATCATCATTATAAAGCCATAAATATCCATCAATTTGACTTAAGATTTTGGCCAAGCTAGGTTGCCTGACTCTTGTGCTTACCCCTACGTTCCCGATTGTTCGGCTAGGCGGTAAAGGGAGCACCTCTGTGATTTTTACTACCGGGTCATCCAAGATAGTACCTCAGTCTGGGTGAAACTGAAAGCTAGCAATCTTAAAGGATCACATTGGTCGGCAACGGCGGAAGTGAAATTTTTGGTTCTTTAATACCAGAGAGTTCGGGAACTTTCCCCGAACTAAATCCTCAATATTTTCCTCCCACATTGATCGGAGGTGAGTTTTCATAATCATGATAAGCATGCCGGCCGAAGGAAAGGAACCGATAGCCAGACTATTTTCTTTGGAAGATGTTTCTTACGTTAAAACATAATATAGCATATCTCTCCGTGTACCTTTGTTTATAAAACCATATGACCGGATTGCCTTGTTTGCCATAAAACTTTGCCCTTGTAAAGGCTTTATAAAGTAGGACAAACACTCCCCAGCTACTGGCCGAGGAGGTTGAAGCCGATGGTCAGTCAACAAAGTTTTGTACAATGCGGATCTGAGCATTAATGATGTAAAGTACTTGGATACATAGAATCATTACACATAATTTGTGATTTTACTCTAGATATCGATCCTTAATTCGGCCACTCGTGCCCGCATTAAGGCTCGGGGGCTACTGGGCTTCGGGCTTATCATTTACTAATATTAAAGGGGCACATCGATCCCCTGATCTGGTGTTGCCAGCCGACCAGTGTTTCGGGGGCTACTGCATTGGCAATCCAATGCAGAAAATTTAAGTGCAATATAGTTTTCGAGGAGATTATGATCCTCAGGTTGGTCGGCCGCACCCAACCTGAGTCTCGATGACTTTGCACACCGCTTTCTGTGTCCCGAAGTATTCTGCCGAGCTAGGAGTTCATCCTCAGGCCGATTTTGCAAATCAACCTGAGTCTCAGTGGCTACTGGGATCAGCGGTCTTATGCCATCCTTCAGGTGCATCTCGGGTTTTAGACCGATACATACCTTGAGGGCTACTGGCTATATATCTCGGCAGAGAATGAATTGCACCAATCAAAAATATTGACAAAAAATTGGCCCACAATCGGGGTGGTGCACCACCTCGGAAGCAGTCCGGGATAAAGCTCAGGCGCTAGTGGCTGGCCCCATAGAGGGCATTTCCGGCATTAAGCTCGGCTAGACTCCTTCAACTTTTTTGAACCAAGGTGATCTATGATACCTCAAATATAGTCCATCGTTGGAGGTTGGACATAGTCCGGCGTTGGAGCTTGGACATAGTCCGGCGTTGGAGCTCAGATACATTCCGGTGTTCGAGCTCAAAAGTGGTCCGGCGTTGGTGCTCGTCTGCAAAAGATACCTCGAATATAGTCCGGCGTTGGAGCTCGGGCGCAAGAGGACACTGCCGCCCAGGAACGACTTCAAACCCGAGGTGTGGCATAAAAATAACATGGCATTGATAAAGGCTGAAGACTTAAAGGGCTCCTCGGATACCCGACGTGTGAGATCTTCAGATTTAGCTTGGCAATCCTCAAGATAGAAGATGGGAAGATTTGTTGAACCAGTTTTCAAAACCAACGACCAAAGACGAAGAACATTTCAGAAGAACCGAGGAGCGTCCCCAACTTGAAGACCGGTTCAGGGGGCTACTGACGGTGTCCTGGACTAGGGGGTACTCACCACGTCATCTCTCGATTAGTTGGATTGGGCCGAGGACCCCCATGGCCGGTTACTCATGGGCCAGTTCGGACAGTCGAAGACATATACGAGGAAGATTCCACAAGACTTGTTGATCAAGACAAGGACTCCTCTCCACCGACGTATTCGACTAGGACTCTTGTTATCGTAGGCCTCTGGTATGTTATATAAGCTGAGGCCAGGCTAGTCAATAGATTATTATGACATTATTCATCATACCCTTAGGTTTTAGACCACAACATATGATCTCGAGGTAGATCAACTCTGTACTCGATACTCCATCAATATAAACAAGATCAGGACGTAGGGTTTTACCTCCATCAAGAGGGCCCGAACCTGGGTAAACATCGTGTCCCCTGTCTCCTGTTACCCATCGATCCATGATACACAGCTTGGGACCCCCTACCCGAGATCTGCCGGTTTTGACACCGACATCTGTTTCTCCAGCTTTAGTCGAATTGGATTCAATGACCATGGTTCTTTCTGAAGATCAAAAAGCAATCACTATACCGCGTTGTGGTTTTTAATGTGTAGGCAAGAACGGTTCTTGCTCAGCCCGTAGCAGCCACATAAAACTTGTAACAATAAAGTAGAGGACGTCTAACTTGTTTTTGCAGGGTCTTGCTGTGATGTGATATGGTCAAGATGTGATGATATATAAATTGTTGTATGAGATGATCATGTTTTGTTAAAGTTATGGGAAACTAGCAGGAGCCTTATGGTTGTCTCTTTATTGCATAAGATGCAAGCGCCATATAATTGCTTTACTTTATCGCTATGCGATAGCAATAGTTGCAAAAGCAATTGTTTGCGAGACAACCATGTAATGACACGTTGATAGAGATCAAGATGATGGAGATCATGGTGTCATGCCGGTGACCATGGAGATCATGACGGTACTTTGGAGATGGAGATCAAAGGCACAAGATGATGATGGCCATATCATGTCACATATTTTTGCATGTGATGTTTATCTTTTATACATCTTATTTTGCTTAGTTCGGCGACAACTTTATAAGATGATCCCTTACTAAAATTTTAAGGTATAAGTGTCCTCCCCGAGTATGCACCGTTGCGGCAGTTGTTCGTGCTGAGACACCACATGATGATCGGGTGTGATAAGCTCTGCGTTCACGTACAATGGGTGCAAGCCAGTTTTGCACACGTAGAATACTCGGGTTTAACTTGATGAGCCTAGCATATGCAGATATGGCCTCGGAACACTTGAAACCAAAAGGTCGAGCGTGAATCATATAGTAGATAAGATCAACATAGTGATGTTCACCATTGAAAACTACTCCATCTCACGTGATGATCAGACATGGTTTAGTTGATTTAGATCATGTGATTATTTAGATGACTAGAGGGATGTCTATCTAAGTGGGAGCTCTTAATTAATATGATTAATTGAACTTTAATTTATCATGAACTTAGTCTTGATAGTATTTGCATATCTATGTTGTAGATCAATATCTCGCGATGTTGTTTCCTGTTTATTTTTGATATGTTCCTAGAGAGAAAAATAAGTTGAAAGATGTTAGTAGCAATGATGCGGACTAGCTCCGTGTTCTGAGGGTTATCCTCATTGCTGCACAGAAGTATTATGTCCTTGATGCACCGCTAGGTGACGGACCTATTGCAGGAGCAGATACAGACGTTATGAATGTATGACAAAGCTTGGTATGATGACTACTTGATAGTTTAGTGCACCGTGCTTTACGGCTTAGAACCGGGACGTCAAAAACGTTTTTGAACGCCAGGGAGCATATAAGATGTTCCAAGAGCTGAAATTGGTATTTCAGACTCATACCCAAGTCGAGAGGTATGGGACCTTTGACAAGTACTTTGCCTACAAGATGGAGAAGAATAGCTCAACCAGTGAGCATGTGCTCAGATTGTCTGAGTAATACAATCACTTGA
This sequence comes from Triticum dicoccoides, assembly GCF_002162155.2. Taxonomy (NCBI): domain Eukaryota; kingdom Viridiplantae; phylum Streptophyta; class Magnoliopsida; order Poales; family Poaceae; genus Triticum; species Triticum dicoccoides. The sequence continues at coordinate 264,282,338 of NC_041388.1, forward strand.
ATCAAGTGGGAGTTAATCTTCCAGATAAGATAGTGATTGACAGAGTTCTCTAGTCACCATCACCAAGTTACTAGAACTTTGTGATAAACTATAATATGCAAGGGATAATGGAAATGATCCCCAAGCTCTTCGTGATGCTGAAATCGACGAAGGTAGAAATCAAGAAAAGCATCAAGTGTTGATGGTTGACAAGACCACTAGTTTCAAGCAAAAGGGCAAGAGAAAGAAAGGGAACTTCAAGAATAATGGCAAGCAAGTTGCCACTCGCATGAAGAAGCCCAAAGCTAGACCCAAGCCTGAAACTGAGTGCTTCTAATGCAAAGGAAATGGTCACTGGAAGTGGAACTGCCCTAGATACTCGGCAGATAAGAAGGATGGCAAAGTGAACAAAGGTATATTTGATATACATGTTATTGATGTGTACTTTACTAGTGTTTATAGCAAACCCCTCGGTATTTGATACTGGATCAGTTGCTAAAAGTAGTAACTCGAAACGGGAGTTGCAAAATAAACATAGACTAGTTGAAGGCGAGGTGACGATGTGTGTTGGAAGTAATTCCGAGGTTGATAAGATCACCATCGCACACTCTCTTTACCTTCGGGATTAGTGTTGAACCTAAAATAAATGTTATTTGGTGTTTGCGTTGAGCATAATCTGATTGGATCATGTTTATTGCAATATAGTTATTCATTTAAGTCAAAGAATAATTTTTATTCTGTTTTCATGAATAAAACCTTTTGTGGTCTTACACCCAAGGTGAATGGTTATTGAATCTCGATCGTAGTGATACACATATTTATAATATATAATGATAGTGCAAATTATTTGTGTCACTACTGTTTAGGTCATATTGGTGTAAAGCGCATGAAGAAACTCCATGCTGATGGGCTTTTGGAATTACTTGATGCTTGTGAACCATGCCTCATGGGCAAGATGACTAAGACTCCGTTCTCTGGAACAATGGAGCGAGCAATTGACTTAATGGAAATAATACATACTGATGTATGGGGTCCGATGAGTGTTGAGGCTCGCGGCGGGTATCGTTATTTTCTGACCTTCACAGATGATTTGAGCAGATATGGGTATATCTACTTGATGAAACATAAGTCTGAAACATTTGAAAAGTTGAAAGAATTTTAGAGTGAAGTGGAAAATCGTCATAACAAGAAAATAAAGTTTCTACGATCTGATCGTGGAGGAGAATATTTGAGTTATGAGTTTGGTCTTCATTTGAAACAATGCAGAATAGTTTCACAACTCACGCCACCTGGAACACCACAGCGTAATGGTGTGTCCGAATGTCGTAATCGCACTTTACTAGCTATGGTGCGATCTATGATGTCTCTTACTGATTTACCGCTATCGTTTTGGGGTTATGCATTAGAGACAGCTGTATTCACGTTAAATAGGGCACCATCTAAATTCATTGAGATGACACCGTATGAACTATGGTTTGGCAAGAAACCAAAGCTGTCATTTCTTAAAGTTTGGGGTTGCGATGCTTATGTGAAGTTGTGATGGAAATATCTGGAGTGAAAACAAGGTATCCAAAACCCGACCCGATAGCTTAACAGCGTTCCGTTATGGTGGATACCACGTGTCAGTCACCCTTGACGAGAGCACTTCTGTGACGCGCGATTTATCGTCATGGAAGTGGACATTTTCGTGATGATAATTTTGGTAATGTCATGGAACACTTCTACGACAGCACATGTATGACTATCTTGATTCTGTCATAAATTTGTCATGGATGTACATGCATGACAAAAAACGCGACCTACTGTGACAAACACGTATCATCACGGAAGTGTATTTTTATTGTAGTGATTCTTAGCAACAAAATATCTTGCCTTGGGATCTGTGATAGAAGGTGTACCCAACAGTTTCTTTTGGGTATCCTATGAAGACGCACTACTCCGATTTGGTTTTCACTCCAGATACTTCCATCACCGCCTCAAATGGCTGATGCACAGGAAGAGTAGTTGAATATACAAACGTTGTCGACAAATGGAACACGTAATACAAAAAAATGATAGCATGATATAATTCACATACATGATCATTGTCTAAACAGCATGGCATTGCATAATTCACATATATAATGCCTTTGCAACAAGACAGCATTGTATAATTCACATATATAATGTCTTGCAACTAGATGGCAATGCATAATTCACATATATGGTAATTAGGCACTGAATAGGTGGCATTCACACATAGCATGTCTAAACTAATAAAATGACATAGCAATGCGAGACACCATACGCACGATATGAGCAACATAACCCTGCCAAGTTAGAGCGTACACCTTGGGGGGGAATAGGACTGGTCATTTGTCTCTGAATCCTCCTCTGAGGAGCTATCCGTAACCAGCGAGATATGCGCTTCGTAAGATAGCATAGTCTGCTCTGAAGACCTTGTTTTCACTCCAGAATTTGCCATCACCGTGTCAAATGGCTGATGCACACGAAGAGCAGTTGAATGTACTAACATTGTTGACAAATGTTATATGTAACGAAAAAAGGATGGCCTGATATATGATGCCTGGCTAAACAAAATGGCGTTGCATAATTCACATAAACGATGAATAAACTAAACAGATGGCATTCACACAAAGGATGTCTAAACTAAGCAGATGACATATTTGATGTATAAAGTAAGCAATGCAAGACACCATATGCATGATATAACCAACATCAGCATGCCAAGTTAGAGCGAAGACCTCAGGGGGTAAATAGGAGTTGTCTTCTCCTTCTGAATCCCCCTCAGAACAGATATCTTCCTCTCGATTACAATCTGAAATGCGTGGAGGGGGGGCTGCCTTTGCGCCTACCATGGAGCGACGTCTGCATGAAATTTTATTGCCATGCAAGGTTCGTCTCTTTTGCTCTACATGTTCAGTTCCATTGTTTACAATAACTGTCATGCATAAGAATAAAACATAGTGAGATTATGTAAGGAGTGCATGCAGAAATCCAGAGTGATTGTAGCAACCTGTGGATAGACCCAAAACCAATAATAGCAGGCAAATAATGGCTTCAGTTAAAAAATACAGATAATGGCTTCTTTACTGTTTGTTTCCCACCCAACATGAAACTCATAGTAGACACCGGAGATTAACCAGATAGTAGATAGATACTATTGATAGCGGCCCCGATATGTACCCCACAACCATTTAAAAACTCAAGTTTGACCATTAGTTTGGAGCTTACTCAGAGTCTAATCGGTGAACAAGATGATAAAGTAGCATGTAATATTAAGCGATGCATAACGTAAGCAGACACGAAAGAGTGCGACCTCTCTTGCGGACCCGTGTAGTCCTCGAGGTCATTTGCTCGGTTGATGATGGTAATGCAGTTTTCATGGCTGCCAGCAGCGGGGAAGAAGATATGAGGCGGAGAAAGATAGTCTGGAGGCCGGATCCCTGCTGTGCTGGACCCTTCTGTCGTTGGAGCAGCTGAGCTGGGGTGGACGACAGCGCAGCAGGAGCGGGACAAACCACACAAGGTTTTCTTTGACAACTATATGTAAGAGAAGTAATTCTGTAAGGGCTCGTTTGAATTGGAGGATTCCAACAATGCAGGGATAGGAAATAGACATGAATAGGATAGGAATGCACGTGCAAAACAGAGAATTTAAAAACACAGGATTTCTGCCAATCTGGGTGTTTGATTCACAACAATTGGAAGATCACGTGATGCAAAGAAGCATGGTGAGATTAAGTCAAACCACAAGAAAATGTATGGTTATAATGCTATTATGCTACTATCTCTTAGTCTTGTGCTTCATGAATAGGAATTTGAAAAGGAGGACAAGTGAAAACTAAAATTCCTAGGTTTTTGTTTTCAAGGAGACACTAAAGGAACAAATCTGTGTGCTCAGTGGACAATATATATGACATGTAGAGTAAAAAAAGAGATGCAACAAGTGTACAACCTCTTTGGCGAAGCCATGTCGATCTCAGCATGATTGGGTTGGTCGGTGAGGATGCTCCGGCTGACTTTGCTGTCGGGGGAGGGGAAGAAGATCTTAGGCATCTGGAGATGGAACCCGAGGTACTGCTCCGCTGTGATGGACGGTTTCATCGTTGGAGCAACTCCGGTGAGTTGTACGACGCCGAGGCTGAAGCAGGACAAGAGAGACAACGAACAACGTTAACCTGAGTGGAATTCTAATAGCATCTCCAATACATGACGTAAAATACATAACCACAAAGTGCTAGATGTAAAATACATCAGCCGCTCATCTCTGAACTTAACTGTCGAAACTGAACTTAACTGTCGAAACTGAACTTAACTGTCGAAACTAAACTTAACTGTCGAAACTGAATTTTGCTGTCGAAACTGAATTTTGCTGTCGAAACTGAACGCACTAGCAAGGTGAGGCTACACGTCGGTCGACTGACTTTTTCATCTCTGGTCAGTCGATTTTGCAGCCGTTGGATATGAAATCAAGGGTCTGCGGTTCATCTTCAACCTCCACCCCCCTGAGCCGCCAGTCACCACCGGCCAAACAGCAGCCCCCCGCCGCCCGCAGCCGGCGGTGCGCCGCCCCGCCACCCCGAAAACACTCCCCACCGCTGGTCCGCCGCCGCCCCGGCCATCCCTCTAGGCCCCCCCGTGCCGAGCTTTTTCTCCGGCGATCCCCACGCCACCGCCCCGCCAACGCCCCGCCA